>NC_048229.1:34996964-34997395 GCF_002007445.2 Ailuropoda melanoleuca | reverse complement strand
GGGGGGGCCACGGGGGGCGAGGACTGGCTGGAGACCAGGAAGCCGGCCATCAGGAGGAGTGGGGGAGGGGAGGGCTGGATTGGGGGGAGGGGGCCACCCCTTCCCCCCTCCCCCCTGGAGCCTTGGCCCTGCCCTGGATGTGGCAAGGGCCTGGAGTCCTCAAGCCCTCAGCCCCCAAGGGAAAAGCATGCTAGGGGCGGGGAGAAGCCAAGGGGTGGAGGGGCTGGGGAGGACGGGGTGCTGGGAGACCCGGAGAGCCGAGAGGGGGGCTGGCGAGGTGGAGGGATGGGGAGGAGGGAGAGGAGGAGGGAGGGAAGGATGGAGCCGAGCAGGTGGAAGAGGAAGGCGGAGGAGGGTGGAGTGTCCCGGGGGCGCCCGGTGCAGGGCCTCGGTGGGAGGGCCTAGCCACAGACTCCTGGTCCCCTGCGAGG
>NC_048229.1:34905677-34996770 GCF_002007445.2 Ailuropoda melanoleuca | reverse complement strand
CCCCGCCTGGCCACCCCCTCCACCACCATGCCACCGCCCTGCCCAGGAGCCCACGGAGATGAGAGGCAGGGAGACCTGAGGAGAAGGCCATGGAGCTGGGGGATAGAGGGCTACAGAGATGAAGAAAAATGCAGAGGAATAGCAAGATGGCCATCAAAACTCACAGAGGTGGGCCAAGGTCCACAAACCCCACAAGGACAAGGACAGGGAAAAGCCCAGAGAAAAGAGAGAAAAGTCCATGGAAACATGGGAGCAGACCAGAGACAGCAAAGGACCTCAGGGACGAGGACAGCTGGTGGACACAGAGAGCCCCCCAAGAAGATGGAGAGAGGCCCATGGGAACAGAAAGCACTCCTCAGACATGGGGAGTGGTCCATGGGGACGGGAGAAGGCCACAGAAATGGGAATAAGGATGCATATCACAGAGACAGGGAGGTGGGCCAAGCAAAGTGGGAAAAGATCACAGAAATGGGGATGGGGGGGAAACAGATACCAGGAACCCATGAAAACAAGGATGTGTGGACACAAGAGGTCCCCTAAGGCAGGAGCAGCCAGCCCCTGGAAATAAGGGAGAAGCCCCCAGAAGTAGAAATAGCCCCCACGGAGGGGAAGGGGTGGATGCGGAGTATGGCAATTGTCTATAATGCATAGAGAAATCCTTGGGCCCCACAGACATGAACGGGTGGTGTGAAGAGGCCCTCCTTCTCAGGCCACCACCTGAGCAGAGGCAGTGGTGGGAAGGGCAGGGAGCTAGAGGGCAGAGCCACTGGAAGTGGGAGACTCCCTCCCAGGGAGCCCACTGCAGCTTCTCAGAGGGAACTGAGCAGGACAGGGGGATGGAAGACAGAAGCAGTGACACAGATCTTGGAGTGGGGGTGGGTGGTGCATGGCTGGGTGGGGGGTGAAATTTGGGGGGAAGGAACATGACAGTTGGCGCTGAAGGCTGAGCCCGTGACTCACCACCACCCCCAATGCTCGTGATGGGGAGGAGACAGTGACACACTCACGTGCAGCCCCCCAGCACACGTGACCATATGCCTTTCACACACACACACACACACACACACACACACAGAGCACATGGCAACCCTTACACCAGCCTGGCATAGAAAGCCCTCATCCCACATGGAGCATGCCTAACATACACCTGACACATACAATGGACCCTGAAGGACCACCAACTTTGCACACACCTCCTCACTCTACATGGGCAACACCTATGGTCCCCCAACACCCACTCTCAGCTCCCACTAAGGCTGAAAGCCTAGACTCTCGCCAGCCTCTAGGCCTTTGCTTATGCAGGGACCCCAGCAAAGAATGCCTATCCTCTCTAAAATAAACCTACCCCAGGAATCTAGTCCCATGCCACTACCTCCACAAAGACTGATCTGGTCTCAGCTTACTCCTGTATCATCAGAAAAGAAGGAACCTAGCTAGTTGACCCGGATAAACTGGGAAGTCCAAGCAGAAGGTCTGAGCAGAAAAGGGCCTGACACGCCAAGCTGGACCCTTGCGTTTTCAGGTGCAAAAGGGGGCTTCAGCAGAAGTAAGAACCTGCCCGAGTGCACGGAGCCTATCAAAGTCTAGCTTCCAGGTTCTCTGGCTCCCTGCCCCAGTTGATTTCACGCTGATGGCAAATCCATATTACCAGCTTTAGAGCTCACGCATTCCCACCAAGTTCTTTTCTCTACTTCTTGCATTCATCCACTCAACATGCCATGAGGGACAGGACATCCACCTGCCAGGCAGTAGAGCCTGGGGGCCAAGAGCACAGACCCTTGAGTCAACTCCTGGGTTGGAACCCTGACTCTGTCTCCTCCTAAAGATAGGCAAGCTACTTAACTTCTCTGGGCCCCAGTCTCTTTGTAAAGTGAGAACAGTAACTCTTCCCTCCTAGGGTTGTTGCAATGATTAAACTGATAAGGCGTAGAAAGCAGTAAGCACAATACTTAGCACATCATAACACACTCAGGACATATTAGCTATTATTACTGAGTTCCTTGAAGTCCTAATAAAAATAATTCTTACATAGCATTTACTCTGTGCCTCACAACCATGACACAGGGGCTATTATCCTCATTTCACAGATGAGGAAACTGAGGCACAGGGGAGTTGAATTGTCCAAGACAATAGCTAGGAAGTGGCCAGGTCAGGATTGGTGTTAGGGATTTTAATTTAGTGGAAAGTTAGGACACCCAGTTAGAAACCATTTGAAGGACACAGCAAAGGTGATGACCAAAGAGTCAGACCTGTCCTGCTCTGTATTTGGGGTCCCTCAGTAGTTGTGTTTTTTTGTTTTGGGTTTTTTTTTTTTTAAAGATTTTATTTATTTATTCGATAGAGATAGAGACAGCCAGCGAGAGAGGGAACACAAGCAGGGGGAGTGGGAGAGGAAGAAGCAGGCTCACAGCAGAGGAGCCTGATGTGGGGCTCGATCCCAGAACGCTGGGATCACGCCCTGAGCTGAAGGCAGACGCTTAACCGCTGTGCCACCCAGGCGCCCCAAGGGTTTTTGTTTTTGTTTTTTTGACAGGGAGAGAGAGCACAAGCAGGGGGAACAGCAGGCAGAGGGAGGAGAAATGGGCTTCCCGCTGAGCAAGGAGCCCGACAAGCGACTCGATTCCAGTACCCTGGGATCATAACCTGAGCTGAAGGTATACACTTAACCGACTGAGCCACCCAGACGTCCCCCTCAGTAGCTTTTAGCCTCAGAAAGGTAAAAAACCAACTCCTCTGAGACTCAGTTTATTCATTTGAGAAATAGCGGGGGGGNNGAAAAAAACCAACTCCCTGGGGACCCAGTTTTTTCATTTGGAAAGGGGGGGGGGGGGGGGGCACAGCTAGTTAGAACAAGTGAATCTCTTGCAGCTTCCCAGTCCTTGCGTTCACAGAGTAGCTCTGGAAACATAACAGCACGCTGAAGAGGAGATGAATAGGAATGGGCAGGGTCCCTTGGACAAAGGGAGACTCTACCCTCTGAGTCGCCCTGGGTCAGCCTAAGGAGGAAGGCACCTTGGAAGGTAGCAGAGCAGAGTCCATCTGCTACAGGGTCACTTTCTGCAGGTTCTCACCCTAGTTGTCCTTCAGGTCTTCTACCCCCCACACTCCCCGTTTCTTCCAATGAAGCTGTCCTTGCTTTTTCTTTATTCCATTTTCCATTTCCTCCCTTCTTCACGTTTTCCTCCTTCCCTCAGAACCCCGCGCTCCTTGCTTCCCCTTTGACATTTCTCCTTTCCCCTCCCTCAAGAGTCCCTCGGTCTTTCTCCCCTTCTTTCTTACTGCCTTCGTTCCTCTTTCTAATAAAAGGAGTCTGGTGCCTCAGTTTCCCTTTTTACTCCCTCCACGTGGTTGGTGCTGCAGTTTTCCCTCCCCGCTAAGCGTTGACAGATGCTTCACTTTCTCCCTTCACTCCTCGGGGGTTCCTGCGCCACAGCTCCCCCGCCCCCACCCTCTGGGTGCCGTGTGCCTCAATTTCTCCAATTCCCCCCCCCCAACCCAACCCAACTCCTGCCCGGAGCCCCCAAGATGGCGCCCGCAGCCTCGCTCCGCCGCCTGAGGTCACCGCGCTGCCCTCCCTTCTTCAGGCGTCAGGCGGAGTCGAGGAGAAGCTGGAGGAGGAGCATCCTCCAGGGGGCTTAAGGGGGCGGACACTATCAGCCCGGGGGCCGGCCCGTGAGGGGACATCGCTGGAGGATTGGTTGGGCACTGCGGCGGATCCCGACGTTCCATACTATTGGCCCAAGTCTCAGAGACGTGAGCGTCGATTGGCCAAACGGCAGGAGGCAGACGGACGCTGATTGGGCGCGTTCGGCCGCTCGCGGAGCGGCCGAGGAGGAAGGTAGGCGGGGCGTTGCTGAGGGCGATTGGGGGCGACAGCGAGGCTGCGGAGCAGACGAGAGGCGACGGCGGGAGCTAGAGAGGGCGCAGCGGTAGGGTGGCCGCGCAAGGGGAGCGGCGGCCCGGGCCTAGGCCCGGGACGTGCGAGACGGCGGAGGCGGGTGAGTGCGGGCGGGCGCGCGACAGGCCGGCCCGGCTCCCCCCCTCCCCCTNCGGGCCGGGGGCTGGGAGGGACCTGGGTGGGAAGGGAGGTGTTAGAGCTGCCCCGGGGAGAGTTTCCCAGGCTCCAGGGGGGTATCCGGGCCAAGGTCTGGTGGTGGGGCCGGCCAGGACCGAAGCGGGGTGGTCGGTTAGAGGGGGCTTGAGTGTCCGGGGAGGGGGTTAGGGCGTGAGAAGAGAGGTAATTAAGTTAACATATAAAGAGATAAACACAGTTACGTCTGGAAGGAATTAGACCAGGGAGAGGGGCTTGGTGTGAAAAGATATTAGCAAACGAATATACCTGGAGGGAGGATTTGGAGCTGAGGCAGAGGTCCGGGTATTGAGAATGGGGTTACATTAATGTGAAGAGGAATTGGGGGGGTACCGTTGGAATGGGTTGAGAGGAGTCTCTGTGCAAAGGGTTATGTTACGTGAAAAGGATGTCTGGGTGTCCCTAGGATAGGTTGGGTAGAGGTAATGTTTTTGAAAAGTACAGGGAATTAGGTCAAGGTGAAGAGGGGTAATTGGGTATCCCTGGAGAAGGTTAGGGTGGTGGAAAGGTCCCTGTGCTAAGTAGAGGAAGGTCCTGGTATCGCTGGAATGAGAATGAGCTGTTAGGTTGACAAGAAGTTGGGGGTCTGGGTATCCCCAGTGTAGTAAGCTGGTGAGAGGAAGAGGGGCCTGGCTATCCTCTGTCTAACTTGGGGGGCGGAGGGGTTCAGCATAAGAAGGTAGTGTCTGGGTGTTCCTAAAAGGGATTTGGGCAATGGGGGGAGTATGTATGAAAGTTTAAGACTTTGTGAAGGGTAGTCTGGATCTCCCTGGATTGGGTTAGAGCATGTGCTGGGATCTTTTTGCAAAGGAGAGAGACTAAGTTGTTACGAAGAGGGGGTCTGAGCATCCCTGGAATGGGTTAGAGCAGGGTTGGGTCTTTTTGCAAAGAAGAGGGGTTTATGCTGATATAAAGAGGGGATCTGGGCATCCCTAGAATGGTCTAGGGTGGGAAAGGGTCTTTTTGCAAAGAAGAAAAGCTTGGGTATTTTAATGTGAAAGGGGGTCTGGGTGTCCCTGGCATGGGTTAGGCACATGGATTTGTAAAGAAGGGTTTAAGTTGACGTGAAGACCACATCTGGACATCCCTGAAATGGGTTAGGCGGGGTCATTTTTTAAAGAAGAGGGGCTGAGGTTGATATGAAGAGGCACCTGGGGCATCCCTGTAGTGGTTGGGGTAGAAGAGGGGATCTGGGTACCCCAGGGGGGATTAGAATTGTAGGTGAGGTCTCAGTGTAAAGAAGTAATTACTGTGAAGAGTGCCTAAGACACAAGTTGGGGTGACAGCATGTAGGTGTGAAGAAGAGGTTAGGCTTTTGTGAAGTGGGGCTGAGTATTCTGGATAGGAGGTTAGGGCTGTGGGAGAGGGCTTTGATTTGTAGAGAAGTTTAAGTACTTTGAAGAGGGGGAGCTGGGTATCATGGGGAAGTGGTCAAGGAGGGAAAAGTGTAGGTGTAGTGATGGGTTAGGCCAACATGACACAAGCTGGTTGGGTGAGTATGATGTGAGGGATCTGGGCACCAGAGGGAGAGACAGTGTGTAACAGGCCTATGTAAAGGAGAAGGGCTGTACCATGCATAGAAAGTGGCGGGGCCTTGGGGCAGTTTGAGTCCTCTGGTGTAAAAAGATGTCAGGAACCTAGAGGAGGGAACAGAGGAGGAGCGGGGCTGGGAGAAGGGCGGCAGTTAGGGCCTGTGAGGACTCCCCCAGGCGCCGAGGAGCAGGAATGGGGTACTGAGTTGGTAAGGAGAGGAAGTCAGCGGAAGAAGGCTCAAGTGCAGGGGACATAGGTTCCCGTGCGATGCGCGTGGCTCTGGGCCTGGTGAGAGGCATGGGAGGTGAGGGGTTGGACAGGTTACGAGGATCTGGTGGGTGGAGTTTGATGCGCGTTGATTCAGAGGTGAGACTTGGGTAGATTCTGGGAAGGGACTGCTGGGAAGGCTCTGTGCTTGGTAGTCTTGTGTGTTCAGGGGAGGAAGGATTGCTTGGGAGGGGGGTGGGACTGGTAAATGGAAGCAAGAAGTTAGAGAGTAAAATACATACAAGGTTTGGGCGGGGAGTGCTAAAGGGAAAAAATTGTCCCTAAGAAGGACCGAGGAAACAGCAGTTTAGCTGGGATTTGTCCCCACCTCTTTCTTTTCACAGCCCAGGGCCTTGCTGCCACCATGACCGAGGAATCCGAGGAGACGGTCTTGTACATCGAGCACCGCTATGTCTGCTCCGAGTGCAACCAGCTATATGGGTCCCTGGAGGAGGTGCTCATGCACCAGAACTCCCATGTGCCCCAGCAGCACTTTGAGCTGGTAGGCGTGGCTGACCCTGGAGTCACGGTAGCCACAGAGGCAGCTTCCGGCACGGGCCTCTATCAGACCCTGGTGCAGGAGAGCCAGTACCAGTGCCTGGAGTGCGGACAGCTGCTCATGTCCCCTAGCCAGCTCCTGGAGCACCAGGAGCTGCACCTGAAGATGATGGCTCCCCCGGAGGCAGTGCCTGCAGAGCCGCCACCCAAGGCACCCACACTGAGCTCTAGTACCATCCACTACGAGTGTGTGGATTGCAAGGCTCTCTTCGCCAGCCAGGAGCTCTGGCTGAACCACCGGCAGACACACCTCCGGGGCACTCCCACCAAGCCTCCGGGCCCGGTGGTCCTGGGGTCCCCGGTGGTCCTGGGGCCCCCTGTGGGCCAGGCCCGTGTGGCCGTGGAGCACTCCTACCGCAAGGCAGAGGAGGGTGGGGAAGGGGCAGCTGTCCCTTCTGCCGCCACCGCCACCACTGAGGTGGTGACTGAGGTGGAGCTGCTCCTCTACAAGTGCTCCGAGTGCTCGCAGCTCTTCCAGCTTCCAGCCGACTTCCTGGAGCACCAGGCCACCCACTTCCCTGCCCCGGTCCCAGAGTCAGAAGAGCCTGCCTTGCAGCAGGAGACCCTGACTCCATCACCCACAGAGGTTCCTGTGTCCCAGCCTGATCCCCTGCCATCCTCTGACCACAGTTATGAGTTGCGCAACGGCGAAGCCATTGGGCGCGATCGCCGGGGGCGCAGGGCCCGGAGGAACAACAGTGGAGAGCTGGGCGGGACAGCCACCCAGGAGCTCTTTTGCTCCGCGTGTGACCAGCTCTTTCTCTCACCTCACCAGCTACAGCAGCATCTGCGGAGTCACCGGGAGGGCGTCTTTAAGTGCCCTCTGTGCAGTCGCGTCTTCCCCAGCCCTTCCAGTCTAGACCAGCACCTCGGAGACCACAGCAGTGAGTCTCACTTCCTGTGTGTGGACTGTGGCCTGGCCTTTGGCACAGAGGCCCTGCTCCTGGCCCACCGGCGAGCCCACACCCCGAATCCTCTGCACTCGTGTCCATGTGGAAAGACCTTTGTCAACCTCACGAAGTTCCTGTATCATCGGCGTACACACGGGGCGGGGGGCGTCCCCCTGCCCACCACACCGGTTCCCCCCGAGGAGCCTGTCATTGGGTTCCCTGAGCCAGCCCCGGCAGAGACTGGAGAGTCCGAGGCGCCAGAGCCTCCTGTGACTGAAGAGAGCTCGGGAGGGCCAGCTGCCTCGGGCACCTACCGCTGCCTCCTGTGTAGCCGCGAGTTTGGCAAGGCCTTGCAGCTAACCCGGCACCAGCGTTTTGTGCATCGGCTGGAGCGGCGCCATAAGTGTGGCATCTGTGGCAAGATGTTTAAGAAGAAGTCCCACGTGCGTAACCACCTGCGCACACACACGGGTGAACGGCCCTTCCCCTGCCCAGACTGCTCCAAGCCCTTCAACTCACCTGCCAACCTGGCCCGCCACCGGCTCACTCACACAGGGGAGCGGCCCTACCGGTGTGGGGACTGCGGTAAGGCTTTCACGCAGAGCTCCACCCTGCGGCAGCATCGCCTGGTGCATGCCCAGCACTTCCCCTACCGCTGCCAGGAGTGTGGGGTGCGTTTTCACCGCCCCTACCGCCTGCTCATGCACCGCTACCATCACACGGGCGAGTACCCCTACAAGTGTCGCGAGTGCCCCCGCTCCTTCCTGCTGCGCCGGCTGCTGGAGGTGCACCAGCTCGTGGCCCATGCCGGCCGCCAGCCCCACCGCTGCCCATCCTGCGGGGCCGCCTTCCCTTCCTCGCTGCGGCTCCGGGAGCACCGCTGTGCCGCTGCTGCGGCCCAGGCCCCCCGGCGCTTCGAGTGCGGCACCTGTGGCAAGAAAGTGGGCTCAGCGGCTCGATTGCAGGCGCACGAGGCGGCCCATGCAGCTGCTGGGCCGGGCGAGGTCCTGGCTAAGGAGCCCCCGGCCCCACGAGCCCCCCGGGCCACGCGCACGCCGGTTGCCTCCCCAACCACCCTGGGGGGCACGGCCCCTGCAGCCCCCGCCGCCCCTGCCCGCCGCCGGGGCCTGGAATGTAGCGAGTGTAAGAAGCTGTTCAGCACAGAGACCTCGCTGCAGGTGCACCGGCGCATCCACACGGGGGAGCGGCCGTACCCGTGTCCGGACTGCGGCAAGGCCTTCCGTCAGAGTACCCACCTGAAGGACCACCGGCGCCTGCACACAGGCGAGCGGCCCTTTGCCTGCGAAGTGTGTGGCAAGGCCTTTGCCATCTCCATGCGCTTGGCAGAGCATCGCCGCATTCACACGGGGGAGCGGCCTTACTCCTGCCCTGACTGTGGCAAGAGCTACCGCTCCTTCTCCAACTTATGGAAGCACCGCAAGACCCACCAGCAGCAGCATCAGGCAGCCGTGCGGCAGCAGCTGGCAGAAGCCGAGGCTGCCGTTGGTCTGGCCGTCATGGAGACTGCCATGGAGGCGCTGCCCCTGGTGGAGGCCATTGAGATCTATCCTCTGGCTGAGGCCGAGGGGGTACAGATCAGTGGCTGACCCTGCCCCTTTTCCCTCTTCAGCACCACCAGGCCCTGTTGCTGAAGAACGTCCTCCAACATCCTCTTAAGTCTCTGTAGATACTGTGCCCCTTCCTTCACCTCTCCTAACCGCCATGTAAGTTCTGTAACTGGATTTATTTTCTCTTCCGAGGGGGTCGCTCTGGGATCGTTGATAAGCATAAAAGGTGCCCCACCCCACCCCCACCTTCCACCTGTTAGTGCTGGTGGCCCCAAGATGAAACAGTCAATAAAGACTGAACATTTACATGTTTTTGTCTGGCCCAACTGTGTGGGGTGGAATTTGGGAGTTGACTTTTTATGGCTTTTTCAGCATCCAGAACAGGGCCTGTCAAGTAGTAGGAGCCCAGTAGACATTTACTGAAGAGGACCTGGAGTCCGAGGGTCTGGCTCAGGGAGCAGGGACTTCACCCTGGTGCTAGATGGGAAGCGGTGTGGCTGTCTTGCCACTAGAGGTCCCCACAGCCCCACAGAAAAACCTGAAGTTGTTTGAATTGGTGGTAGGAACATTTGGAAAAATCTTCAGAATTTTTTCTCACCACTTCTGCCCCCCACTTCTGGCCTGATGTGAGCCATCTCCCCCAAGGCCATCTGTTCTCTCACTACAAATCCCTGAGGGCAAATGCAGGTCTGGGAAAGGCATGATCTCCAGGGCAGTAGAGGAGGGTGGTTCCTGGGGACCAGACCCAATTGCAGAGTTGGAGAAGATCCTGGGGGTAGGCAGCCTCATAAGGAGAGCTACCTTGACACCCACTTAGAATTGAATTCTGGCTTAGCCAACAGACGTGGGGAGAGGGGTGGTTGGAGTGGATAGCTGGTGTTTGTCTAGTTTGTCTCAAGAACTTTCTTACGTTTTTGTAACAGTCACACTTATCTGTGAGAACATCTTGCAGGGAAGGAGTCTGAAGTTGGAAGCAGGGAGTGATTTGCCCACGGTCATTCAACCCACATAGGATAGAACTTGAATTTAAGCCTAGCTTCATCTGGTTTAATCGCCCATACGCTTCCTCTGCAGTCTGCTGCCTTCTACATACTTGAGGGGTGGGGGTCAAGAAGACGGTGACTGGTGGGAATGCTCAGTTGCTATGCTTGTCTTGTCTCTAAGAGACTCAGCCAGAGAAAAATAAGCCTTGCCAAGGTTACTTCCTACTCCAGTCTGTCTGTTGGAGAAAATTTGTATTTCAAACCCTAATAAATGAGAGGTGAAGGGAAACTGTATTGGAACCAGGGAAGGGGAGGCCTGAGAGTTCCCCCACTCAGACTCTGTTACTCTCGGCCCCCTTCACTAGTCCAGTAGCCTCTGGGCACCGGGCTCGGAGACATACACTGGTTTCGCCTTACATTCAGGTGAAAAATGAGGGCTTGAGAGAGGGAAGACTTATCAAGGCCACAGGTTGTGGACCAGGACTAGAAGCCAAGTCTCCTAACCTGTAATGGAGACTTTACTACTCGAGCCTTACTTTATTAAAGAAAAAAATCACCTGTTTGATAACCTGACTGCCCTAAGGAAGAGCAGTTACCTGTTAAGCAGTTGTTTTCCAGCAGAGTGTGTGGGTCACGGGTACCATCTTTTAGTGACCTCGTGCCCTTGCAGCAAGGACTCAAGCCATCTTAGCCCCGATGCCAGATTCCCTTCAATCCCCGGGTAGAGATTCATTCTCAGACTGCCTCCTCCCAAGAAAAGCAGCAAAATCCTGAAAGTTGTATCAAGTAAGTGCTTAGAACAATTGGAGGCTTTATCCTTGCCAAACCCAATAAAAATCAGGTTGAATCAAGAAAAGGGACAGGAATAGGGGAGCAGGGAACCCTGAGGGTGCTGGTTGACACCAAGATTCAGCAGAGAAGAATGGCTCTGTGACAGTGGGGTCATCACCCTTCCTCAACTGTGGTTCCTTTCAAGAGTTTCTAATGAAAACTTTAGACTCCCACCCTGAGAAAAGTTGATGTGTGCAAACACTGATGAACAAGACTCATCGTTCACCATCACCCTGCTGAAACTTGATTGTCCTCAGTTGAACCACTGTCCTAAAAAAAGATGGCAAGAATCAGACCCTTGTTGGATCCTGGGGTTTGAGTTGGACAGGCAAGGGTTCTTGAACTTTAATGTTGGTGAGGCAGTTCCCCCCAGAGATGCAGATCCAGCAAATGGGACTGGATGAGATCCAGGAATATGCATTTTACTTTTTTTTTTTTCCTAGAGAGGGAGGGAGAGAATCCCAAGCAGGCTCCACACCCAGCACGGAGCCCGACTTTGGGCTCAATCCCACTACCTGAGATACGACCTGAGCCAAAATCAAGAGTTAGATGCTTAGCCAACTGAGCCACCCAAGGTGCCCCCAGAAATCTGCATTTTAAACACACCAGCTCTGGGGTGCCTGGCTGGTTCGATCAGTAGAGAGTGCGACTCTTGATCTTGGCATTGTGAGTTCAAGCCCCACATTGAGTGTAGAGATTATGTAAAATCTTTAAAAATGGGGGGCCTGGGTGACTCCCACCGGTTAAGCATCCTACTGTAGATTTGGAGTCAGGTCATGATCTCAGGGTCATGAGATTAAGCACTGTGTCGGGCTCCACGCCGGGCGTGGAACCTGCTTAAGATTGTCTCTGCCTGGGGCGCCTGGGTGGCTCAGTTGTTAAGCATCTGCCTTGGGCTCAGGTCATGATCTCAGCGTTCTGAGACTGAGCCCCGCATCGGGCTCCCTGCTCAGCAGGAAGCCTGCTTCTCCCTCTCCCACTCCCCCTGCTTGTGTTCCCTCTCTCGCTGCCTGTCAAATAAATAAAATCTTTAAAAAAAAAAAAAATCCCTCTGCCTTTCCCCGCCCAGATAAATAAACAAACACCAATTCTGATGCAGGTTGCTGACTCCTCTAAGAAGAGCCTTGCATTGCCTATTTTTAGTTGGATCTGGAAGCTGAATAAACAGAAGAAAAGTTGAGGGAACACAACAGTGGTCCGCTAGTGTCCACTACGCTCTTGACAAGAGAAAGGACAAATGTGACTATGAGGAAGGGCATGTGGAGCAGTTGGGCACATTCATGGGGCTGCAAGTGGATGCTCGAAGGTGTACTATCTGTGCTTGTCACAGGATGGCCTGGGTGACAAGGAACTTGGGTCTGTATGGTTCTGACCACACCAGCCTACCAGAGGGGGCTGGACCAACTGCCCTTCCTCTATACCAACATCCCACTTCCCCATCCCTACTGACTTGTCTTGGGAGTTGGAGAGGTGCTTTTTTTTTTTTTCCATCTTGCCAAAACAATTCAGTGCTAATACTTCTTACCTAAGCGATCCAACTCCTCTTCCCGTTCTTTTCCTTTCTCCTGTCTCCCCCATCCTGTCCTGTCGAATTTGCAGAATCCCAGCATCTTTGTGCTAAGCATACATCAGAGGGATGGAACAGTGACAAGGAGACATGATGCCAGTGAGAAAACCCAGTTGTTGATGCCATTTCTGATTTTCAGTGGTGAGGTCTTGGGGATCAGGCCATGGCCTGGCCTGTAAAGCCATTGTTCTTGCCAAATGACCTAGTCAAGCTGGGCACAAAAAATATGAGTGAGAGTTAATGTCCCTCCAAAAAAGAGCATACCTTGTACCACCACACAACTTCAAAGTCAACTGTTTTTTAAGGGTCTTGATAGTCCTCTGGGGATGGAAGTGGGGAAGACTCACTGGCTTCCTGGCTTTCCCATAGTTCTCATTTTGTGAAGACAGTGTGCTAGAGAGCTGTCCTCAGCACTTACCTTGTCATCTCATGTAATTCTTGCAGCCCCACAGGGTTTGTATTGTTCATATTGTTACAGATGAAGATATTGAAGGTCAGATATCAAAAGTCACACAGATATAAAATGGCAGGACTGAGATATGAATTCAGAAATTTGAATTCATCCTGAATTCTGAGACTTGGTTCTGATGGGTGAAAACACGGCTCGGGCCTCACTTCTGAACATTCACTGTTTGAACAGAAGCAAAGCCAACCCCTCCCCCCTCTACAGCACCCACATACCCACCACCCTTACCAGAACAGAGAGGAGACCACAGGAGAGCAGGCAGCATTTCTCTCTGTACAGTTTTTACTTTTTTATTTTTTGATGTTGTTCAGATGAATGACACACTCAAGTTACAAAAATGGGGCCTTAAAAGAAGCACATTGTACAATGAACAAGCAGATTGGAGTTAAGAACACTGAAACGCTAACCCGCTACCACGAGAAGAGACAGGGAGGGGGTACAGGATGGGTAGGGAGGGGCTACCAACACAGGGGTCAGACAGAACTGAAAGTGGGGCTAACTTGCTGAGAACGGATGAAAGGCAGGTCTCCTCCAAGCCTTCTTGGTCTCCCTTGCCCGCTACTTGCCACCTCCTCCCCTCCCCATTCCAACCTGGTCATCTGAAGGACTGGGTGGGAGATACCCACCCCAGATGGGGCTGAGCCACTCAGATCTTTATAAGGTGGGTGGTCATCTTGCCCTAATGCAGGCTTGGATTTAGGAGGTGAGGGTGGCAGCAGTGGGATAGGAAGCCAGAAAGGAGCTAGCAGAGAGGAGTTGATCCAAGATCAGGCCCCTGCTTTAACCCCAAAGACTCCTTGCCCCTTCCCCACCCCATCCAAAGGCCCTCTCTGCAAGTGGAGAGAGGCCCCCAGTCACCCTGCAATTATGTAAATAAATAAATACTGAGCCCCTGGGCTTGGAGGACAGGCTGGGTGAGGGGCAGCAGGGATAGAGGAAAGGAAGGGGAGGCAGAAGGGAGGGGTCACAGACATAGTAAATAGTTGTCTCCGTCCCAGCAACACTTCTCTAGATTTTTCTCTCCTTTTTGTGTTTGTTTAACAAGGAGCGAACATTTCAAGGACAAATACTTAAAAATATACATTATTTTTTCTTCTTTTTCGCCTTTGTCATCGTCATCTTGCTTTGGAGACTGCTGAGGTCAAAGTTCAAACCGCATGAAGGAACTGCGGCTTGGAGTTTTTGTGTATTTTTTTAATTTTTATTTTTTAATTTTTTTCACTTTTTTTTCCAACGTATAAAAAGGTAGCGGAGTTGTCTGTGGGTTTTTTTTTTTTTAATGGTTAAATCTTTGGTTTGTTTCTTTTTTCTCTTGGAGGCCTTTATCTCTCGCACTTGCCTTTCCCACTCGGAGGCCAGTGGGGGCCCGCGTGTCTCAATCTCGCTCAGTCGGTCTCACTCTCTCTCTCACTCAGTTTCCCCTACCCTGGGCTAAAGGGAGAGAGAGGCACCCTGGGATTTGGGTAGGCAAGGAAATTAGTCAGGTCATCACCTACAAGGCTAATCCCTTAGCCCATCTGCCCAGGGTGGAGGGCTTAGAGACCCTCTCTTAGCCTTCCCCAGGGAGGAGATGTGCGGGGCGGGGGGGCCTCATACCCTTCCCTCCCCTCCTGATCTTAGCCCCAACTCCTAAAGAGCTTGGGTTCCCCATCTCCATCCACTCCCACTTATCCCCCCAGACCCTCCCTCCCACTTCCAGCCCCGACCTACCATCCCAGAAGAGAACAGAGAGGTGTTTTAGTTACTGGCATTTTTTTTTTTTTTTTGGCACAAAAGGCCCACCATTAGGGTAGACCCCGTACTCTGTCCCTCCCTCAAGTAGGAGGTCAGGGTTGGGGAGAAGAGAAATTCAGAAGGCTCCCCCTTCCTCCAATTCACTCATCTTCCTCTTTTTCTATCCCAGGCCACTGGCCCCCCACCTCAGACATCTCACCTAGCCCAGAGCCTAGCTTGGGGTCTCCCTCCCCAACTCCCACATAAATTCCCCCAGTCCCCCAACTCTCTCGCTCACACACAGACACACGGACACAGGCTCTGTACAGACCACAAAATAAAAACGATGAGATAGTTTTGTTTCCCGGAGTCGAGACAGGGGATACTGGAGTGGAAGGGGCAGGGCGGGGTGGGGGGCATGAATTCCCCCATCACCTTCCCAACCCTGGCTCCCTCCAGCCCCCCAGCCCCTTGCCCTGGCTGGCCCCCAGCCAACGATATTTGGTTTCCTTTTTTTAACATTAAAGTTCTATGAGGTATTTGGTGCCTTATCTCGAGTCCTCGGGGGAGGGGGGCCCAGGGGGGAGACCTGGGGCACACTTGCCCCTCCCTCCCTCCCACCCCCTTCCCAATATTTGGTTTCACAGCTGTAGTTAAAGCTTGGGATTTGGTTATTTTTCCCCTCCCAGGAATTTCCTTTTTTTTCTTGTTTTTCTTTTCCCAGTTATGGGGGTTGGATGGGGAGGGTCCCCCCCATCCCCGGCTGCACGGGGGTCCCTCCACCAATGTCAGGGCATCGGCCCCATCCCTGCCCCTGCTTCCTCCTCTCCTCTCTGTCCCACTCCCCCCACACCAGGGCGCGGGGTGCGGGAGAGGTCCCGGGTGGCAGGACTTGATGGGAAGGAAGCAGGATGAAGTGGGTGGTGGTGAGTCCTGGATTTTCTTTCCTTTTTTTTCTTTTTTTTTCCTTTTTTTTTTTGTTTTTTTTGTTTTTTTGGGTTTTTTTTGTTTGTTTGTTTGTTTTTTGGTGGGGTTTTTTTTTTGTTTTGTTTTTTGGGGGTTTTTTTGGTTTTTTTTTATTTTTTTGTTTTTTTGTTTTTGTTTTTGGTCTAGAATCATAGTTTTTGAGTCATCTCCACCATGCCTTCCATGCTGCCTGTCTTCTCGGAGGGGTATTTGGTCGTAATTCCTTTCACTTTGCTCTGCTCAAATGTCCTTCCTATCTGTTCAGGAGCCCTTGGCCCCCTCTCCACCCTTGGGCTGGGGCCCAGGCTTTCTCGCCAGTCCCTTCTCTTCAGGAAATAAAAATGGACAAACTCAGAGGTAGGGTAAGGGCAGGGAGTCGGTTCAGCGGAGATGCTTACATTCTGGCGAGGACGGGTCGACGGCATGCCAGGCCCCATCGGTGCCAGGGCGGGAGGGGCGGCCACACAGCTGCCCAGACAAGGCACCCGGAGACCCCCAAAACAGCCGAGTCTCTGCTGTCTCCGTGGCCCAGCCCAACAGTTTCATTTCCCGGGTGGGAGAAGGGAGACAAGAAAGAAAGAGAACGCTGAGCCCTTGGGGGGACCCAGGGCGGCGGCTGCCTCTCCTCGCAGTGTCCAGCAGCACGGCTTGGCGCTGGCTCGGGACTCCAGGCTGCTCCGCCCAGCGGGGCCAGGTCTCTAATTTCAATGGCTCGCGTCCTTCACAGCAACACTTTGGTTTGAGGAGAGACACAGAAAGATGGGAGACTGAGAGGGGCGAGAGAAGAGCGAAGGATGGGGGAGAGGGAGAAGTAGAGAGAGAACAGACTGAAGAGAACAGAAAAAGAAATCAAAGGAGGAATCAAACCACCCGAAAGTTTTTTCGTTTTCCTTCGTCCATTCTTTTTGCTTTCTTATTCCTTGTTTCCTGTTTCTTTTTTTTTTTTTAAAGCTTTTTCAGTGGATTGGGGGGCAGGGAGCTTGGGGCTCTTCACCCCTGTCCCTGAACCCCTCAGCCCTGCCCACCCGCTTCCATCCGCCCTGGCTGAGGGACAGGCCCTGCCCCAGCCTCCCCCTCCGGCTTTCCCGAAGACGACGTCCATGAGGTATTTGTGAAGAGAAAGAAGCGTCTGTCCTTCCATCTGCCTTGGGGACCAAGGGCCTGGACCACAGGCGCAGAGGCTTGGCTCCACCTCGCGGCTCCTTCTTATTCTTGAAGAGTCCTGTCTTCTTTCCCTTAAATATATATATATCTATAAATTCTTTTTTTTTCTAGTTTTAATTTATTGTTTGTTTGGTTTTTTTTTTGTTTGTTTGTTTTTTGTGTTTTGTTTTGTTTTGGTTTTTTTTGGTTCAAAACTTTGTTGGCCTCCACAATAGCAGGAGGGCAGAGTGGCTCCCAGCGGCATCTCTCCTCTGTCCGTTGAGACGGGTCCAGGGCTGGGCAAACACGGGGTCCAGCCAAGCCTCAAGGGAGATCTTGTGGGAGTGGTGGCCACCACAGCGCCCTCTCGGATGGGGACCACAGGTCATGGCACTGTCCCCGCCACATGGACCCTGATGGGGATGCCACCTCGAGGAACCCCACCACTGGGGTGCATGCGTGTGTACATGTGTTGGGGGGGAGAGGAAGAGGCATCTGCCAGTATCAGAGGGGCACAGGGTGGGAAGAGCGAGGTGAGTTCTCTTTTTGGTTTCTGGTCAATGTCAAAGAACGTGAAGGATCCCACGGATAGGCACTGGAATATGAATTTTTTTTTTCAGGGAAACTGACAGACGAGGATGGGAAAAAAAGACAACTTGAATGCCCTCACCTCATCCCTCTTGCCGAAAACTTCCACCTTCCCCTGGGCCGGGGAAGGGGGTGGATTCCAGAGCAGAGGAGGGTGACGGGGTTGGGGGGGGGGCATGTGAGAGCTAGAACTTCGCAAAACGGCCTAGCCCACCCTTCAAAGGGAAAAGAGGGAGGTACGAGGGGTGAAAAGTCATCCCAGGCCTGCCCCTGCTCTCTCCCCTGGCTGGGGGAAGGAGGAGGTTAAAGCAACACCCCCTGCCCAGGTGGGGAGAGCCGGGGGCCAAGGGAGAGGGGGACACATGGTAGGGACACATTCTGTTGAGCGCAACGCTAAAAATTCTGTACATCCTTTGGATGAAGCTACTGAATATTTGGTGTAAGGTTGTTCAGGCCCCTTCTCTTTCACCTTCTGGAAAAGAACATTTGGCGAGTGGTTCTGAGCCCACCCCGTCGGCCCCAGGCTGTGCCCTGTCTTCGCTGGCCCAGGGCTGGGGGCTGGGGCTGGAGGCTGGCACATTCTCTTTTGCCTTCTCTGGCCCCCACTGGGGGAGGCAAGGTTGGGGGTTGGCCCCCCAGCCAGGGGCTCGGCGAGAGGTCCGCCCTGCCGAGGCTTCTCTGCCCCTGGCTGGGGTTCTTATTTGGTGTCGTAGCGGTGAGGGTGAGCACGCTGAGGTCTGGCTCGCAACTGGTTTTTGGTTTGGTTTTGTGGGGGATTTTTTTTTGTTTTTGGTTTTTGTTTGTTTTTCACCTCTGGTTCCTTTGGGGCAGCTGGTTTCTGTTGTGATTATTTTTGGTTTCTTTTTGTTGGTTGGTTTCTTTCGTTTTCTTTTCTTTCTTTCTTTCTTTCTTCTTTTTGTTTTTTGTATTGTTTTTTTGGTTAGTTGGGGTTTTGTTTTGTTTTTTTTTGGTCTTTCCTCCCTTGTCACTCCGGCTCCGAGGACCCTCTGCGCCACCACCGCTGACCTCCTCGCCCTCTTCCCAGGCGGGGGGGGACTGAGGTGGGGATCAGAGGAGTAGGAGGGGAGGCAAGGTGGGCCCTCACTCGGGCTTGGACCCTGCCTCGGGCCCCCCAGGGCCTCCAGGGGTCTGTGCTGCCGCCTCACTGCAAGTGGAGGACGAGGACGAGGATGAGGAGGAGGACGAGGAGAGGCCCGGAGACTTGCTGGAGATGGAGGCCGCCACAGCCGCAGCAGCTGCCGAGACCAGGCCCACGCCAGGCGGGGCGCTGAGCAGGGGCAGCCCAGCGTGGTTCAAGAAGAGTGGTGAGGTCACCAGGCCGGGGCTCCCCGGGGCCGCGCCAGCCGCCCCCAGCACCAGGTTCCCGCTGCCGTCAAGGCTGGTAAGGGGCAGGGTTCCACCAGAGGCCAGGGCTGGTGGGGAGAGAGAGAGGCTGGGCTGGGGGTGCCTTCCAGCATCCTGCCCGCAGGTGCCCTCTGTCTTCCCATCTGCCCCACTGACCCCCATCAGCACCCCTCACACCTTCCCCAAAGGTGAGATGGGTATGAAGAGGCGAGCGATGCAATGAGCAGGGGCAGGATGGCATGGCTGGAGCAGCAATGGGGGGAGGCTCGAGGCCCCAGGGGGCCAGGCTGGTGGCGATGGGAGTGACATGAGGCAGCACGCACCTTGGATAGTGGCCAAAGGGTTGTTGCTCATGAGGGCTGGACTCAGCCCGGAGCTCAACCCCACCATTGTGCTTCTGCAAGAGGCAAAGCAGAGGCGTTAGCAGGGGCAAGGACCCACCGGCGGCAGAACTAGGGTGCGGCTCCCACCCGGGAAGCAGCAAAGACCCTGCTTCTCTCCCCACAGCCTCCCTAACTGCAGCTGTCCACTTACCCCGTGCTGGGGTTCAGGCCCGACAAGCCGATAGCCGAGTGGCTGCCTTGAGGGCTGGGATTTGTGCTGTTGGTGGTGGCCGGGGGTGGGGGAGTGACAGAGGGGATGGAATTGAGGGGGGGCGCGGCCCCGCCCCCGCCCCCACCCCCTCCGGCTGTCCGGCTGGGGTGGAGCGTCCCCACAGCTGAGGATAAGGTAGTAACTGCCAGAGAGAGACAGAGAAACGGAGACTTCAGCTTCCACTCGTCCTCCACCGAGGAACCCGGGGTCCACGTCTGCTCGCCTTCCCGCCCAGCACGAGCCCTGCGGCATCTCCCCCGGAGGAACAGACTTAGGCCTCCCGCCCGCTCATTCCACAGCCGCGGTGACAGCGATCACAATAATCGCAGTGTGAGCAGCTGCCACCCACGGAGCCAAGCCCTGTGCCCGGGTGCACTCACACGGCGTGAACCCCGCCCTGAGCCTCCCTGCCAGGCGCCCAGAAGACTACACCCTGTGGCTCCCTCTAGGGGCCAGGCAGGGGGTTGCAGCTGTGCGCGCCGAGGGGGACAGGGCTCAGAGCCCACACTCGGGCCAGACCGCCAGACAGCCAAGGGCAGCAATTTCCTGGCTGTTCCGTTCCATCTGTGCCCTTGGGCGAGTGCCTTCACCTCTCTGGTCTTCAGTTCCCTAATCTGGAAAATGGGGATAATAATAGAACCTACTTCATAAAATGAGTGTGAGAATGAAATAAGTCAATATTCTTTATAGAGAGTTTAGACAGTGCCAGGCACACCCTTATAACTTTATAAACTTCCACTTATTATCTCTTAATCTGAGAAAAATCAGTATGATGTTTGTTTTCTATTCTTTTCTTTTCTTTTTTAGTTTAAGTAATCTCTACACCCAACATAGGGCTCAAACTCACAACCCCAAGATCAGGAGCTGAATATACTCCACCGACTGAGCCAGCCAGGCTCCAGTTTTTTATTATTCTTATATATGGTGTTACACAGGCCTTGTCCCAGGAAGGGAGCAAGGGTACAAAGAGTGTGTGTGTGGCGGGGACGTACACAGACATACACACTCTTGTATGTATATATTCATGTATATAGCTTTTGTATGTATTATACATTCACAATAATTTTATAAAACCTGAGGCTCAGAGAGGTAAAGTCACTCCTGGAACTCACACAGTTTATAAAAGCCAGGACCAGAACCTGGGTACACATCACATCAAGTTTTAGCAAAGCCCATGCTTTTCTCATAGGAAATCGTACAGCAGATGAGAGCCGAGCTGCTCTAGCAGGGAGGGGTGAGGCTGCCCTCTCCCCTTTGTGCCCACTGCCTCCCTTATCCCCAGGCTCAGCCTTGAGGCCCACAGATGCCTTGAGCCGCTAGAGAACTTGGGGCCTGTACTGGGTCCTCCCAACGCCCCCTCATGGGCTCCTGCCCACCCTGACCTGTTGTGCTCAGACTGCTGGAAGCTTGGGACAATGGCAAGGTCCCAGCGCCCCCTTGGGGTGTGACCTGGGGAGAGAAGAAAGAAGGCATGGTGAGGCCATTGTTTCCCAGCAGCCCCCATGACACTCCCTGTGAGTAAGACCCCCATTCATCTGCCCTCAGACTGAGGGGAGAAGGGGCTTTGGGCACAATGCTATGCTTGTGTTACGCTAGGTTCTTTCCATCATATCTACCTTAACATTTACCCGAAGTGATCCTGAGCACAAGCGGGAAGAAATGATTCCCAATTGAGAGTGTTCCCTCACCTCTCCTCTGACACCGTCCAGTTGCAGGTCTAAAGAGTGTGTATGTGGGAGGGTGGTTATGATGATACGGATGTCTCTGCATCAGACTGTCAGGATGTCCTATTGTTTATTTTCTGGGACCACCCACCAGCCTCCTTCTTGGCCTCCCTGCCTCCAGTCTCATCCTTTCATCAGCTCCAGAAGCCTCACTCTTAATGTGACCCTGTCCCTCCCCAGCTCAGAATTCCTCCTTAGCTCCTCAGTGCCCGTGGTTCACGTTCAATCTCCTCAGCGTGTTACTTGAGAGTCTGGTCCCTGCCCAGCCCCTACCCTCACGCTCATTCATATACATTCCTGCTCCAACCACATTAAATTGCACTGGAGTTCCTCCAGTTGGGCTCAGCACACTATGGCTTCTAGGCCTTTGTGCACGGCAGTCCCTTTGCCTACACTTTAAGTGACTGGCCACCTCTCTCTCGTCCTTTAGAACTCAGCTTATGTGGTCTCTTCTTCCTCCATACCAGGGGGGTGGGGGACCCCTCTCTGTCACATCACAGCCTCTTTCTACATGAGATGCAATAAAGGGGTGTCCCAGTGTATCTGATCCTGAGTGGGTCTGCGTGCAGCTGTGAGCCTGAATGTATACCCAGGGATGGAATGCTGTCCCTGCCTGTGTCTGTGTGTCCCTGCATCTATACGTGTGGTTGTGAACTGTGTGTGTGTATGTGTGGGGGGGTACCTCCATCCCCTATCTGGGATCTATCCCCATGTGGCCATGCCCTGTGAGAACTATTTTTGTCTCTGTTGGTGTGTGTCTGTGGGTGCTTGTATCCCCCACATAAGACCACAGTTCCCTGGAAACTGCATCCCTGTGTGACTATGCTCCACCCATGTGACAGCCTGTCCCCAAGGGTGAGAATCCCAGCCCCTGTGCTAGGCACTGTGGACAACCAAGTAGCCTGTGTTCACAGAGGTGCCTGCCTAGGGTTGGGGTGTTGCCAGAGCTTTATGCCCCCCAGCCCCCAGAGCAGCTCTTGGTACCAGATGGGGGCTGTAGCTGGCCGGCTTCCCGGGGCTGGGTAACATGGGGGCTGCGCTGCAGGGGTTGATGCGTTTTTCCTTCTGGCGCCGGTTGCAGAACCAGACGCGGATCACTTCCTTCTCCATGTGCAGCTGCTCTGCGATCAGCAGGATCTCCTCTGAGGTAGGCTTCTGGTTCTGCGGGCAGAGGGCAGGTGAACCCCAGGTCCACCCTGACCCCCTAGCCCAGCCCTCAGGGCCGCCCAGGAAGCCAGGCCTCACCGCTAGAAAACTCTTCTCTAAGGCGAAGCGGACGTTTGTTTCGATGCTGGTCCTCTTCTTGCGTCTCCGGCCGGGGAGCCCGTCGAAGCCCAGGCTGGGGCTGCTCAGCTGGTTGGGGCTGGGCAGGCTTGAGTCCACAGACATAGTCTCTGCGCCCGAGAGGAGACGGTGGGAGGGGGGGCATGAGAGGGCGCCTCCGGGCCCACCACCCTCCGCCCGCCCTGGGAGCCTCAGCCCAGTCCCACCTGCGTCATTGAGCCACTTCTCCAGGAGGGGCTTGAGTTTGCACATGTTCTTGAAGCTCAGGTTGAGGGCCTCGAAACGCGAGATGGTCGTCTGGCTAAAGTCGTTGCCGTAGAGCTTGCCCATGGCCAGGCCCACGTCACCCTGGCCCAGTGGGGTGGGAATGGAGCGGCGATCAGGGCCCCGCCTTCCGCCACGGGCTCACCCCGGTCCACCCGCTGGCCACACCCCTGACCCCACCCACCAGCCGGCTGTGGCCTCTGCCCCGCCCACCACCTGACCACGCCCACTTCCCCGGGTGTCTAGGAGAGGGAGCCCGCTCCCCGCCCACCACCTGGCCAGGTGGCTTCACCTCACGCCCACAGCCCGTGCTGCCGGGTGGCCCCAGACCTGTGTGAAGCCCAGCTTGATGCGGCGTTGCTTGAAGGTGCGGGCGAACTGCTCCAGCTCCTCCAGGTCACTGGGCTCCTCGGGGTGGGATGGTGGCTCCAAGCATTTGGGGGGCTGCGGGTGCGAGAGGTGCGGGTCGGGCAGCGTGGGGCGGGTCACGGCCTGGTAGGGTGGGCAGGGGTGGGTGGGGTGCAGGACCGAGGACCAGGATGGGGCTCAGCAATGGCTGCGCAGTTCCCCCTCCCCCCTTCCCCCTTCCCTCCCTGCCTTCCAGCCTTTTCCTGCAGGCTCTCCTCTACCTGTCCCCAGGCGGCTGATGCACACTCATTGTCAATCCCCATCAAGGGGACACTATGCTGCACCATAGGGTCCTCTCTCTGCTCCAACTCTCTCTCTGCACTTTCCCTCCCAGCCTGCAAACTCCCAGAAGGAGCAGCCAGCTCCTTTTAACCAAGGGCTTTTTCCCTGAAGCTGGGGACCATGGTTTTATCCTTCTCTCAGGCAGGGAATCAATGACTGGCTCTGCTACTGAATTGTTGGGTAACTCAGGCAAGTTTCTTAATCACCCTGGGCCTCAGTTTTCCCCTCTGCAGAATGGAAATGACCATGTCTGCTCTGCTGACCCCGTGGGGTTGATGGGAGTATCTGGTTAAAGGTTGCAAATAAAGTGAAAGCATTTTAAAAAGTAGATGGAGAGGGTGACTGGGAGATTTACAAAGAAGCAACAGCTCTCTCTGGAATGCTTCATTTCCCTAAAAATATTTGAAACAGGTGGTGAGTGCGGCCACGTTGCCTACACAAGTCCTGGATCCATTATCCAAAGGCTAGGGCCAGACATGTTTTGGAATTCAGAAATTTTGCAGATTTTAGAAAGCCAACACGGGCGCACATATAAACAATGTGCCTCCCCCATCAGGGTCAAGGCATCACCCCATAATTAAACACATTAACAGCTCTCAGCAAAGCACAAATATCACACAGGAGGGAGAAAGGAAAGTCATACTCTTTGCCTTAGGTCAAGACAGGTTTTGCAGCCAAATGACTTCTGGTCTCACATTACAAAAACAACTTGGTTTTCCAAGTATTTTGGATTTCAGAATTCAGCTCAGCCCTGTATTAGTCTAAACTTTTTGGGTTTTCTGAAATAGTTCACATTTTTTTGAAAGGGCTCTTAAAAAAAAAGTGGGTACGGGGCGCCTGGGTGGCACAGCGGTTAAGCGTCTGCCTTCGGCTCAGGGCGTGATCCCAGCGTTGTGGGATTGAGCCCCACATCAGGCTCCTCCGCTATGAGCCTGCTCCTTCCTCTCCCACTCCCCCTGCTTGTGTTCCCTCTCTCGCTGGCTGTCTCTATCTCTGTCGAATAAATAAATAAAATCTTTTTAAAAAAAAAGTGGGTAGGAGGGAACATTGAAATCCATAAAGAATCATGAAAGATTATTATTAAAGTCTAGAACCCAGTCAGCAAACTGGAAGAAAGGCCAGGCCACAACCTATAGGTTTTTTGTGTGCTTATGCACATGTGCATTTTAGGGCAGCGGGTGTCAGATCAAAATCATCAGTTTCTCAAAAGAGTCCATGTGTCTGAAAGTGTTAAAAGCCCCTGGCCTGGCTGATTCCCCTCACTCTATAGAGGAAGAAGCTGACCCAGACAGGGGGAGCCGATTGCCTAAGGTTCCACAGCAAATCAGCGGCAGAGCAGGGCCGGTCCCCAGGTGGAAATGGGGAGGGTCAAAGGGAAAGGAGACCCTCAAGCTCCCACCCCCCTTCACCCAGCCTGGTAGACTCGGTGGACATTCTCACCTGTGTGGGCAGCCCGGCCCGGGGCTGGGAGGTCAGAAGAGCTCCCTGGGTTTGCTGAGGTAGCTGGAAGAGATTTGGTGTCGGTAGCAGGCCTGGAGAGACAGGGGGATTGAACAGGGTGAGGGGGGAGGGAGAGTTCTGTGGAAGCATTGCCGGGAAGGGGATGCCGTCGGGGTGGGGCCTTACCTGGCTGACTCTGCTGGGCCTGTGGCAGCAGGAACTGAGCAGGTGGCTGTAGGTGGTGGCCCGGCACAAGCACCAGCTGCTGAAGCTGGAGGAGCTGTTGTATGTCCTGGCGGGGGGTGGGGGGGATGGACAGAAAGACAGCCTGAGTCCTGGCCCAGCTCCCTCTGTATCGCTTGAGCCCTGAGGGGTTCCACAGGGTGGGCCTCGAGGATGGAGCACGGTCTCTGAATGGCGTCCATGAGCTAAGGGCCCCCAGGAGGCTTCTTCCACATCCGGGCTACCAGACTGTCCTATCTGGGCTGTCCCAGGAGGGCTCGCTCTTGCTTTACCTTCTCTTTCTTGAAGAAATATTTGCCTTGTCTTACATTCCCACAGAACAAACAGTATCGTTTAAAAATGTAAATCAGACCAAGTCTTCCCTTCTCTTAAAACACTCGAGGCAAACGATAAGCATGTCTGGAATTAGCTTTAAAATACTCCAGGGGCGCCTGGGTGGTGCAGTCATTAAGCGTCTGCCTTCGGCTCAGGGCGTGATCCCAGCGTTCTGGGATCGAGCCCCACATCAGGGCTCCTCCTCTAGGAGCCTGCATCTTCCTCTCCCACTCCCCCTGCTTGTGTTCCCTCTCTCGCTGGCTGTCTCTGTCAAATAAATAAATAAAATCTTTAAAATAAAATAAAATACTCCAGCACAGTAAATTGGTTCAACCACTTTGGAAAACTCTTTGGCACTGTTATGGTTTGAATTGTGTCTGCCCCTCAAAAGATATGTAGGAATCCCTCCCCCCCAGAACCCCGGAGGGTGGCCTTATTTGGATATAGGGTCCTAATCCAATATGACGGGTGTCCATTTAGTGAGGGGGAATTTGGACACAGAAACAAATGTTCAGAGGGAAGGCACTGTGAAGAGACCCAGAGAGAAGATGCCCAACCCTGACGACACACTGGCTTTGGACCTAAAGCCTTGCAGAACTGTGAAAGAATACATTTCTGTTGTTTAAGACAGCCAGTTCATGGTTGGTTGTTACGGCAGCTCTAGAAAACAAAAACAGGCACTATTTACTAAAGCCGAACATATGCCTGCCTCAGGACGCAGCAGTTCCTCGCCTGGGTGTTAGCCACTGTAAGTGTGTACATGTGTTCACCAAAAGACATGTACCAGAATGTTCACGCAGAACCATCTGTAATAGCCCAAACCCAAAGAAAGCCCAGGTACCCATCAAGAATCGAAATGGGTGAGTAAACTGATTCACTGGAATGCTACAGCAATGAGAAGGGGCAGTCCACAATCTGTAATGACACACAACAAAGTAAACTTCCCAGACATGACACATGGAAGAAGCAAGACACGATAGAGAGCATCCTATATGGTTCCATTGGCATTTGGGGAAGGAGAGGCTAGAAGGATCCCAGAGGTGCCTGGGGAGCTGGCCATATTCAGTTTTTGATCTAGTTGCTGGTTACATGAGTATGCTTGGTTTGTGAGTGTCACTGATCTGTATATTTATGAATTGTGCACTTTTCAGTATTTGTTCTACTTCAATGAAAATATTTTTTTTTAAGGGAAATGAGGCAGGGACAGAGGGAGAGGGAAAAAAAAAATCCAGCCTTTCCACCAAAACAAAGTGAGGGGTAGAGATGAAACAGGATTGGCAAAAGGTTGATAGCTTCTGAGCTGGGTGAAGGCACATATGGTTCCTTATGTCATACTCTCCACTTTTAGGTTTGAACATTTCTAAAAGAAAAAGCAAAACCCCCTTACACACACACACACTCACTCCAATGGCTTCTCGTAGCCACAATAATACAATCAAAACTCCTCACCTGATCTCTAAGGTCCTTTATACTGAAGCCCATGCTAGTCTTCCTGACCTGTACTCCTACCTCAGGGCCTTTGCACATGCTGTTCCCTCTGCCAAGCAGTTCTAGCTCTTATACTCCTGCCAAGGCCCTTCTTGTCACTCAGGTCTTCACGTAAAATCACCTTTTCAGGGGCACCTGGGTGGCTCAGTCAGTTAAGTGTCCAACTCTTGATTTCCGCTCAGGTCATGATCTCAGGGTCATGAGATCGAGCCCTGTGTCAGGCTCTCTGCTGGTCATGAAGCCTGCTTAAGATTCTCTCCCTCTCCCTCTGCCCCTTCCACTCATGCTCTCTCCCTCTAAAATAAATAAATAGGAACGCCTGGGTGGCTCAGTCGGTTAAGCGCCTGCTTTCAGCTCAGGTCATGATCTCAGGGTCCTGGGATCAAGCCCCGCATTGGGCTTTCTGCTCAGTGAGGAGTCTGCTTCTCCCTCTCCCTCTGTGTTCTCTCTCTCTCTCAAATAAACAAGCAAAATCTTTAAAAATAAATAGAAAACTAAGTAAATAAATAAATAAACAAATCCTTTAAAAAAGATTCTCTCTCTCCCTCTGTCTCTACTCCTCAGACACTCACACTCTCTCTCTTGAAAAAAAAAAAATCACCTCTTCAGAGATGCCGTCCTTGACCATCTCATCTAAAGCAGCCACCACCATCCCTCCCTTTGTTATCTCCACTTCACCTCCTCTGTAAGTCTTCTCACTATCTCAAGGTGTCTCTCTTTCCATGTCCCCTTTCACAGTGCATCTCCCTCACTGGTATGTCAGCTCCACCATGAGAGTGTGATCTTGATGGTTTTGGTCATTACTATAATCTCAGCATCTAGAACAGGATCTGGCACCCAGTAAGTGCTCCACATATATTTGTTGAATGAACCCACACTGATGCTTCATAATTTACTCAGCAACTTTTATGTACAGTGGAAAGTTATGTTACTTAGAGTGACATTCTTTTTCTTTCTGGGAAATTGAGGGGGATGACACATGCCCCTCAATTCCTCCCAATGCTATCATTATTCCAAAGACCAATTTAATGTCATAGGAAGTGAACAAGCTGAGGAAAAACATAAGCAACTTGACACAAAGGGTTCATTTCTTTAACATATAAAGAGTGATTACAGATCAATAAGAGAAAAACTAACAATCCAATAGTAATCTGGCCACCATAGGTCTGGTGACTGCCCGGCAAAGGAAATACAAACAGCTCTGAATGAAAAAACATTCAGACTCATTCACAATAAGATAAACACAGTTACAACTGCACTGAGATACTATTTCTACCTATCTGATGGCCAAAGATAACAGCAGTGCGTAACACGCTGTGTTGGGACATATGCAGAAACACACACTCTTGCACATCACTGGTGAGAAGATAATTTGGCAATATCTATCAGAATTACAAAGGCAGGGCAGAAGACATGAACAGACATTTCTCCAAAGAAGGCATACAAATAGCTAACGGACACATGAAAAAATGCTCAACATCACTCGGCATCAGGGAAATACAAAAGAAAACCACAATGAGATGCCACCTCACACTAGTCAGAATGGCTAAAATTAACAAGTCAGGAAATGACAGATGTTGGCAAGGACACAGAGAAAGGGGAACCCTCTTACACTATTGGTGGGAATGCAAACTGGTATGGCCACTCTGGGAAATAGTATGGAGGTTCCTCAAAAAGTTGAAACTAGAGCTACCCTATGACCCAGCAATTGCACTACTGCGTATTTACAAAGATACAAACATAGTTGATCCAAAGCGGCAGCTACACCCCAATGTTTATAGCACCGATGTCCACAATAGCCAAACTATGGAAAGAGCCCACATGTCCATCAAGAGATAAATGGATAAAGAAGATGTGGTCTCTGTGTGTGTGTGTGTGTGTGTGTAATTGTGTGTGTGTGAATATTACATAGCCATCAAAAAGATGAAATCTTGCCATTTGCAATGACGTGGATGGAACTAAAGGGTATTATGCTAAGCGATATAAGTCAATCAGAGAAAGACAATTATCATATGATCTCACTCATATGTGGAATTTAAGAAACAAAACAGAGGAGCATAGGGGAAGAGAGGAAACAATAAAAGATGAAATCTGAGAGGGATACAAACCATAAAAGACTCTTAATCATATGAAACAAACTGAGGGTTGCTGGAGGGGAGAGGGGTGGGGGGGATGGGGTACTGGGTGATGGACATTAAGGAGGGCATGTGATGTAATGAGCGCTGGGTATTATATAAGACTGATGAGTCACTGACCTGTACCTCTGAAACCAATAATACATTATATGTTAATTGAATTTAAATAAAATAAAATAAAACAAAATAAAAAAGAATTACAAAGGCATATACCTGTTGCTGTTTCACTTCTAGGAATTTATCTTAGAGATACATTCACACTTGTGCAAAAAGATCTCTCTAGAAGGATATTCCTAGCAGCATGCAGTGTTTAGCAAGAGTGGAAACAAGCTGAACGCATAGCAGTGGGGAACAGGTAAATGAATTAGGGTGGATCTTTATGACGGAACCCTATACATTCATCAGAAAGAATGAGGACACTCTTCATGTCCTGATATGGAACAGTCTCCAAGATATCCTGTTGAGTGGAGAGCTCAAGAGACAGAGCATTGGGTATGATGTGCTACTGTTTGTGTGTGTGTTGATTTTTTAAAGTATATCTACGTATTTCCTGGGTATGCATAGACTATACCTGGAAAATTATACCAGAAATTGACAACGCTGTAAATCCTTCCGTACCTCTTGAGTTTTGAACATTTACCTAGCCTACTCCCACCTACCCAACTGAACAGTCACTTCTGCCCAACATCCCTGTTTTCCCAACCATTCGTGTTTCGACTGTTCAGGGCTATTTCCTGTCCACTGCAAAGGCCTCTGCTTTCTCTCTGTGCCTCAGAAAGTAGACAGAGAACCCAGATGTTCCTGACCTCTCGCTTCTTCACTCGAGCTGCTCATCATCTAAGAATACAGCTTAAGGGGTTTGAAGTCCTGACACTCTATCCTTTGAAACTGTGTCCATTCTGCCTTGTCTTCGGAACCCCTCCACCTGATCACTCACATGGTGGTGTCCCTTCCAAGTGAGGCCTGGCCACGATGTGAGTGAAGCCTGGAATCCAGGCCCTCCCCCCTTTACAATGGACCCTTCCAAGTCCCCATACCTAATTTTGGTCTTATAATTTTGTCTTCCTTTTCTCCAAAAGGACCTGCACATTGTATAAACATCAGGCCCCACAAAACTGAACCCCCCTGCTTGCTCTACACTGCATTTCTCACAATGCAATTCATTCATTCGCTTATGTACAGTTTTTGCTCTGCAACACTGTAACTCTAGAATGCAGAGGCCGGGTCTTACTCTTGTATCCCTAACCCTCAACACAGTCTCGTCAGCCCCCATTAAATGCCCACTGACCTGAATCAAAGAATAAAGCCAGAAATAAAGACTTATCACCAATGTTTTTCTGACTAGCTTGCTGATTAAAATATTTGTTAACTACTGTCTCTCCCTAGTGTGACTCTCAGTGAAAGCCCCCCTATCTCCCCAGAAGCCTAAAAGAGAGGTGTCTGCAGATTTCTTTCTGAATCAGCAGGGAGAAGAAAGGGTGGGGGAAAATGAGTCCCAATTATCAGGGGGTTTCGTGGTAAGAAGTCCAAATGAAAAACCCAACCATTACACCTCCACTCACTGTCACTCAGACCAGAAACTTAGTGGTCAGTCCTAATTCCCTCCATCCTTTCCTCTCCCCCATCCAACACATCTGCAAGCCCAGACAAAAAAAGTTCTAAATTTTTTCTGTGCTCTGCATTACTTGGTGTCTGACAAAACCGACTGCCCCCTTCTCAGAGGTAAAAAAATGTGTAAATTAAAATGCATATGATTTCATATGAAATCAACTATATATGAAAAAAATTCATCTAACATCTTGAATTGTGATAATAATCTATGGGTTTCTTTGTTAGCCCATTAAATAATAAGATCAAGCAATACGTCTGATGAGTACTGCAATTTCAAAGCAACGATGAGTAAAAACAATATTTTGAGGTCTCTGTGTATAGAAATATCTGTGATTCCACTGGTGACAGAGTCCCGCTAATGGTATGGTAGTCTGTTGCCTATATTCATAATAGAAGGAAACGGAACATTTTCAGTTAGAGGACAGTAAAAGTTGAGACATAATTTTTTCCCATCCAAATTCATGGACTCCCCTGAATTCTATCCACAGACCCCTCCAGGGGATTCCTGTTCAGAAATGTTAATCTAACCATAAAGTCTCCACTGGTTTTCATCACATTTGTAAGACAATTCAACTCCTTGCCATGGCCCTGGAACCTGGCCTTCCTCATCAACCAGGACTCTCACTCTGTAACTTGGAGCCAATCACACCGGTCTCCTTCCTGTTACTGAAGGCAGGAAAAAAGGTCCCCACCTCAGGCCCTTTGCACATGCTGTTGCCCTCCCTCTTCTTGATCTGCACGTGACTGGCCCCACTTCATCACGCAAGTCTCTATAAAATGCCCCCTCCTGAGAGAGGCCTCCCCTGGCTTCCTGCTCTGGTGAGGAGTCTTCCTCTACTCAATCTCTATTACATTATACTCTTTTCCTTTCTTCATAGCAATTTTCAGCTATGGGTAGGTGCCAGCTCTGGGAGGGCACAGACTTGTCTTCCTTATTCCTCACTGTATCCCTCCTGCAAAAAGGTGTGGGGGCATGGTGGATGTTCACAAAATGTTTGCCAACTAAAGAAACTGCAGAATGACAGAAGATTCTGGGTGCTGTGCTGGCTCAGGACTGCGGTTAACCAGTAGGAGGCCCCATTTCTCCATAATCTACAGGCAGCACGCAATCTGAAGCCACTTGGGGGCGCATTAGGACCAAGTCAAGATGGTGGAGAAGTTAGAGGAAGTGGAGACACTGGGGACGAGCCCCTGGCCAGGATATTTAGGGGATCATCTGCTCTGTCCCTAACCTGTGAGAAAAATGGGCACAGAGGGTTTAGCACACCCCACTAAAGCTGAGAAGGGAAGAGACCGGTTCTCGTGCATCACTTTATTCGGATCACCCTGGCCCCAGTGCGGGCACCCAGCAGGCGATCGATGAATTTCCAATGAATGAATGAGTCAAAGCTAGGTCTGATTGGTGGTGTTTCAGGCTGTACTTTGCAGCAATTGGGATCTTGGCCACAGTTGGGTAGAAAGACTGATGCTTGATTTATGTGACACACGGGTGAACGGAGTATAATTGTCCACTTTCCCATCTGGGCTTGGCTCCACCTGGGGTTGGGGGGGGTGGAAAAAAGCCTTTAAAAGGAACTAGAGGAGGCCTGGCCCCTGTTGTGGCCGCTTGGGCCCAGGTGCAGCGCCTCACTCCAGCGCACAGGGCAGACTCCCCACCCCCACAACTGCAGGCCCCCACACATGCTCCAGCAGCCACCCAGACTGGGGTGGTGTCTGCGTGACACTCACCAGCCTTCCCTGATATGGCAAGCTATGACCAGTCCTCGATACCCCATTCCAAGACATGGACAGTTTAGAATTAAGTCCTGAGTGGGGAGAACAGGAAGGGGGGTGTCTGGGGGACCACGTAAACTACATTGTCATTGGTTGTGTTCAGAATGAGGACTGGGGGGTGCCTGGGTGGCTCAGTCGTTAAGTGTCTGCCTTCGGCTCAGGTCATGATCCCAGGGTTCTGGGATCGAGCCCCGCATCAGGCTCCCTGCTCAGCGGGAAGCCTGCTTCTCCCTCTCCCACTCCCCCTGCTTGTGTTCCCTCTCTCGCACCTCTCTCTCTGTTAAATAAATAAAATCATTAAAAAAAAAAAAAAAGGATGAGGACTGGCTTCCTGACCCTCTGAGCCATGTCAGGCCACCCCGTGGTGGAGGGGCTGCCTGGGAAGGCAGAGAGCACCTGTCCCAGGAGTCACCTGGGAGAAACGGTACCCCGACTTGTCCAGAACTGTGCAGAGGGAGCTCCCACACTGGGTGGGAGGGCGGTCAGAGGAGTGCCAGGGTCCCTGCCAGCTGGGAACCTCGGGGGTCTGAGCCTGGGCCCTGTTGCTTGCTTCTTGCTGTGTGACTCATTGGGAGCCAGCTCTCTTCTGGGACTCGGCCTCCTTAACTGTATAGGGTGACTGTGCACAGTGTCCTGGAGATGGCCAGACACCCAACTGTCCCTCACACAGTGGGGAACCACGGGTATCCCTTACCCTGTTTAAGCCTCCATTTCCTTGGGTGACACCCCAATAACTCTTATCTCCTGGGGCCATTACAGGAATTAAATTCAGCAACACACGTAGCATGGTTAGCCTGGTCTCTGTTCACTCGAGTGGTCCTGCATAAATGGTAGTCATTACTACTGAGTCATAGCTCTCTCAGAGCCTCAGTGTTCTCATCTACAAAATCGGGATAAGAATGTTTGACTCTTTACTAGATTGTACTAGGCCTGAGTAATATTAGTATCTGCAAGGTGTTTGGGAAATCACAACATACTTCCCCAGCACAAGCATCTGCTGCCCCTATACCCCCCTGTCACTCCCCTCCTGTCGCCCCCTTTGACCATAAGAGCTCAAGGGTGGGAGCCCCATCCTCTGCCTGACAACTCGTAACTTCCAGTCCCCACCCAGCCTCTCCGCTGAGCTCTAGCCTCAAATGTCTGTCTGCCTATTTGATGTCTCCACTTGGATAGTGAATAGATTCTTTAACCCCTCCCATGCCCAAAGGGAAACTCCTGTTCCCTACTCCTGCCCTCCAGAACACCCTGTGCCCTCCTGTCTTCCCCAACTCAGGAAATCACCTCACCACCCTCCAGTTGCTGAAGCCAAAATTCTAGGAATCATCATTGATCTAGCCTATCCATATAAAATAGCACCCCAAACCCCCACCATCACCCTCACCTCCCACCTGGATGCCTGCCAAGATGTCCCACTGGGCCCCTCGTTGCTACTCGGGTCTCCCACAGTCCATTCTCCCCATGGCAGCTGGAAGGAGCTTTGAAAAGGGTCTGTTGGCTCATGCCACTTGCCTGTTTGACAACCCCAAAAAGCTTCCCATCATACCTGGTATACATTCCAAACCCCTTGATCTGGCCTAGAAGGCCCTGTGCCACCTGGTCCAGACTGCCTCCGCCTCACCTCTTACTTGTCTCCCGCTCGCTTGCTCTGCTCCAGACATACCACTTTCCTCCATGCCCTGATGTCAAGCTGCTTTCCACCTAAGGACCCCTGCACTTGTGACTGCCTTTTCCTCAATTCTGTCCCTGGCTTCTTCATGACTGATTCATTCAGGCCTCAGCTCTCAAAGGCCACCTCCTCAGTGAAACTTTTCCTGACCACCTCCCTCCAAGACACCAGCCTGTTTCATTTTCTTCAGGACACTCACTCTAACACAGTCTGGTTTTGTTTGTTTACTTGTTTACTGTCTGTCTCCCCACTAGAACATAAGATCCTCAAGGGAAGCCACCTTTGCCTCATTCACTGCCGTCCCCTCAGGGCCATGAATGGCACCTGGCATACACAAGGTGCTCAATAAGTGCTGGATGAATGAATAAACAACTGTTATTCTAATCACTTCACTAGAGGACGCCCTAAAGTTTGGGGGGGCAGGTGGTGTGGGCAGAGGTGCCTGTCTCTAGCAGGGGCTCTTCTATGTCCCTCCCCCAAAGGTAGCCTTGCCACACAGAGCCCAGGAAGCCCCCGCATTTGGGGCAGAACGCCACAAAGCCACGACCCACCCAACAGGGAGCAAAAGCACCGTCTGCACATTATGTATCACGTCCCAGGCTACTACCTCGTGCTAACATGCCAAGCTAGAGAAGCAACAGCAGACCCCCAACCCCACCATTGTGGGGCAACTAGTACCCCCCGGCCCGGCTTCTGGACTCCAGGGCCTGTGGGTACACTGACGACACACCTCCAGGCGTCACTGACCTGGCACCCACTGCCCCTTCCTCAAGCAACAGCATCCGTCTCTTCCTCTTGGGGACTTGCCCTCCCCCATTCTCAGGTGACATGGTCCAGGTAGGCTGACCCTACCTTCTCAGGGGTTGAGGACACTAACTCAACCCTGGCCTGCGGGAGGGTTTTATCTCCCTGGGCACAGGGGCTGCAAGTCAAAACGGGCAAGCGCCCATTTGGCCTGCCTCCGAATGATAAAAGAGACAGACCCCTGGGACTGGGCCCCGTGTTCCAGGCTGGGCCTCTTCAGTGATCTGAGCCAAATATCCCCTTTCTCCAGCCATCTGGTATGGGGTTTGGTCCAGCTGCCATGCCTCCTAGCCCATCCTGCGCTACCTTCCACTGCTGGTCCCCGACCCCCCACTCCCAGAGCCCACCGCACTCTTTCATGTTACACTCCATGTCTGGAACAGCGTTCTCCACTTCGTAAACCCAGTAAACTCCTACTTGTCCCAGCTCAGGTGAGATTCCACCTCCTCCAGGAAGCCTTCTCTGATTCCCTCAGACACAGGTCACCTGTCTTCTCCCACACTCCCACCACATCCAATAGGTTTCTCTGGAACACCTGTACTCACTAGGTCCTGCCAGCCTAAAAGATTTTGTCAAACTTTATTTGCCATGGTCATATTACAAAAATAGGGATTTTTTTTCTCACTAAACACAAAATGATGTTTTAACAGTTAATGTAAATTTTCAATCAATGCCTACCCCTACCCCAGACATTCTGAATTACTCCCCCGGAGAGATGTCTTCCCTACCCTTGATTGAAAAGCTGCAGCAAAACATCCCTCATTGATTCAGTAAACATACACGTGGCCCCCTTGGTGGAAAGCATCATGCTGAGTGCTGGACACACAAATTATAGAAGTGTGTTATAATCGTCCCTTTCTCTGTGTGAGCTAGGAAAATGCAGGGAAGGTTCCTGACAAACGGTTTAACTGACATTACTTTGGAAACTGGCTTTCGAGGGACAGATGGGGGACTTTCCCTTAGTACTTTATGTAATTTTAAAATGATAGGGCTAAGGGTGTTTTTGACTTTCTTAGTATTGTTAAAGTAAAACATTTCTTAGGGGCTCGTTGGCCTGTCTGTTTCCCTAGAAGACTGGGAGCCCTTGGGGGGCAAGGAAGGGTCTGAGTCATTCCTAAGCCTTTAGCTTCCCGCCAGGGCCTGACACACAGGAGGCCGGGAAATGTCTGTGAAATGACCCCAGGACAGAAAGGAGCGGGCATGGGAAGCAGAATGGGTGGGCGAGGGACACAGGCTGAGGAAGAGGGGTCAAGCCCAGGGGTGAGACAGCTGGGGCTGCAGTGGGCAGCTAAGGCAGAAGGACTGTGGTACCCACCGCAGCTGGTCGGCACGGGGCCTGGAGCTCTTGGTGGTATGGGATAAACATCTGTCTGTTAAGGAAATGAGGTCACAGGGTGACAGAACTCCCAGAAAACAAATTTGGCCCAGCCTCGCAGTTGCAGAAGGCAGCCCAAGCAGATAGGAGCTGGGGAGGGAGGAGCCAGAGGAAGGTGTTGGAGGAGGCCTTGAGAATCAGAGTCTGGGCAGGACAGCAGGTGGCACGGAGCTTGGAGGAGGTGGTTCTAGGAGTGTATGCAAGGACCGCCTGTTGCTCCCAAGGGATGATGGCCTGGCTGGCCAGCATGAGGCTGCTTTGTCCGTCCTCTCTCCCTGGAGTCTGTGTTCCTTCCACAGATATGTCCTCAGGCATATTTGGACCCCGAGCTGGTGATTAGGGCCAGAAGCAAAGGAAAGGGTCTGGGGGCCTCTGGAGAATGCAGGAGGCAGGAAATCAAAGCAGCTGGAGGGAGGGAAGTCTTGGAAGACTTCCTGGCAGTGTGGACTCCCAAGCTGAGGTTTAAAGGCTGAAGAGAAGCTATCCATGTAAAGGGAGGCAGCCAACTTCCAGGTAGACAGAACAGGAGCAGGGGCATGGATACTTGAGACCTGGGGGAGGGGAGGAGCCCTGAGCACTGGGGATTGCTGTATGTGCTGAGAGACGCCCCCCCCCCACCCCCACCCCCGCTGCTGGGATCTCTGGTGGCGAGGGGTGGGGGAAAGGTGGGAAGGATGGCCACAGGCAGCAGTCCCGGCTCATGTGGTTCAAGACCTGGACTCCCAGGCCTGGCACCCAGGCTGCTCTGCCCCTTGTGCTCATGGGGTGACCTCACCCCAGATGAGGATTTGTGGATGCAAGGAGGTCACCGTTAGCACAGTGCCCTCTACAAAGGCAGCACCTGCCAGACTCTAGTTACGGTTACCGTGGTGAGCCAGGTGTCACGGGGCTAAGTCTGGAAGAGCTGTCACAGAACAGAGGGCACAGATTGCTCTGTGTGTCTCTGCAGAACCAGGCCCAGAGGCAGGAAGCTCAAAGAGCGCAGACACCAGCTCAGCGTTAAGGATAGTATCCGTGGGAGCGCCAGTCATAGTGGAACGGGCCCATCGGAAGCTGAACGCTGTCAAGGGACAACCTTGTAGGCTCTGGACACCTTCTCTGTGTACACAGTAGATAGTTTCGGCCCCTGGGGTTCCATGGAAGGTAGTGGATGGAGAGAAAGAAAAGCGATCCAAAGAGCAGTCATTGTGGGAAACACAAGACTAAGGGAAGTTAAACAAGGTTCCCTGCTGCAGGACTTCTCAGGACCTTCATGCCCTGGAACACAGGCCACAGCCTCAAATGCTTTCGGAACCCAGAAAGATAGCACCAATGGGTGACAGTGACAAGTGTGGATGGAGAGAACAAGCCCATCAGGAGGGGAGGCTCTGTTCTACCTACTCTGTTTCACCGACTATCCTTACAGGAAATTTCTTGGCCAACATCTTGGGTTGAATTGGGTCTCCCAAAAAAATTTTGTTGGAAGTCCTAAGCCCTGGTGCCTGTAAATACGACCGTATTTGGAAACATGGTCTTTGCAGATGTAATCAAGATAAATGAGGTGATTAGGGTGAGCCCTAATCCAATGACTGATGTCCTTATAGTAAGAAGGGGAAAGGTGAACGCTGAGACAGACACACACAGAGAGAAGATGGCTCTATGGCCAAGGAGGCAGAGATTGGAGCAATCCAGCTACAAGAATGCCAAGGATTTCCGGCACTACCAGAAGCTAGAAGAAGCAGAGAGAGAATCTCCCTAGAGCCACCCAGTTTGTGGGGCTTTGTCACGGCAGCCCCAGGAAATGAACAGAGCCACTAACTCATGATTCAGTGTATGCCAGAAGTCTCCAGAATGGCCAGAGTGGATGCAGCATTCCCTGGCCCAGCAGCCACGGGCCCCTTTTCTGAAAAAGCATCTCTCACTGGATATCCCAGAGCACACATTATAGGGTGCTGGCTCAGAGTTTCAGCCTTTCCTTCTGCGCCCACACGGGCACCATCCCATGGAGGTGATTACTCGTTCCCTCAGCCATAAACTGAGGATAATGGGCCACCCTCCCAAGTGTCTGGGAACCCTCAGTGAAATACACAGAAAACGGTTAGCCGGGCACACCATCACATGGAAGATCTCCTCCCTCTGAGCCTTGATTTACTCCACCGAGACACAGGTGGCAACATCCCCCAAGGCTGCCTGGGGTTGCCGGGAGCTGCCTGGCACATGACCAGCAGTCGGAAGAGTCAGCACCCTGCACACCAGGCTCCTGCGGGCCCTCTGCTGGAGGGCGCCTGCCCCCCAGGGCTGCCCTTACCTGTGCCGTGAGCTGGATGGGCTGGGAGAGGGTGAGCTGTGGGGTCCCGGGGGGCTGGCTGGCAGGCTGTGGTGGTGGCAGGTCGCCCCCCCCAGAGGAGGCTGGGGGCTGCGAGGTCGAGGAGGAGGCAGAGGAGGAGGAGGAGGAAGAGGAGGAGGAGGTGGAGGCGGCGGCGGCAGCGGCGGCGGCACTGGATTGCTGCACGGCGGCGGCCAGGAGCTGGGCCTGGGCTTGCTGCAGGAGGAGCTGCTGCTGAGCGGGCATCAGCGCCGTGAGCTGTGCGGCACGGGCAGCAGGGCCACAGGAAGGGGGGGAGGAGCAGAGAAGGCAGAGAGGGGTTAGTGCCGGAGCCAAGCAGGTTAGGGGGCAAGTCTTCCAGAAGGCCTGAGGAGGGCAGGAGGCAGGCGTGAGAGCATGGCCGCAGCCCTGGCGGGACACCCCCTGCCACAAGTCCTGTAACAGATGGGAGGCGGCTGGTCGAGGCCCATGTTCCCCGTCCTTCCCCGAGTACTTACCCCGGCTAGCTGGCTGCCCGTCAACATGAGTTGGGCCTGGGGCAGATGCGGCTGAGCTGGCTGGGGGGGCGGGGGTGCTGCTGGGGCTGAGTCGCCACTGGGGTCTTCAGCCTTGATCTGGGGGGGAGAGAGGCAGGGTCCGGGACCCCAGAATGTTAAGTGGAGGCCAGAGAGAATGCCCACCTGTGAACCAAAGAGAGGGCACATGTGTGGCAACAGCAGCCTCGGGCCGGCACAGGAGGAGTGGGCTGGGGTGTAGAGGCAAGGCCCTGCGCTGACTGGCCAGGGATTTTAGGCCACCCCTCTGGCCTCGGGTTCCTCATCAATCAGTAGGGCTATATACTTCCCCGTGCACCAAACGGGAGAGGGGTACCTTTGGAGAGCAGTTTTCCCCTCTGGGTGGGAGGGGAGGGTGCAGTTTCCCCATCTGTAAAATGGGAAATGTGTCAGCAGGGGACTTGGGGCATCAAAGAATAGAGTTCTGGGTCCCCACCCCTCATCTGCTTTAGCCAGAGTGCATCTCTCATTAATGGAGTAAGACTTCTTTGGAAGAATGGGTCTTAGGTTATTAAAAAAAAAAAAATCACCACATTGGAACATGGATCTGGAATTCAAATGAGCATGGAAAGATGAAGACAGTGCAAACGGGTGGCATGGGCAGACAAGGATAGGGTGGGTTGGCAGCACGTACGGCCCTTCTGGAGGGGAAGCTTGCCCAGCTCCTCCTGTGCTCCCACCAACCACTCATTTCAAAATCTAAAGCAAAAACCAAAAACAACCAAAAAAAACCTAAAAAAAAACAAAAAAAACCCCAAAAGGCTGGCAGGACCAGCCAAACACATACGTAGGCCAGATGTGGCCCAGATGCCGCCAGCTTTCAGCCTCCACCCCAGAAGTTCACTGAGCCCTCCTCATCTCTGTGTGGAGAGGCATCTTGCATCAAACACATAAGACAGACCAGCATAGAGCAGTCCTGGCTTTCTTCCTCTCCTAGACAGAAAGGCCAGACTACGGTGGGCTTGCCTGAGAGATCCGCTGGTAAAGGACATGTGGGGCTGGGGTAAGGCATGGCCTGCATAATCATACTCTTAGGCCCAGGGGGGGACACACCCTTCATGAAGGATGGGATCATCCTTCAGCCCCACGTCCCAGCACCATTTTGCAAAAGGGGGTCCAGAGAGGGAAAGCAACTTGTGCAAGGTGACAGAGCAGCTTGCAGGGGGGTGTGGCATTTGGAATGGAGAGTGAGATGAACAGAGGCCTGGAAAAGGCCAAATCACAGAGGGTGAGTAGCATGCCCCAGGGTACGGAGACAAATGTCAGAAAGTTTAAGGGGTACAGGGATGCAGCCTCCCCTGGTGGGGAATCGAGGGCCTCTGGAAGTCTGTAAGTCTGTAAGATCTGGTGTGGGCAACACAGGTGTTCAGTTTGTGAAAATCCACTGAGGATCTCTGTGTGTGTCACATTTCAATGAAAAGTCAAAAAAAACCCACAAAACATGGTGAGGATACTAGTTCTCTTTCAAATTTCTTTCATTCTTTCTGATTCTCTTGAGAAAGACTCCATTAGGTGCTGGGATGGCTCTAATGCCTCACCCCCAACACTGCTCATCTCCCTTTTGAACAAATGAAGGAAAGACCTCAGGCTTAGACCCGTCAACAGGCAAGAGTCTCTGAGTACTTTTTAATAATCATTGTGTTGGGGCGCCTGGCTGGCTCAGTTGGTACAGCATTGACGCTTGATCTCGGGGTCGCGAGATCGAGCCCCATGTTGAGCGTGGAGATTAGTTAAAAAAAAAAAACACATTGTATTTATTTCCATGGCAAGAGATTCTGGTTTTCCATTCATGAAATTTCCATTTAAGAAAACATGTATTTGAGCTGTTGAAAAAGCAAGCCAGTTCATGAGCTGAAAATGGTTGAAGCTGACTGATGGGTACCTGGGGGCTTATTTTCATGATACCCTTTTTTTCTCCTTTGGTATCTGTTTCACATTTTCCATAATAAAATGTTTTTACAAATGAAGCCAATTAACACAATTGTGATGTAAGTAATTGTACATGGCCGTGTGTGGATGTGTCTGAAATTGTGATGGGAGCACATGAATCACTGCAGTTGGGGAAAGCAGAGGCTGCCAGTGAACAGGACACGGTGTGGACAGAGGCCCAGAGTCAGAGGTCAATGCCCTCTCTGCCTCGGGCTTTCCCGAGGAACCAGGGTCCAGGCCGGGGAAGGGCAGCGAGAACCCTTCCTTCCCAGGGCCCCCTGGTTTCCCCACAGAGAAGCAAGGCTGCCGTGGGGCTGGAAGAGGCTGCAAAGATGCACTGAGGAGGGAGAGGGTCAGGGCGATGGACATGCACTCTGCTCCAAGGGCTAAGGCCAGAACTGCTCCCGAGATCAAAGGGAAGGAAGCCAGGGCCAGAGCCCTTCCCCCCCTCCCCCCGGGACCTGGCCAACTCACTCAGCACAAGATACCCACCCACTAAACTGCAACAGGGCACCTCAGAGGCTGTCGGATTTGACAGCCCCCCATGTTAGAGAAGAGGAAACCGAGAAGCCCAGCGGTGGTGGGGGCGGGCAGTGATTTTCCCAAGGTCACAGAGTAGTTCCCGGCCCCCAACGCCATCCCTTGCCAAGGACCCCTCTGCCCCTGCCCTCCATGCTACCTTCAGTCTTCTGTAGCCACCAGGCTAGAGCATGGAGGCCTGGGCCCCAGAAACCTCAGGAAGCCCAGCAGTGCCCACAAGCAGGCAGGACCCTGAATGGATTAGGGATTTCTTCTGTCTGGCCACTTCCAGCCTCCCCATCAACCTCAGCCATCCTTACTAGGTCTGCCCCCTCCATCCCATATACCCCTCTACTGGCTGGCCCCTGAGTGTGTGTGTTGGGGGGCTGGGGGTAGGGCAGGCCCCTGTCAGGGAAGTTGGGATGGGGGTGGGGCCCTCAGCTTCCTGTTGTTCATCGCCCTGGGGCTCTGGGGGGGATTTCCCTGGCCACCCCCACCCCCCAGGGAAGGGGAAGGAGCCTGGGTGAGTCACAGGCCTGGGGCGGGAGCCTGAGTGTGAGAAGGGGCGGGAGGAGCCTTGTCACCAAGGCATCGGGGCTCCGTGCCCCCCCTTCAGGCCCTGGGCCCACAAAGGTATGCGGGTCCCTCTTCCAGACGCCAACCCATCATCACAGGACACCCTCCTTGTTCCTCTGCCCTGGCTGTTCTGATAGGTGCTTACCTTGGTGCTGGGGCCAGTTGGGGACACGGAGAACGGGGAGGTCTTATTCTGGGGGTTCTGGGAAGAAAAAGTTGGGGTGGGAAATGGGAAGAGTGAGGTGAAGCAGCTTCTGACACCCTGCCCCTTCCCCACAGGGGCCCCCTCTGTTCCCTTCTCCCCCTCCCCACCTCTCCTGCTCATCCACTCCCTCCTGACCTGATGGTTAGTGTCTGGTCCATTTCTTTCAGTGTCTGCAATGAGAGGGAAAGAGTGAGTTGTCACCTGTGCCCCCCACAGCCCCGCAGCTCCCCCACCCCACAGGCCCCCTGCCCTCCCTGCTCCCATCCCCACCCACCTGTGTGCTCTGACGGGGAGTCCAGACCTTGCTTCTCGGCCTCCAGGGGCTTAGACATTCTTATTTCTGGGGACAGAAGAGGGATGTAAGTGGGGTGAGGGAAGCCAGGCGGGCTCTTGGGCCCTCCTCCAGCACCACCCGGCCTCTCTCCAAATCCCCCATGCCCCCTGCCACCTTGCAAGTGCCTCTTTCCAGGAGACATGCCCTCCTTACTGGGCCTCTGCCCTCCTCTGGCAGGACAAGAAAGGGATCCTTTTCAGCCCTGCAGAAGGTGGCACGGGGAGGGCCAGCTCCCGTGAGGCCCTGGGGCAGGGTGGGAGGTAGCCGGTGGTCGTGAGAAGCCTTCAGTGCCCAGGAGGAGGCGGGTGATGTTCCACAGGAGCGAGTCAGCCTTGGGCCTCCTCCCGAGGCGCGCCCGTCCTGCCTCACCAGGTTTCGGGTGAGACATGTTTTCCACTCTGAGTGGGGCCTGGGGGTGTGAAGGGCTGCAGCATCCCCAAAGGAGTGAGTCTTCTGATCTCTGCGTGGGATTTGGTGCCCTCTGCCCCTCCCCCAGCCCACAATCTTCCTGTCCACACCTGACCCCCACCTGGCCTCCCAGCCTCCCTTTCCACATTCAGCACACAGGCCCGGCAGCCTCACTCAGAACTCGGAACTCCGACTCCAACACCAACGGGCTCTGCCCCGACCAGGTCCTTGGTCTTACTCCTGGGCCTCATCTGGGGCTTCAGCCTTGAATCCTGACTGCACACCCAAATCCAACCCAGGAGCCCCAGCCTACAAATGCAATCCCGTGCTATCGTCCCGTAAACCCAGGACATGAGGGGAAGGGGCAAACAGCAAGCTGGCCCCGGGGACACAAAGCAATGCTTTGCCCTCACAACACTCTGATGCTGAGAATGGAAAGGTGAGCACTTACCAACGCTGAGCACAGTGTTAAGTACGATTCAGAGCTCACAGTAGCAGTTGGTGCTAATATTACCCCCATTTTACAGAGGAGGAGCACAGTGAGACAGAGATGCCCTGATTGGACACCTGTCTTCATGACTCCAGAGTTCCCGCTTCTAATCAGGACTGCTATGGTCTAGTGGACCCCTGCTGTGGCTTCCACCCACCTCATCTCCAGCTGTCACCCCTACTCAAGTTCACCCTGACTGACGCCAACTCAAACCCAACCCTTTCTGGTCCCAGATACAAACCTAGGCTTCTGCCCTACCCGTTCTCAGTCCCCTTACCCACCCTGAATCCCAACCCCATCCTGATGGTACAAATCCTTCATCTGACTTGACTCCCAGTTTGGCCTTAGACCTTACTCGTGACCCTGACTCTGACCCGAAGGTCTCCCCCACAACACATTCCACATCCCTGCCTAAACCACGATGCCCTATCAAAGGGGCTGTCCAATTCGAGCACGTTCGTGCCCAAGATATTTAAGGAAGGCCAGCTAACGAGAGCTAGGACATCCTCAGCAACTGGAAAAAAAACAAAAAATGTCCAGGAATTTTGCAACTGAGGGTTACTCGACACGAAACGCCACTCGGGTTTAAAATTCCTGATTAAAAAGCCAGGTCACACACTGCTCGTGGGAGTGTAAATCGATATAAGCACAATTCAGGAAAACTGAAGAGGTGCCCCCTCCTTAGGACCCAGCACATCCACTCCCAAGCATCCTCCTGAGACAGAGGAGAATCCTGCCCCCCAAGCCTACGGGCACACAGCAGCCCCTTCCAAATGGCCCCAAACTGGAAACAAGTCAAGGGCCTATCAGCGCACGGACACAGTGTGGTATGTCCGTACAATGAAACGCCCCACAGCAAGAAAAGGAGCAAACTCCAGCATCACACGCACCACTGACTCTTGCAGGCACGACACCAAGGGAAAGACATCAGACACAAAAGCAGACAGACAGTAGGATTCCAATTACAGGAAGCTCAGAAACAGGCAAGATGATATCAGATGGCCAACGTCGGATTATGGGTAACGTTTGGGGGCTGCTGACGGGGAATGAGTGTGAGGAGGCCTGCAGGGGGTTGGAAATGTTCTGTATCGTCACCTATTTGGTGGTTATGTGGTTCCATATGTAGGGAAAAATGCATCAAGGTGCACCCTTAAAATTTGAGCACTTTACTGTAAGTATGTTTTCACATAAAAACAGAAATTAAAAGCTTAAAAAAAAAAAAAGCCAGTACACAGTACTATCAAGGCATAGGTTGGTGAGGTGGTGTGGGGTGCAGGCGCCCAGGATGCTATGAGAGCTCAGGCCCTACTTCTAGGCACTAGGATGGCGGTGAGTGGCTAATGATCTTGAGAGACACAGGAGGTGGTCCCGGGTGCTGGTCCCAGGTGAGAGACCCCAGTCCTGACTCCAGGACACTAAGGGCAGGGGTCCTGCCTAAGCCTGCCTTTACATGGCCCAGAACTTGGTCCAGCTACCGGCAATTGCTAATGCTTGTGTGATCCTGCATCCCACCCCTCCTCGCATCCCTGAGACCCCTGCTCCAACCCCCCTCCCCGGCCCTTCCTCCCAACAAGTGTCCCTCTGGCCCCAGGGAGATCCTTCCCACAGCCTGGCCCTGAACCTTTCCATAGCTCCCCATCTCCCCAAGAAAAGCCCAGATAGGGTTTTTAAAGAGGTAATCGAGTTAAATGAGACCATTACGGTAGGCCTTAATCCAATATGACTGGTGTCCTCATAAGAGGAGGAAATTGGGACACAGACACACAGAAAGTAGCCCATGTGAAACACAGGGAGAAGTGGGCCCCCCCAAGCCGAGGAGAGAAGCCTCCAAAGAAACCAACCCCACTGCCACCTTGACCTTAGGCTTCCAGCTCCCAGATTTCAGGAAAATTAATTTCTGTTGTTTAAGACACCCAGCGTACAGTACTCCGTGACAGCAGCCCTGGGAAAATAATACAACCTCCCACGGTCATGCCCTCCCACTGTCCTAGCCCTGAGCCCACAGGGCTTCTGTGTCTGCGTCCTTTCCCACCAGACCAGGGGGCAGGCCTGCTCTGACTCACTGCTGGCTCCCTGGCATCACCCAGCTCAGAAGAGTAGGTGCTAAACGTTGCCCTGTCCTGCTAAATGCCCCGTCCTACTGTCTCTCTGCCATTTAACATGTTTCCTGAGGCCTCGGTGTGGGCTGTGCCACTGCCTGGAAGCCTGTCCCCTACTCTGTCCAGCTGGTGACCTCCTACTCATCCTTCAGGCCCCAGCACAGGCTCTGTCCTCTATGACGGTGGCTTCCTCCACCCCGGCTCCCGCTGGCCCGGCCTCTCCCCTGGTGACTGACCTAGAGGCTGCAGCCATCTGGGCCCCAGTATGTCTCCCCCGTCAGACTAGGAACCCCTTGAGGGCAGGTCTGACTCATCTTGGGGTCCCCAACACTGTTCAGCCCAGGATGTGTGGGTCAAGTGCACAAGGGTGCCCCGAGACCCTGATCTCCCTCCTTCCTCCAGGCCTTCGCCTCTGCCCTTCCCCCACCTGGCGACCTTTTCTTCTCCACTAACAAACTCCTGCTCCTCTTTAAGGTCCCAGCTCACACGTCACCTTCTCTGTGAGGTCCTCCCTGTCTCCTCAGGTGGTTAGTGTCTCTGTCCTCTGGGAACCCCCTGCCTCTGCCCCCTCACACACTCTGACCCCTGGGCAACAATGTCCCCCTGCTCCAGCCTATGAGCTCCTTAGAGCCCAAGCTGTTGTCATAACAGCCCTGGCTGGAACTCTGTCTTTGGAATGAACGAATGCATGCAAGAATCTCTGACAGACCAGGACCCAATCTTGTCCCAGACAAGCGTCTCTCCCTGCTGCCACCTGCCACCTTGACCTTGAGCACCAATCCCCAAGCAACTCCAACCTAAACCTTTAAAGTAATCTCTGCAGGGATAGTGGCTGAGGAGGCAAAGGTGGCATGAGGGAAATCATTGAATCATGCCCACCAAAGATGAAGAGGGGACTCCATTTCCACCACAGATCCAAAGCCAAATGTTGCCTGAACACCTGAGGGCATTGGCAATCCGTTAAGAGGCCTGCTGAGGTGCCAGTCCTGCAGGCTGTTGGCCTTGGCCCAGGCCCCTCTCTCTTGACTCTAGAGAAACACAGACACCTACTCCCACCCAGACACTCTGGTTTCACTGGGACAAGGGGAGACCTGGACATCTGGATTTTTGAAAAGCCACCAACTCCACCCCCACCAGGTGATCCTAATATGCTCCGGCTCCCTGGCGCCTTCTGCCGCAGCTCATCTCAAGGCCTCATTCACACAGAAAGGCTGCTTGGTTATATGACCATGGTCACCCCTCCCTTCTCCCATCCCAGGAGGTACATAATTCTTTAGAGGGCCAGGCAGGACAAAGCAATGCAGAATTCTACTGGGCCCCCTGAATCCCACCATCCTGGAGTCAGACACACCCAGGGCTACCCACACCCTTGGGGTCACACTCGCTTGCCCCACTGCCTCAGGCCTGGGACTCTGGGTCCCCTCCGCCCTCCCCACCCCTCCCTAGCCCCTCCCTCCCCGGACTTTCACTTCTCCTCTGCATTTCCCCCAGCCGGTTTTAGCAGACTTGGGCCAGCTTCTCGTTAGCACTTACCGAAAATGGGACTAAATATAGAGGGCTCAAGGGCTGCCCCTCACCCCTCCTGGCCCCTCTTGGCCTGTCCCCTGGGTCTCTTGCCTTCAGAGCCGGCTTCAATCAAGGCTGCGGCTTGGGAGCCCCTGTGGGCAGGGTTCGCACTGCCGGGAACCTCTGTGGGCCCAGCTGGCCCGGTCCCTGCCTCCCTAGGAGCAGCACCTCACACCCCCACCGCCCCACATCTGTCCCTGGGTGGCCTCAAGGGAGTGAACAGTTCTGAGCTGTCAGAAGGGAGGAATGGAGAGAGAGGCAGCAGACACAACAAGAGAGGGTGGCCCCACAGCTGTGCCGACGACAGGCAAGAGCTGCCACATCGCACATACACCACAGCCTCAGCCAGGCAGGGCCCAGACGAGGACAGAGACCACGCAAACACACGCAGGGACAGGTGTGCACAGATCCCAGACAAGAATGTTGGCGGAGAAGACATATGCCCAGACACAATGACATGGGTAGATTTGCAAAACACACACCCAGACATGTGCATGCACACCTGCACTTACACACACACGCACACCCCGAATCACTCCCCAGAGTCACTCACAGACATTCAAATAAACATACATGCACACACACACACACACACACACGCACCCCGAACCACACCCCAGAGTCACACACAGACATACAAATAGACATATATGTAACATACACACACATGCACACACACTGTCACTCACAGTGTGAGACATACAGATAGATACAGATGTGCATACACACACACACTCAGGTCACTCAGATAGACACACACATATGCCCAGAGTCACTCAGACAGACACACACAGAGACATACACACACACCCATACACACTCACACAGTTACTCAGATACACATAGATGTGGACATACACATCCAGAGTCACTCACAGACATACAGATTGACACAGATAGGTGACACACACATACCCAGGCCACTCAGACAGACATATACACAAATGCGTGCACGCTCACATGCCCAGAATCAGCTCATCCTGGGAGGTGGCCAGGGTGTACCCCTGAGCCCAGTCCACAGGTGTGGAGCGTGAGCCCAGGCAGGACGAGTGATCTGCCCAAGACCATGCAGCGTATTAACGCGTGTCCAGGCAGGGAAGCCAGGTGGGCCTCCCAGGCAGGGCAGTTCTGTGAGAAATCCCCAGTTAGGGGTCTAACTCAGTACTTCCAGCACGTACGAGGCCCCCATTCAACCCCAGACAGGGATGAGTCCGTGGTGGAGTAGACAGCATGCGTGTGCAGACACCCTGGATCTCTGTGTCTACACTGTATGTGCGCACATACAGTCACCCCAATAAATAATCACGTGCCATCTTGCAAGTAGTCTTCCCTCCATCTCAACCTCCTCCCTCACCTCCTTCACCTTGCTCATACCCACTCATTCTTCGCATCTCAGCCCAGACGTCCCCTCCTCCAGGAAGCCCTCTCTGACACCCCAGTGGCTCAACTGGGCCGGTCTTCTAGGCTCCCACGACTCCTGTGTCTCCAGCATCCCAGCCCTGACCCCCTGCACATGCCTCCTCCTCTATCTGGCAACAGGTCTGTCTCTCCCAACTGGGAACTCCAGGAGGATGGACTGAAAGCTCCCTTTTTCAGTTGTATTCCAACACCCAGCACAGAACTGCTCAATAAATATATGTTGTTGAAGGATCCCAGGGATGCCCGCGCACACAGATGCAGACACGATGGGACACGCCAAACCAGGACTCACACCCGCTGACACTCACGAATGTGACACACACCAACACTCACGTCTATATGACCGCAAATGAAACAATCACGCAGTTCTGATGCTTGCTGTGTTCCAGGCACTGTGTTAAGCATCTACACACATTACCTCATTTAACTGTCCCATCAGCACTGCTGGGAGATGACTATCATTATGCAGAGATGGACACATTTTACCAAATGAGCCAACAAATACAAATCACCTTGTATGGTGCCTGGCACCAAACATTCACTCGGTCAACTGACATATAATAAATTTTCAGGCAGCGATAAATGCCATAAAGGAAAGACAAAGCAGGGCAAGGGGACCGAGAATGGAGGGATTGGTTGCCAGTTCAGACAGGGAGGTCAGGGAAGGCCTCCCTGAGGAGGTGACATCTGAGACAAATGAAGTGAGGCAGTGAGCCAAGAGATCACTGCCAAGGAGAGCCCACAATGCCACACACAACAGCCCCTCACACACAGACACATGACAGGCACACTCAGAAGACTCAGAACTACCACTCACAGACACACGCACAGAAACACACACACTGAAAAGTCCTGCAACTCAGTGTTCCCACCCCTTTGCAGTCCCCAACCAAGAAGCCCACCCACTGGCCCTCCATGTAAAAGCCTGTTACCACTACGGGGCTCCATCCTCCCCATCCCCCAGAGCCCTCAGAACACTGCAGCACAGATGAGGGGAGAGATCAGAAGCCCCCAGGTGTCTGGAGTGGAAGGGAAGGGGAAAGAGGAGCTGAGCGTGGGGACGCAGGGTGGGAAAGGGGGAGCTGCTGAGGTACAGAGTGAAAGAAAGTAAGAGGAGACAGCTAAGGAGGAAAGTCAGGGAAGGCAGCCGGCGGCGCTGGCCCCAGGCCCCTTACCTGGAGCCCCCATGCTGGAGTGAACCATGCTGCCCGCCCCGCAGGGCTGGGGGAACAACTGTGTCATCTCCCCGCCCTCTCTGGGGGCCAAGCCCTCTCAGCCGGAAGTCACCCAGGGAGGAAACCACAGGGTCCGCCCCCTTCAGAAGGGAAAATACTCCGGTCCAAAGGCCCACCTCAGGAGGCAGAGGACCCCAAATCATGTGTGTGTTGGGGAAGTGGGGGTGGGCCACAGGACAAGTAGGCTGGAGGAGCTGACTCCTCCAGCTGGGTCTCCAGGAGGTGCCTGCAACAGCTGCCCCAGCCCTCTAGCTGCCTCCACCAAGGCAAACACATCTGGAACAGGGCATGTGGGTCTGGGAGACGGTGGGCCCATAACAACAACAACACTAAACACTGGCTAGAAGTTTTGGGGCGGGGGGCCGGGGGGACTTTCAAAATGCCGGGCTTGACAGGCACACTTGACAGGCACCGTCTCTTGAGGTGATCACTATTTGCCCCATTTTGCAGACGAAAAGACTGAGGGCCAGAGAGCTGAGGTGGCCTTTCCGAGGGCCCAGAGCCAAGAAGCCAAGAAGTACAGCAGGAAGAGACCTTTGCAGTGGGTGTCCTGCAAGGCTGTGGGAAGGGAGGTACCCAGCCATGCACTTGTCCGCAGGTGAGGCCTCCGTCCACTGAGACGAAGCGGTGCCCGTGGGCAGTGGCAGTGCGGGCGACGGGGCGGGGCCTTGGCCCAGAGTGGCAAGACGTCTGCCAGGGGGCAAATGCGGGAGCCTGAGGCGGTTCGGTTAAGGAGCCCCGGGTCCCCCGACTGCCCGCCGGCCCTTTTCAGAACTGCGCTCCCGGCCCAGCATTTCCCTCCGCGCCCGCCAGAGGGCGGCAGCGCCCAGCCAATAGGCCGGANCCCCCGCGCGCACACCTGCGAGGGTCACACAAAGGCGCAGGACTCCCAGCGCATTGCCGCGCGCACAAAGGCGAGGCCGGGCCCGCTGCCCTCTTCCTCCTCCCTGCGCCCGGTCTGAGGCTGCCAGGCCCCCTGGCGCTTCCGCACAGCCAGCCTGCCCGCCCTCAGCCTCGCAGGACTCGCCGAGCCCACCCTGAGGGACCCCTAAACCACACGCGCGCACAGACGCCTGGACTCACCCAGACAGACACATACACTCAAGTATTTACACACATGGGCCCCGGCACTTCACACACACGTGTGCACACGCAGACAAGGGAACCCTCCTCTATGTGCTCAGGGTCCAACACCAACCCCCTCTACCCACCATTGGTGACTCCTGTGTACAGAAACCCCTCTGTTCCCTCATGTGGGCACAAGGGCACATCTACACGTGTGTGCCCGGGCATGCTTCCTGGCCATGCGTGCCCAAGCTCACACCCATGCACACTCAGGCAGGCTAGAACACACAGGCAGACCTTCGTGAGTGCCCTTCCCTCTGCACCCATGCCCTGTGCACCCGGACAGGCAGGCCCACTCACTGGGGATGGCCAGCGGCTATTACATCTGTACAGAGGAGACAGTTCCCAGCTATCTACACTCCACAACATCCCATATCAGAAAGGCCGTTGCACTGAGGAGATCCAGAGACCACACAGCATCAGCCCAGCTCCAGTTCAGACCTCCGGCCTCCTGGTCCACCCCTGTCTCTCTTTCAGGTGCAGGGTTTCTGTACATGAGGGCCTTCCAGACAGCAGTCTGGCTGGTGGCAGTGAGTACTGGAGTCTTGTCTTGACACCGCAGGTTCTGTTTTGATTTAGGATTTGTCTTCAGGGGCTTGGAAATGAGTCACAAGGACATTATGGGGGGCCAGAACCCCACCAAGCCACCCCCATGCTCCACCATGGACATAGTCAGTGTCATCCATGTCAGTACCTACTTTTGGACATACTGGGTGTCAGGCCCTTAGGGTGAGTGCGAAGAGAAGCACCATCCATTTCTGGCGCTACCCTCCCAGGTCTGTAGCTGAGTGGGGGAGCCAGGGAAGGCCTCAAGCACTCCCCCAAGAGATAAAATCGCCCTACATGTCTTGCCTCCCAGGCTGACTGAGTCCCTGAGCTGGAGTCACGGAGTGGAAGAAGAATGGGTCTGAGATGTCTGCCTGCCGGGTGAGGACAGAGGGGCAGAGTTCGGGGCCACGGGGTGGGGAAGGCCTGGCAGCCAGGAACGGGAGGCCCAGGCAGGGCGTATAGTGGCCTCTCAGCCAGAGAAGAGGCCTCAAGCAAAGCAGGTAGGACATGGGAGCTGGGGAGCAGTGGGGGGCCTCTAGGGGTGCGGGGAGCCTGGGAGGGAGGTGGTGCAGGGGAGGCCAGGCTGGGCTCAGGGCTGAGCGGTAATTAAAGGAGACGTAGGGGGCTCCCCAGGGCCAGCGGGGCTGGTAACTGACACGCGGGCCCCATTGCTCTGCTCATATTTCTCACCAGATCGATACGTTTGACTCCCGACAAGACAATAATCGCTTGTACGCGGCCGGCGAGTCAATCAAATACATTATTAGAGCGAGGTCCCCTGGGGGCCCGGCGGGGAGTGGTAGGGGGAGCAGCCAGCCCACCGGGGACAGCAGAGCGGGATTCTTCACCCCTCAGGGCCCCCAGCGATGGCCTCTTCCTCTCTCTTGCCCCTGGGGATCCTCTCTGTGGCTTGGTTCCCCGGCTTCTTTTGGGATTCCTGCTGTCTCTGGCGACCTCTCCACTCAGCCCCCCACACGTCCCTGCTGTGCGTGGGGACCCAAGGGGTCTTTCTTCACAAGTGCCGCCTCATCTGTAGGGCTGCACATGTGGGCGCTCAGAGAGGCCCCTCAGACCCCCAGCTTGGCAGGAGATAGGGAGACAGGGATGCAGGCCACACCGAGTCAACAGCTGGGCCAGGAGAGGAACTGGTGATTCACTGATACCAACCTCCTTCTTCATCTTAACACATCGGCCTTCAGCACAGAACAGGTGGGGCAGCCTCTGGGGGGGGGGGAAGGGGGGTGTCAGGAAAACTGGCTTAGGGACCCAAACACATAGAACAGGATGAGGAGTGGCACGCAGACACAGAGACAGAGAGGTGTCTGGCTAGTCCTACTGCAAGGCCATCCTCCAGTGGACAGCAGGAAGTATCGAACCAAACCTAGCCTCGGCCTGACCTGGGCGCTGCTTGCCCACCTCTTCCCCCACTTTCCTGGTTTCTGGACTTGAGCCTTCATTTCCTGTTTACACACCTGCTTCACTGTCCACCCTGCCCTCAAAACTGCTTCTCCAGTGGCCCCCCCCCAAGTCAAGGTCAAGCTGCAACCACCCCATGATCTGCTTCGGAGCATCCAGGGACTTAAAAATATATGTCTTCTTCGCTATCATCACCCACACCAGCAGCAGCAGCAGCACTGTCTACTCTGTGCTAGTTGAGCCAATACATTTCTAATTTTCATGACAATCTGAGAAAGTAAGGTCTATGATCATCCCCATTTTACTGATGATTGGAGCCCAGAGAGGTGAAGTCACTTGCCCCACATCACACAGCATGTGAATGGCGGAGTCAGGATTCTAACCCAGACCTGTCCTCCGCACAGCTTGCTCTCTCTCTACTGCACCATGGGCCTCCTTAAAGCTTCGAAATGCCCCCCAACCTCCAGTGGACAGCAGAAAGCCCACTGAGGCACACCAAATCTCCTCGCGGCCCAAAGCCCCACTCCCGCAGCCCTTAGTCTTGATATTTAGCAATGCAATGACTCCCTCTGACTCCTCAGTTCCTGGCTGAAGGTAGGCCAACCCTTCCATGTCCTTCAATTCAAACGTTTCCTGCATGTCCCTTGGTGCCAAACCCTGGGCTAGGGCCTGAGGACCTACAGATGAGCTGGGCTGAAACCTGCCTGATAACCTGATGGAAGACAGAGGGTGGTGTGGTACAGAAGGCTTGTGAGGAGGTGGCATTTACACAGCCTGTTCGAGAATGTGGGGAAGCGGGCTGCCAACAACGGGAACAGAAGAGGTGGGAAGGGAGGTGCGTATGGCTTGGTACACAGCAGACAGGGCAGATAGAAGAGACAAAGTGGAGAGGCAGAGCCAGACCCCAGGGCCTTGCAGGCCAGCCAAGCATTTTGGATTTTACTGCAAGCACAGCGGGACGCCACTGAGAGGGTCTTAAGCAGGGAAGTGACGTGGTTCTGTGAATGTTTTTGTGGACGATTTGGGCCCCCGTGGGAGGCCAGACTAAAGGGCTGGAGTGTGAGGAAGGTCAGCTGTGAGGAAATGGGTGGTGTCTACGTGAGATGGAGGGGATGATGGCTGGGGCCAGGGTGGAGGCAGTGGGGGAGGAAAAGAGCAGGTGTCCCTAGAAGCAATTGTGAGAGTAGACCCAACAGGATTGGTGATTTGCTGAAGGTGGGGTGGGAGTGGGGGGAGGAGTCAAGAATGAAGCCCAGGAGCAAAGAAGTACCTTTCCCGCCTTCGAAAGGTTGAAGAGAAGGGAGACTTCAAGCTAGGATGAGAAAGATATGGGCATTGGGGCGCCTGGGTGGCACAGCGGTTAAGCGTCTGCCTTCGGCTCAGGGCGTGATCCCGGCGTTCTGGGATCGAGCCCCACATCAGGCTCTTCAGCTATGAGCCTGCTTCTTCCTCTCCCACTACCCCTGCTTGTGTTCCCTCTCTCGCTGGCTGTCTCTATCTCTGTCGAATAAATAAAATAAAATCTTTAAAAAAAAAAAGAAAAAAAGAAAGATATGGGCAGGGCACCATACATGCCTTAAGGCTGGATTTGATGTTGTAGGTGGAAGGCTTTTGAACAGGGACAGTGTGTGTAAGAGATCTGTGGCATGAGGACAGGCTGGTGGGTGGAATCTGGAGACAGAGAGGAGGCTGGGACAATGGCCAAGATGACAGGGAAGTTGGGGCCATGAGGGTCCATGTTCATGTGGCTTGGGTAAATACTGAGACCATCACCGATGGACAGAGGGAAGGAAAGCAGACGCCCAGGTCAGTGCTGGGGGCAAGATCAGGAAGAGGCATCTCAGAAACAGCAAGGTCTATGGACCAAGAAGCTGGCAGATACTTAATAAATTCACATGGACACAGCATTCCTCATTGTACCACCTTCAACTTCCTGACGCCAATTTCCCAAAACCTGCCAGAATTCCCAAGAGTTCACCTCAAGTAAGAAGAGATCGAGAAGCACTGTGATATGACTTCGTGAAGACAAAAGTCAAGAGACCAAGCAGATCCCCATTCTGAACTGGCCATTTGGTGACCTAGGGCAGCCCCTTGGGAACTGAACTGGGCCTCAGTTTCCCCAAGTCTAGGTGGGAGGGGCTGGAGGAGCTCGCAAAGGCTTCTTCCAGCTCTAACAATCTGTACTTGAATGAAACAAGAATGGGCAAGATAGTCTGATGGATCAACTGGCTGTAGGACAAATACAGGGAAAGCAAGGGAATGTATTGCAGGCTTATTCTAAGGAGGACCTGGCTGAGGATACTCGGGGCTCCGCTGACTCCTCACCTTTTATTGAAGATTTTTGTTATCCCCATTTTAAAGAAGTGAGGGAAAGTGAGGGCCACGGTCACAGCTAGGCTGGGGCACACCACCGGCTCTCTGAGCCCAAAGCCTGTGCCCAAACTGCTGTGCTGAGCTCACTGCTCCTCCTGGCTTGCACATGTCTCTCTGAGATTGTAGGTCATCTGAGAACAGAGCCCTTGGCATCTATCAACACATACCCACCAGGGCCTCCGAGGAAGCTAAAGGAGCAGGGGCCTAGCCCCGGGCCTTCCCCTGACAAGGCACCGCCCTTGGCCCAGGAGCCCCTACCCAACCCCATGCTGTCCACACCAATCCAGCCCAGGCTTCCCAGTCCTCCAGCCTGACTGCCGAGGGGCCTCCGCGGTCCCACAGGCAGGGAGGGAGCTGTCCAAAGGCTGAAGCACAAGGGCCACCGTCCTTGGTCCAGAGGCTCTCCAATAACTCCGCTATGTCTCTGGGACAAGCCCAGTCCCTGCACTATCACGGCCTTCTGGGTCCTGCAGGGCTTCACCGCTGCCCACAGAGAGCACCACACACCAGCCACACTGGAGGAAGCCGAGTCTGTCCCCACCGCAGGGCCTTTGACCTTGCTGAGCCCTCCCCTAGAATGCTGTTCCCATCTCTTCTCATTCCTCTTATCCTTGAGAACTCAACACCAAGGCTGCCTCCTCCAAGAGGCCCTCACTTAGTCTCTCTCCACACCATCACCTGGTTTCATTTTCTTCGTAGTGCTTTCTAGAGCTCAACTACTTCCCACTTGTTTTACTGTCTGGTTCCCCCTCTGAAATGGAAGCTCTCTGAAAGCAGGTGTCTTTTTTTTTGTCTCGTTCACTGAAGTACTCCCAGCCCTTAAAATAGTGCCTGGCACACGGCAGGTGCTCCACCCCTCTCTACTGAATGAATAAATCCCTCAGGGCTCCCAGAGCCCACAGAATGAAGTCCAAGCCTGGCTCTCCAAGCCAAGTGGGTGAGGACCTCTGCCAACCTGTGCAGCCGTTTTGCCCTCAGAGCTCACCTTCTTCCTCTGGTGAACACCTTGGATTCCCCTATGTGCCTAGCCTTCCTGCCTCCTTTGTCAGCCTTGACTCAAATCTCCCCTCCCTGGAAGCCTTCTCTGACTCTGCCAGAGGCCCGATTAATAGTAAATGACCTCGTCTTCCCACAGTCCAGGCAGCATTCTGGGCTTTAGCACCAATGGCACTGCATTGCAATTACTTCCCATTGAGGCTGCCCCACAGGGCAGCGCTTGAGGCCAGGGCGGGGTCCTATCATTACTGTGGAGTCAGAGCCCAGCACTGGGCCTGCAGGCAGGCTGGGCTCCAGGAATGTTCATTGCATTAGGGCACCCACCCTGCAGTCTCTAAATATCTGTACAGCATATCTAAGCACTGGTTTAGGAGCTAGATATATGAGGATTTGCAGACTGGTTCCTCCATTCACTTGCTGTGTGACCCTGGGACCTCTCTGAGCCTCAGGCTTCACCTCTGTGAAATGGGGGCAGAACCATGGGCTGACAGGAACATCATTAATCTTAAATGTAATACTTGTCACCATGCACAAGGAGTTCAGCAAGTTCACAAAGTGTTCATCACATCGAAGGTTTGAAAGAGGAAAATCAGCATGAACCTGGATGCCACCAATAAGACAGTGTCTGAGTAAATCATAGTATATTCAGCCTCAGTATGTGGTCATGAAAGACAATGAGACAGACCTACAGAGGTGGACCTGAAAAGTTCTCCAAGCCACTGCTGAGTGAAAAAGCATGCTGCAGAAGGATTTATACAATTTAATATCATTTATATAAAATGACTACAAACAACGCCACACATTTTCTGTGGGTATGCAGGTAGCAACAAATGCAGAGAAAGGTCTGAAGGTAACTGACTAATGACAGCTACCTTTGGTGAGGGGACCAGACCGGGCAAGCAGAGGGTTTCTAATCTTTTCTGTTATGGTTTTGATTTTTATAATCAGATCATCTCTATTTTTTGAATTAAAATTAGAGTACATTAGGGGCGCCTGGGTAGCGCAGTCGTTAAGCGTCTGCCTTCGGCTCAGGGCGTGATCCCGGCGTTGCGGGATCGAGTCCCACATCAGGCTCCTGCGCTGAGCCTGCTTCTTCCTCTCCCACTCCCCTGCTGTGTACCCTCTCTCGCTGGCTGTCTCTCTGTCACATAAATAAAATCTTTAAAAAAAAAAATTAGAGTACATTAAATGAGACATAGGTGGCAAACTACAAAGGAAAAGCAAAGAAATGGTTATCCTCAAAGTGAAGACAGTGGTTACTTCCAGCAGGGGTGGGGGGTGTTGTTGGAGAAGGGCCACGTAGGGATGGGGGCTGCTGGAAGCTGGTAGCCTTCTTGATCCCAACCCGAGTGGTGACGGCACAGATGTTCTCTTGATAAAGATTGATTAAGCTGTACGTTTATGATGCGCCCACATGACTGTGCTTCCTGCGGGCAGGGGCCAGCTTATACACGTCATAGTATTGTCTGCTCCCCACCCACCCCTAATTCACTGCACAGAAGCAGACCTTCACACAAGCCCTTGTTCAGTAGGGTGCGCCCCATAGCTGCGAGTGCTCCCAGGGACCGAGCTGCTGTCCAGGGTACTAACGTCCCAAGCCTATGAAGCCTGGGGAGGCTGACAAAATATGCTAGCTTCGGGACTCCATCTTAACTGGCCACCACTCAACCCTGCCATGCGACCCGACCCCAGCCTGCCTCTACCACATCACCTCCCATCATGCCTCTGCAGTGCCTCAGGACCTTTGTTTGTGCTCTCCCCCTGCCTGGTGCCACCTTTCCCCAGATGTTCTGTGGTGCATTCCCTCACTCATTCCCGGATTCCACTTACATGTCTTCAACACAGAGAGGTCTTGGTCATCCCGCCTCACGTTAGCCTTTCCTCTCCTCCTTTCTATCTTCCCCCAGCACCTCTCACTGCCTAACAGTCAAGTTTTCACAGGTTACATCCTTGTTTATAATCTCCCTCCTCCCTAAATGTCCAAGCCAGGAGGACAGGGAGCATGTCTATCCTGTTTGGTTTTATCTTGCTTTTTAAAAGGGCTTCCACTGCCCCCAATTGCATTAATCATAAGGCTTGGTTCACCACATACCTCCATTGTTGGCTGGCCAAACCCCTTGCTATTATTACCTGCTTATTTTATTTATTTTAAATAATCTGTTCATGTGAACCCAACATTCAACATTCAGAGTGGAACCATGAAAATAATCTGACTCTTGCCTGACTTGTTCACGCTATGTCCCCAGCACCCACCACATAGGAGGACCTCGGTAGGTATCTACTTAAGAATAAGCTAAGGGACAGTGACCTCCACACATGCAAAAGGAAGCTAATGGGACTGCCTGCCTGGCCTCCCAAGGAGGCGGATGGGGGTCGAGAAGAAATCAAAGGCCAGGCCTTCCACTAAGCTCCCCTGTCCTCCCTGGTGTCCCCAGCCCCTGCTCAGCCTGGCCCAAAGTCTCTCCTGTGCAATTCAACTCTACACCTTCACAGAGGGCCCACTCTTCCAGACCCTATGCCAGGAGTTGAGGACACCGGGCACATCAGCCCAGGACCCCATCCTTGAAGAGTTCTGAAACCACCATGCCCCAGCCCCTGGCTGCCCGCTGCTCTCCTGAGCAGTATGAGCAGCCAACTGGCGCCTGCTCCGTGCAGCCATGTGCTCTGTGCTCTCCTTGCATCATCTCTTGGCATCTTCCCAATGAGCTAGTAGAGCAGGTGCTGTTCCTTTCCCCTCTTTCCAGAGGAGCAGCCCGAGGTGGGCCTGAGTGGGCAGGGACTTGCCCAGACCAGGAAGGGGCAGGGGGATTCCAGAACCCGGCTCTCCTTACCCTCAGGCATGCTCCCTGCATTTCTGCAAAAGCACCTAGCGTGACGGAAAAGGTGTCCGCTTTGGAGTCAGATAATAGGTGGTAAGGTAAGGTCCCAGCGATGGGGTTCAGTGAGCCATGGGCAGGGGTGTCCCTTGGGCCAGGTGTCCCATTCACGAAGGCCTCATGGAACAAGACTCCCATTTTTGACTTTACAGTTGGGTGCCACTGCCAGACCACACCACCTGGGGGACACTATGAATTTTGTTTTACTAAATCAAATAATTTAATACATGACCTGGCAAATATTAGTTATTTGGCATTTTGTTGTTGAGAACACAAGTCTATAACTCCATTTTGGTGTTCCTTTATTCTTAGCATACATAGAAGTGGGTCCTAGGGTTCTCTCAGCCTCTATGAAGCTTACTGAGTCCTTGCTGTGTGACTTCAAGCAAGCCACCCAACCTCTCTGAGCCTCTCCTGGAACTGTATGGCCTCTGAGCAGCATCCACAGAGGGCCTTGCCTGCAGGAGGTGCCCCATAAACATTTACTCAGAGGTGTTTAACTTGATAAAATCGCATTGGCCCACATTGTATGAGACAGTCCCTGCCACAGTGGAAACAAACTGTGAGCTCTGGACACTTGAAGGAAAGTAAAGGATCAAGGGACATGTGTAGGTTTTTGGTGTGACAACCATTTCCTGAGATGGGACAAGTTCCTAAAGGAGATCAGAGATAAGGAATCCAGAATTCTGCTTTAGACGGTTCAAGGAGGTACCCTGCACCCACTGGTTAGAAACACTTTCCACGCATTTTCTCATTGAATATTCTCATTGAGTGGTTCTACGAGAGAACCGTTATCGATATGCCCATTTTAGAGATGAAGAAACTGATGCTCAGTAAGGTCGAATCATTTGCCTGGGCTGACCCAGATGGAACCAGGGTCGGCATCCAGGCAGTTGGACTTCAAAGTCCGTGTCGCCGTCCACCTGCTCTACCTCTCCTCAGACCCTTGCCCACCTCTTCCCTTTGGCTTGGGCCTGGGCTTGCCATCTGAGACACCCACGTGCTTCCTGTCCCTGTCCCGGCTACGGCCTCCTGCCAACAGGAACCATTCGCTAGAAGCTTTCATGTTGGTTGCCTCCCCGAGTCACAGCAACGCTGGGGTGCACACTGAACCGTGTCCCCGGGGCCCTGGTACATTTCCCAAGTTCACACAGCAAGGCCAGCTGTGAGGACAGCAAACACCTGCGGACTGACTTGCCCCGTGCACTACCTTGCTCAGAGCTTGCCTCCTCCGTGGAGTATCCTAAGAAAGGCCTCTCGGTCACCTCCTCCATGCAGGACCTGTGTCCGGCAGTGAACTTCTCCTCAGTGCCGAAAACAGCTGGCACTTCGAGGCTTGTGTTGAAAATGTTACTAAATATGCAACTCAGGATTCTGCCTCCCAGAGGCTGCCCCTGGCCTCCTAGAGAAAAAGCAGCATCTGTCCTGGTGAGAGGAAAGGCCCGGGTCTGTGCAGGGTCAGACCCTCACTCTACCTGACCGGCCGTGTAACCTTGGATTGGCAGCTCCACTACTCGAAGCCTCGATATGAGCACCATCCCCAAAGCCCCCCCCCACCGATTCCTCTGCACCCCCAGGCTGGCGCCAGCTCCAGCCTCCTCCCTGCAGGTCTCACTGCTGCCATGCCTGACCTTCATAGTTTCCTCTTGCCCTGGTACCCCAAGAGGGTCTTTCTAAAACTTAATCAGGCTGTTACTCCCTTGCTTAAGACTTTAGGGGCTTCCCTGCGCTAGGGAAATAACCCAAACTCCTTAACCCAGGCCACAAAGTCCTGTGTATCTGGCTCCTGCCCGCACCTCTCATCTCTTCCCCTACCACTCTCCCCTTTACCTACCCCACTCCAAGCCACACTGCCTCCTCTCTGTTCCTCAAACCAAACTCTTTGCAACCCCAGGCCCTTTGCATGAGCTATTCCCTCTGCCTGGAAAGTCTAGTTAAGGGGCGCCTGGGTAGCGCAGTCGTTAAGCGTCTGCCTTCAGCTCAGGGCGTGATCCCGGCGTTATGGGATCGAGCCCCACATCAGGCTCCTCGGCTGGGGGCCTGCTTCTTCCTCTACCACTCCCCTGCTGTGTTCCTTCTCTCGCTGGCTGTCTCTCTGTCAAATAAATAAATAAAATATTTAAAAAAAAAAAAAAGAAAGTCTAGTTAAGTCCTATCCCTCTTTCAAGGTTCTGCTCAAATGTCTTGCCCGGTCTCTGTTGGCTCCCTATAATGTCTTCAGAGTAATTTGTCACAATTTCTGATTTTGCATTTCATTGATATTTATGCTTAAAGATCCAAATCCACTCTGGCTTATCAACTCCACAAAAGTAGACTGTGTTGGTTTTGTTCACTGCTCTATCTTCAGTGCCCAACACAGGGCCTGGCACACAGCAAGGGCTCAGCAGAGGTGTGGGATATGTCAGTTACATGGATCCTTTATGGGGACAAGCAGCTGAGGCAGGACGTGAGTCTTTTGAGCCTCATTTTCCAGTTCTATAAAATCAAGATCATAATTCCTCCCTTACAGGGCAGTGGGGAGGATCCAAACAGATAATGAATATTGATGGTGCTTTGGGGGAAAAAATGTTCTCCAAATATGAAAGCTTGAAAAAGCTGGAACCTAGACTGGCAACATTCAGAGAACAGCGAGAGAGAAGGGCACGGCCATTTGTCAAATAACCTTATCTGCCAGACTTTTTACATTTCCTCGTTCACTGACTTCTATGAGATGGTGGTTATGGCCCAGAGGAGTAAGCTGAGACTCAAAGAGGGGGAACCACCTGCCCGTGGTGTCACAATGAGTCCGTGGGAGAGCTTGGATTTGAACCCAGCACACGGAGGCAGTCACGTCTCCCATGCATCTCCAGCAGAACTTGAGCTCTTGCAGTGGGCTCTGGACAAACATTTACAGGTTGGCTTGGGCCTGAATGGCTGTCCCGCCCCGGTTCTGCCACTCACTGGCTGGTGACCTTGGGCAAGCCACTCCCCTTCCCTAAGCCTCAGTACCCCATCTGCAAAGTGGGAATGATGACCGTGCCCACCACCTACAGTGGTGGTCAGGGGGGATTCAGCCAGATCCTGCAGGTCGAGCGCTGAGCACAAAGTAAGGAGTCATGAGCAGTTGTAGGACTATTATTCTTGCACATAAGGGAGCAGCATGAGCCAAGGCTTCGGGGCAGGATGGGGGAATGTTGAGCGGGCCATGGAAAGAGGGTCCATCAGAGAGGACCTCTCAAAGGAGGGGCCCCTGGAGCCAGAGAGAATGGGGATTCCCAGGTCTGCATCCAGCTGTCAAGGCGGGCAGTGGAAAGCCTTGACACAACCTACACCCTGAGAAGTGGCCCCTGTCGGGGGCATCGTCCTCAAGCAGCCGGGGGGGGGGGCAAGATGGATCCTCCATCTCTGGCCCTTCTCTCCACCCTCTGTCCCCAGACCCCTCATCTCCTTCCAGCTCTCCGGGGCCCCCACCAGAATCCCATACATCTCAATCACCTGCCAACCTCGTCTCCATGCCAGGGTTCAGCCCGGCCCCAGCTCAGGCTGGCCCTCCCCCCACACAGCCCACAGGGGTCTTTCTCTCTTCTGTTGGGAAGGCCTTTAACTAATTAGAAAATTATCATCTGAAGACCGTACAAAACATTTACCGACGGTGAAAAGTAAGGGCTGTTTTAGGCACAAGCCAGCACGAGGCACGTGGGTCCGTGCATGTGTGTGTGTGTGTACCATATTTCTAACACAAACTGCCTCTTCCCACCTGCCAGAGGGGTCACAGACACACAACTCCTTCCTCCCCTTCACAAGCCAGGGAGCTGCGAGGCCTGAGGGGAGGAGATGGGAATGCTGTACCAACATAGGGATTTGTTGCCTGCAGGGTCACTGAGTCCCTAGGGGAAGGATGGCGGCTTGAAAAGGAGACTGGGGTTCATCCTGGAATCCTCCCTCTCCCAAGTGCCCCCCTATCTGTCAATTTCCCATCGTTCAACTTAGAGATGTCTGAATCCCTCTGCTCCTCCCTGCTTGGTCCCCAGCCCTGCCTCCAGCCCCGCTCCATCTCAGCCGCCCTCTTTCTCCTTCCTCCTGCCCCCCCATCTTTCAGGCTCCTCCTCCCTTCCTTGCTTGCTTACCCACTCCGCAGATACCTCTTGAACCCCGTGAATTTGGCAGACACTGAGCTAGGGACAAGTGACGTGATCCTCGGAGCTGATGATAGGAATGGAACCTGGGATCCTGAATCCATGCCCTACAGGACTCCCTAAAGCACAACTCCGGTCAGGTCACACCCCTGCCCTGACCCAGAGGAAAAGTCTTGGTATCCTGGGCTTTCTCCAGCTTCCCCTTCCCAGCCCCCAGCAGAAGGTGAGAGGGCAGGTCTGCAGTGTTGAGACCTCACCATAGGATAACTGGATGGATTGGTGACCATGCCCTGTAGCAGGACCTTGCCGAGCTGCCTCCCCACAAGCCTGAGAGAACTCCAGCCTCTCAAGGCCCCAGTCATGCCCATTCCCACAGGAGGGGGAAAACCAAAGTACAGGGCAGGCAAGTGACAGGAGCAAAGCCCCACAGCACGTCTGGGGGACCCGACCCCCAGTTCTCTGGCTCTGTCTCTGCAGGTGCATCTTCATTCTAACTCCAGACACTGGCACCCCCAGGAGAAGAGAAGAGAGGTTTGAGATCTTTTCTCTGCACTTCCTGCTAACATTCCAAGGGCCTGGGCCTCTGTTTATTTTCACTCCCAGGGAGCAGGGAGGTGAGGGGGGGATAGACCAAGAAAGACGGGCAATGAGATGAGGGATGGGGGGCAGGCAGGGTAGGTGAGGGGGGAGGGAAAGCAGGTAGTAGGGTTGAGAAACAGGGTGCAGGGAAAGAATGACCGGGGACTCTGCAAATAGAACAGAGAAGGGTGTGGGGTGCTGGCATCCCCGGAGAGTCAGAGTCACACAGAGACAAGAGACAGAAAGACGCAAAGAAAGAGAGACAAAGAGGAAGAGAGAACAGAAAGGGGGGAGCAAGAGCAAGTCCGGGATGAAGCTCCCGAGGCCATCTGTAAACTGCTTCCCTGACCCCCCCCACCGCCTGATGGGGGCTAGTGTGGGAGGAGTGTCTGAGTCCCTGTCCCCCCAACAGGGGCCCAAGTGCTGCATGGAAGGGGGAGGCACAGGCCCTGGAGGACTGCAACCGGCCAGCCCAGGGGCAGGGACCTGCAGTCCCCCACCTGTTCTCATCCCCTGCGCTGTTCTCCTGACTTCGGTCCACACCTCCCTCAACCTGTGGCCATCATCTCCCTGCCTGCCCACCTGACACTGTCCTGTCCGTCCCTGTGCCCCCCCAAGACAACTCATCCACAGCCCACCTTTCTGCTCCCCCGCAGGTTTGGGGTTAGGGCGGGAAGCCCAACAGCCTAGATGGGGAGGGGGCCGGTGGATTATTGAGGATGTACTGGACTGCGGCTGACACGGATGAGGAGGAAGAGGAGGGGGTCTTGGTGATGGACGATGCTGGTTGTGCGGTGGGGAGCAGCGGGGAGGGGGTGGAGGAGGGCTGGGGGAGGGGTGGTGAGGAAGCGGGTTGAGGGGGGAGCAGGACCAGGCTCACATTTGGCATTCAGGGCAGCTGACAATAAAAATGCTTTATTGCCAAGAAACTGGATCGATCGGGGCCTGGAGGGGGCCGGCAGGGGGGACGCGGAGGGCTCGGCGCACAGGCCAGCGGCCGGGCCTCCGCAGCGACCAGGGCCCGAGCTGCCCTCCCCCCTGCGCCCCCCTCCCCGCCTCCTGCCCTTTCTCTCTCCTGCAGCCACCGCTTAGTTCTTATTATATTTTTTCTTATATATTTTTTCCCCCAGCTTCTCCTGCTCCTGTTATTTTTTTTCTTTTAATTTTTTTTAAAACTCGCTGCACTCCCAATGCCGAAGGCCGCGTGGGGGCGGGGTGGGGGCATCTGCCCAGGCCAGGCCCCTACCCACAGGGCATCCAGAGCTGCTGGCTCTGGGCTGAGCCCCACTTTGCCTCCACATCCCCAGTTCAATCAGTCTCCCCCCAGAGCCTGCCCCCGTGGGTGCCTATCTCCCCTGCCATTCATCCTAAGGGTCTCCCTCCACCCATGAAACACCCCCCTCTCTGGTGGGCTCAGGGCCTCGGCCAGGCCTTCCTCCCCTCCCCCCTACCTGGCCCCCTGCTCACTCCCAGAGCCATTTGGCTGATGGTCAGAACTGTCCGTCAAGGGGGCTCTGAGCCCCTGGGGACCCAGATGGGAGGAGGGAAGGGGAGAGGTCGGGGGTCAGGCCACGTCCCCTCAGCTCAGCTCTTTCCCCTCCCCCTTCCTAACAAAGGGAACAGCGGCCCGACGAAGCTGGGTGGGGGTGGCCTGGTACTCAGGGAAGCAGGGAAGAGGACTGTGGGGATGGCCACGGGCAGGAGGTGGGGGTGGGGCTCGCCTGCCCCTCCTCTGCCCTCCCCCTCGGGTCAAGGCTAAGGTGATTCCTCAACCTCTCGGGGAGGCTGGGCTGGGCGAGGAGGGGAGGAGGATCTGGACAGACAAAGAACCGGAGCCCCGGGGAGTTGGGGGCTGGGGGGACGCACCTGGGACCCAGGCATGGCCGGGCCTCCCATCTGTACTAATCCCTGCAAATCCCAGAGCCACACAGAACCTTCAAGCTAGGGCAGGGTTAGATGGGGACAGGGGGGAAACTGAGGCCCAGAGAGGGGAGACTGAGCCAGGGCTAGGATGGAGGATGGAGGCACAGCCCCAGGGTTCTCAGTGCTGTCTAGAGCCTCTCCTTTTCTCTACTCCTTCCTAGGGGAGACATCCCTCCCTCCCCTGCCCAGCTCTGGGGAGGTATACATTGGGGGCAGGTGGTAGAAAGTTCTACTTTGAGGGAAGATGAGGGAGAAGAGGGAGAGGCTGAGTTTTCTTCTCTCTCATCTGAGAAAGAGGGGGATGAGAAGAAAGAAATTTTAAATGTGGTGTGTCTCCAGCACTGGCCTGGCACAGCTTTGAGGTGAACTTCAAGTCGGAAAGGGCAGGAAACCAGCATGGACAGGACTTCCTGAGTGCCTGGCTATCAATGGCTGGGGAAGAGGACATTCAGAGATGTTCTTTCTTCTGCCCCTGCCCACCAACACACAGCAAAGGAGGATTTGCACTCCTGTCCACCCCCAACCCAACCCAACACTGCCTCAAAGCCGCCCAGCTACCCAGCCCAACTGTGGAGGGCAGAGGGGAGCCAAGTCAGTGAACAGCTTTGAGCACCCCCAACTACCCCTCCACTCCCCCCAAACCCTGTGCCCACAACAGATGAAGAGCTGCCTGAGGCAGAAAGAAATGGGGGAAGTCCTCTGTACTTAAATTCTTCTATCGAAGTGGCTCTCAGGGAGTGGGCCGCAGCCAAGGGGAGGTGGGGGAGGATACAGCAGGCCTCTTTTTTGGGGGGGCTGGAACATGGCCCCACAGCCCACCAAGGAGGCCCCAGATGGGCCAAGGACTATAGGGGTCCCGCTGCCCTCCCCCAAACCTCCCCTCCCTTCTCTCCCTCTCTTTCTCGGCTGGCTATCGACCGGGGCTGTGACATGGTAGATCAATACGGCAGGGATATAAAGCCGGCTGGCTGCCTGCCTGCCTCTGCCTCTCCCTCTCTCCCCGCTTGCCTTGCTTCCCTTTCTCAGAGCCGCACCCAGGTCCCCCACCCCCTGTGTCCCCTTACCCTCGCCTCTGAGGGGCCAAGCCCCCCCCCCACCAACCACCCCCCTACAGCAGGAGAGCTTAGGGAGGCTGAGAGCTTGGACAGCCAGGAGAGGGGGTGAGTATGGGAGTGGGCAGGGAAGCAGATGGGGACGGGGGGGGGGGTCACACTGGTAAGGTGGCTGGGATAAATTGAGGGACAGTCCCCCTGGAAGAAAGCAGGCGTCCCCTCCGTTGGGAGCAGCTCGGGGAGATGCCCTTTGAGGGTATGAGAGGGATGGACCTCTGGGAGATGGCAGGGGGTACCTGGGGCTGCTGGGGAGACACTGTCCTGAGCCCATGGAGGGGGGGAAGGCCAGGGGACATGCTGAAGTAAGATAAGGTGAGTGGATGCTCAGAGCAGCGGGGCAACCCCCAGGCAGCCTGCTGCCCAACCACAGAGCCCCTGGCTGCCCCATCCTTGGGTCTCTGTGGGCAGAAGATGCCTTGACCTTGCCCCAGGGGCTGGCCTGCACGTGTGTGTGTGTGTGTGTGTGTGTGTGTGTGTGTGTGTGTGTAGTGGGGGCAGTGGGGGGGTGTTCTGAGGCTTGGAACAGGAGGCTCCAGGAGCGCACTGCAGTGTCTGAGTTGCCATATGTATAGGGTACGCGTGTGTCCCCTATGTACCTGGGTGGCTGTGTATCTTTGAGTCCTTAACCTCTGCTGTGGAACTCCAGGACTGTGCGTCCCCATGTGTCTCAGCTACTGAGTCATGTCTGTGTGACCATGAGTATGTGGGTGTGTCCCCGGGGACTCGGTGGCTCTGCCTATGTGTGTGTGCTTCCCTGAGTGTCTCCCCCACTCTGGGCATCCCCAAAGGTCTGAATGCGTGTACGCAGATCTGTCTCATGCGCGGGGGGGGGGAGGTGGTGGTGGTGCATATATCCCCAGGGGCACCTCAGTGATCTCCTGTACCCAGTAACGTGGGGGTTGTGTGTTGTCACATTCCAGGAAATCTGTGTGTGTGAGCCACCGCCCGAGTGTGCCTGAGCGCGGATGTTTCTGTGAGAGTGAGGGGGCCGTGGAGCAAGTCCCCATGTGTCCGTGTGTGTGTGGATTCTGTGCCTGTGTCTGTGGGTGGCTCTACGTGCGGTTGCCTCTGCGTGTGATTGGAGCTTCTTTCTTTTTGAGTGTCGGAGATCCGGTGTGTCTTCTGGGTGTCTGCGTGATGCCACGTGTCCCTGCGTGCCGAGGGCTGGGTGTATTTCCACGAGTGTGCTGGAGGCTCTGGGTGTGTCCCTTGTGTGTCATGGTGACTCGGTGCATCTGACAGTGTTGGGGGGAGGGTCTCTGAGTGGGGGAGGGTGGTGAGGCAGCAGAGACTGCCACTGCAGTGCTGGCTGGCCCGTTCTATCACTATAGCTACATCGCCTCCAAATCCAAATGTGAGGGTCTGCTGCCTTCCTTTCCCGGCTGGAGGCCCCAGATCCCTGCCAGGACGGGCCCAGGGCCCCCGCCCCCTCAGCCCCCTCCCCACTTGGGCACTGGACCTCTGCTCCTCAGCCACCCGCCCCCCGCCCTCCCCCCACCACAAGTCCAGTCCAACCCAGACAAAAGCAATTACTCCTGAGGTAGGATGTGAGTGTGGGTGTTAGAAACAGAAAAAAGGGGGGAGGGAGGGGGAGCGAGAGACACACACACAGAGGCAGGGATGGACAGCCAGAGACCCAGAGAGACAGGGACAGGAGAGACAGAGGATGAAAGAGATTGGGAGAGACCCAGACAGAGGAGGCAAGAGAGGAGAAAGGGAGCAGAAGAAGAGCAACTGGGGTGGTGGAGAGACACACAGACACCGGGACCAGACAGACAGAGAGACTGTGCGCAAGGCGCAGAGATGGAGACACGCAGATTAAGCGAGGATGTGGGCCAGAGATGCAGAGAACTGAGGGGTCGGGGGGGACGGTAGCGATGCACAGAGGGACACAGAAAGATTGCTGTAGAAGACTGAGACAGACAGGGAGAGCGAGACAGAAAGGCAGAGACAGCTGCCGAGAGACCTCGAGAGCCAGGCAGCTGGAGATGGAGAGAAGTTGGGAACACGGGGGACACTGAGGCGGTAACGCTAGAGAGGAGCTAACGGAGGCCTAGTGCAAAGTGGTCTCTCCTCCTGCACTCCTGTGTGTGCTCCTGCGCTCACACATACACACACACACACTCACGGCTTTCTTTCCATGGTCCACCCCCCCGCCGCCCCATCAGGGGTGCCCAAACCCTAAGGGCCCATGGTTCTCCAGGCCCCTGTGAGCCAATGCAGGGGACAGGATGGACGGATGGACAGATTCCCTATCTGGGGTGGGAGCAGACCCGGCTCCTGGTCACACAGTGGGGGGGCAGGGGGGGCAGTACCTCCCTCCTCCTAAGTCCCCGCCATCTCTCCCTCCTCCTATAAGATGCACAAACCAGGGGCCTTGGCCAAGTGCAAGTTGCTGACACTCTGTCCCACAGCAGACTGGTGAGGGGTGGGGCCATACACACCAGGCATGGGGTGCATCCCCACTACCCCCGTTGCGCCCCCCAGGCTAGTGGCCCTCAGCTCCAGCAGCTCACTTTTGTGCCCTCATGCACACACTCTTTCTAATTGTCTCTGAGCCCCTTGCTCTGCTCTCCTGGCTGACTTTTTCCTATTTCCTGGTCTCTTTGTCTGCTCTTCTCAGCTGCTCCTCCTCTCCAGGCACTTCTCTGTTGCAGGGTGCTCCCTGAGTCCCCCGTGGCTCTCTCTCTCCCTTTCTCCTGGCTCTCTCTCTCCCTTTCTCCGATGACCCCTCTGGCCCTCCTGTCCACACATGCCCCCAGAGGAGGGCAGATGGTTGTATGGGGCCCTCAGAAGCTGTCCTGGGGGTGGTGAGGCCGGGTGAGAGGGGGACACCTCCTTTCTTGTTTTTCCCTCAAGCACCATTTTTCCTTCTCTCTTCTTCACTGCCCCCCCCCATCCCCACCAGGTCCACATCTCCATGTGGCTCTCTCTGGAGACAGCAAGCTAGATGTGGAACTGCACACACGCTGCTTGCAAGACTGGAAAGAGACCCAGGCTCAGAACAAGGAGGGAGCGGGGCATAATGGAGAAGCCAAGACCCAGATGAAACCAAGCAAAGGAAAAAAGAAGGGGACAGGGGTGGAGCCCCAGGATGAGGAAGAGGAGAGGAAGGAAGCCAGAAGCAGAGACAATGTGAGCTGGACAATGCGGGGGTGTGTGAGTGGGCTGGGAGTGCTCGTCATGACTTCCAAGAAACGTTGCTAAAGCTACCCAGGGTCAGACTCTGGCCTGCCCTCTGCCTACCAGCTCTCTATGTGGAGTTAGGGCCAAGGGCCTGCCCTCAGCCCCTGGGGCTCCAAGCCCGCCAGGATGGTGGCCACTTCAGCCTTCACTTGCTCTGGGGACCTGCCGGGGACCCAGCAGGTCCTGAAGCTGTCCCCAGATGAGAGCCATGTGCATCTCTTCCGCATCTGTTCGCCCCACCCTGCGGCTGACAGACACTCCCAGTCCTGGGTGGGTGACAGCTCTCTCCACCCACCCAGAGACAGCAAAGGCAGTCAAAGGGATTGAGTGATCTCTTGACACCTCCCAGCATCCCACCACTACAGCAAACAGCCCCTCGAATCATGATTCCACACCCAGTGAGGAGCTCCCACTGCCTGCGGCCTCACACAGCCTAGTCCGGGACCACATCCTCGCACGCTGCAGCCCGCCCCCATCCGAGGAGCCGCCCCCATACTGAAGCTCCTTCCAGCCCACCCTACCCCCAAGGCCCATCTGTAACAGCTCACGCCCAATTCCTCTAGCCTGTGAGCTGGCATGGCCCTTCGCAACAGAAGGATGACTAACTGGGCCTGAGGCATCCAAGCAAATCCCCGACCCTACCTACTGACTAATTGGTTCTGGTCTGCAGAATACCTGCAATGCCACTCAGGCCTGCGTTTCAGATCCTGGAGCGTCCCACTGCCACACCCATACTCTCACCCTTAAGAGGAGGCAACCCCCTTGCAGCCCTGCGTCCCCGCCTCTTAAGCTGCCCTGGGTTCTAAGACCTCTCACCAGACCCAGCAAGAGAAACCTGTCACCCACAGCTGAGCTCCTATGTCTGAGGCAATCCAGACTCTCCCTCAGGGTGTGTGGGCGCCCGGGGCATGCCCTGGTGCTGGTGTCTGAGCAACCTGTGGGACTCCCGGGCCTCATTCACACCGAAGGCCACCAAGCTATTTTGTGGAAGGATAGAAGGAGACAAGTTGGGAACACACCTGTTCCCTGCTCAGCACTGGAAGGGCCTTAGATGCCCAGTGGAGAGTAGCTAGCCGTGGGGACTCTGAGGCCAGGCCAGGCCAGAATCCACAACCTGCAATACTGACCCCCCCACTGGAACAGTAATGGAAGCCTTGGCTTCTCCTAACCCTTCAGGAACCACCCCTCACCACCTCCTCCTCTCAAAGACTGCCTGAGGCCCCCCAGACAGGTCAATCACATCCCACTCTCTCCTGACCCAGTGCCTTGCAGACCCGTGAGTTCAGAGTAGTAGTGTTTATGCCTGTCTCCCCATCAGCCTGGGAAGCCTCAGAGGCTATACAGGTCTGCCCCCCTCCCGAGGCACAAGGCCTGGCACACTAGAAACCCCCAAAAAATGTTGGCTGAGGGAATAAATGGATAGATGTGGGTTTATGTGTCTGTGTGCTCACTTTTTTATTCTTTCAACAAATCCTTACTGAGCATTTACACTGTGCCAAGGACTGGGTGTCGGCAGCCTCTGGGGGTGGGGGGAGAAGTTACACACACAATATATGATCAGATATGGTAACAGTGCTCAGGAAGGGGGAATGGGGTGCGGGGGCAATGAAGCCTTGTGGGGGGGGCGGTCAGGGAGTCTTAGAAGGAGAGATGCAGGAGTCAAGGGGGGGGAGCCCCGTGGGCACAGAGGCCGGCCACCACCTCCAGGGCTGGAGGAGGACACTGAGCTGAGGAGGCCTCCAGACATCTACGGGGAAACACTTACCTTCCAAGTGCAGCTATAAGGAAAATGTTGGGGGCAACATTTGTTGTAGTTGCTGTTTTATGACAAAATTAAATACCTAAGAGAGTATGGCCTCCTTCAAACTTGTTTCCCTGGCGGGAGGCACAAACCTTCCCATGAACCACTCAGATATTTTGGTGACAGCCTTCAGGGCCCATTCACAGACTCCATTAGCCAAACATCTCCTGCTGTTACATTTGTCTCTAGTTTCTATCAAAAAAACTAACAAGTAGCCCCATTATTATCCAAACTGCCATTGCTAAATGCATCAGAGTTGGCACCCAATAAGACTTCAGGGGTTTCCCCCAAATCAAGTCCCTCCCCACCCCGCCCAACCAAGCGCAAGGATCCAAGGATCGGCCACCCCGAGGAGACTCCAGTCACTGTGGTGGGTTCTGGTGAGGTCGGAGAGAGATCGCGGGTCAGGCAGACCTGACCGCAAATTCCGCCTCTACCGCTTACTTACCTGAGGCCACTTGCCGCCCCTCTCTGTGCCTCAGTTTCCTTCTCTGGCAACAGGGGACTATCATCTGCCTCACAGGCTTGCACTGAGGATTAATGCCAAGTGCCCAGAGTAGGCCCTGGCACGGAGGTGGCCCCAAATAAGTATCAGTTTCCTCATTAGAATGCAACAGCTCTTGGCGCCTGTTACCAAATCTGTTCAGCGTATGTCCGTGAAACCCTGGACACTTAACAAACATCTCTTTGAACACAAAGAGCTAAAATCAGAGGCTTGATGGCAACCTCTGTCAGGTCTGAAACATAATTCCTTTAACAGCCTCTTATTTCAGCCTGACTTTCAGCCATTCCTCAAAGCCAGCCTCTGGCCCCCCAAAAAATTCTGCAACCTGGAAGGTCTATGACCCTCTTACTTTTATTTTTATTTTTACTTTATTTTAAGTAGGCTCCACGCCCAATGTGGGGCTTGTAGCATGACTCTGAGATTAAGGGTCACGTATTCTACCGACTTAGCCCCTCCTTGACCATCTTTTCAACGTCAAGAGCATCAGGGGACACAAGTGTTGCTGGGAAAGCTGCAATTCTGGCTCCCCGGAGAAAGCACACACCCCATTTTCAGACCCCTCCATTCCTTTCCAGTCAGAATGGAGTCCGTGGATGGGAGTCAGGGAGTCTGCGGAGATCCTGAGTTGAAGCACAACTGGGGAGCTGTAGGGATGTGTTTTCCCGGGAGGCAGTCTATACAAGATGTTGCACAACTAGAAATCTAGGGGCCGAAAATCTAGGGGCCGAAACCGTGCGGTTTGGACCACAAGGAGATTTTTTGAAATTTTGTTAGTAACCGAAGTATAAAGATTGGGAGATTTCACACGAAATTCCGGCTTTCTGGCTTCTTTCGGAAAACTAGAAAATCTGGCAAGTGGCGTCTGCGTCTCTGCAGGAGACAGTGAGTGGGGTTGAAAAGCGGGATCCCATTCCAACGCATTTTGTAGCCCACCGCCGTCCCTACTCCACCAGGTTGCAAAGCCTGAACTACGGCTTCCATCTGCTTCTTAAAGTGAGTCTGGGACCCCTGCTACAGCGAGGATGCCCAGGTGGGACACCTACGAGGGCAGCCAGAGGCATCCCGAGACCCCCTGATGCCCGTCCAGGGACCCTATTCTAAGTGGTAAGAAATGGAGGGGTCTGAGTACAGGATGTGTGCCTTCTCCGGGGAGCCAGGATTGTCCTGAGGCAGAACAGTCCTGAGGCCTGTGGGTTAAGCTGTTCTGGCAGGAATAGGGGTGGCAGCAGAAAGTGGGGGGGGGGTCCCACCCCAGAGCACCCCTCTCCAGATGCTCATTGCCAGGCCCTCATCGAGCTGAGTGGAGCAAACACCGGAGCACATGCCCAGAGCTCCTATTTCCTTCTGAGCTGAGCAGCTGGAGAACTCCTGCTTGTGTTTGGGACTCTCAGTGGGCTCCAAGTGGGGGGGTGTGTCTCACCAATCCTCACTTGTTCAGGGGGATCTTCCAGCTGTATTTCGAGCTCCTGCTTCCTGAGGCACATGCTTCCACGGAGTAACTTTTTTCATCCTCACATCCTGTGTGGGGGGTGCTGTTATCACCCTCCTTTCACAGATGGGGAAACTGAGGATCCCACCTCAGGCACAAGGCAGAGCTGGCGCCATCCGGCTCTGGAGCTGAAACCAACTGCCTCACTAGCCTTCCAGCCTCAGGACAGCGCTTAGGGTGGGTTCTGTTATTATCCCCTTTATAGAGGAGGAAACGGAGGCTCTGACTACCCCAAGTCACTCACAGCAAGGAAGGGAAAGAAAAGTGGTTCAGACACACATGTGCCTACCCCCAAGCCATGACCTGAGCTACCAAGTCACCCACCTATCTCAGACTGAGAGTAGGCACTCATCAGCAGAAGCCCTCACGGTCACCCACACCCAGAACCACCAGTGTGGCCAGGAAGCCACAGGACACACACAGGCTGAAGATGCAAAGCAGACTAAACTTGTGGGGGACAGAGCAGAGCAAGGGAGGGCAGCACTCCTGGGGCACAGCCCCAGGAAGAGGATGAGAACGCGGGGGCTTCTGAGAAGGAACAGGACCCGGAGCACAGCAGTAAGCAAAGCTCTGAGCCGTGGCCCTTACCTCTTGGGCAAACGCAGCGAAGCTAATACATTCAGGCCACCAACCCGGTCCAGTCGAGAACCTGGAAAGAGAGGAGAAGAGAGTCAGCCTCCCAGGGGCATCTGTAATGTGTCTCTAACTCGGGCAGGATAAGGCCCTCCTCCAGGAGAGGGACTCTGCTCCCATCACACCATCAGGAGGCACAAATCGGCAAATGTGGACTCGGGAACTGCCAGGCACTTGTTGCCCTCAGTGGTCATTCCTGGGCTCTGAGCCTCAGTGTTCCCATCTCATAAACGGGCATCCTCCCGCTGCCTGCCTTGTTAGGAAAAAACATCTGTTGCCCAGCGGGAAAAGAGACATCTGTTTTTCCTGTCAGACTGGAAGCCCCTTGAAGGGCAGGGACTGTGTCTTAGAGCGTTAACCGTTGGCATTAGAGGGCCCTGCAAAATGCAGGGAGCTCAAGAAGTCAGTGACGGGTGAGGAGTGAATGGGTGGACGGATGGAGGGGTTAACTAACTCACAAACTACATATCACAAAGGACAACTGGGAAGATCAGATGAGAAAGACATCTGAAAGAGTTACTCGTTATTGGGTACCTGTTTGCTGCGAGGAGATGAAAATAAAAGTCCAGAAAAGATGATATTTCTGACTTGTATATTTGTTCATTCATTTATTCGCTGGGCTAATCAGCAGATACTGAAGGATGTCTGAATTTGGCTGTGGACCAAGTGTGGGGGTACAGAGGTGGACTAGACAAGGCCCCTGCCCTGTCTGCTGGAGGGCTCACAGCCAAGTCAGACAACTGCATAAAGACTCAACACCAACATGCTGGGGGAAGCAGAGCGTGCTGCAGGAATCCCAGGGGAGGTCAGGGAAGACCTAAGGAGGGTGCCATTCCCGAGCCAAGCCCAGCAGACAAAAACTTTAGTCAGGCGGTGCGCCAGGTGGAAGGGAAGAGCATGTCAGGCCTCTACCTGCCCAGGGGACAATGAGGAAGTGGGAAAAGACTGCAGAGGCTGCATAGACAGCTAGGGGGAGGGACACACTCCACTTTGTCTTTAGGGAGGTCCCTCTGCATGCTGTGCAGAAGATGGAGAGGACAGAGAGGACATGGGGAGACCTGTCCCCAAAGAGTGTTTGCTGAGCCTCCCCGCGGCCCTGCAGGGAGACAGAGTGACAGGTGGTATCAGCCCCACTTTACAGGCTGAGAGATGTGACTTCCCTGGGGCCCTGTGGAGCTGGTTAGAGAGTTAGGGCCCTGTGCCTCCTCCTGAAACCTGGTTTCCTGCCTTCTGGGAACATAGTCTTCCTGGAAAAGGAATGTACACAGAGACCACCTTTGCCCCTGCTTGCTGTGGGCTCTCAGAGAAGGAGCAGGGACTGTAGGCTAGGGAGAGAATTCCCAGAGGACTCAGGATGTCAGGGAGACCTTCCCACCAGGAGGGTACTGATGAGTTCACAGTGACAAGCACCCCTGTGAAGGGAGTTAACTAAGCCGGGGAGCCCACAGCTGTCTCACACCTTTGTTGCCCTGTGGATGCTGTCCCAAGAGGGGAGACAACAGGGCAACAGGCAGGATGGCCACGGACCTGGAAGTTTGGCACATGACTTTCCTATCTCGTCGCAAATATGCAGGCACAGATGGGGAGACTGAGGCCCAGGATCAGCCAAGGACACAAAGAACTAGTGGAGGCTGGACAGGAGTTTAGAAGTAGACAAGAGAAAGAGAAAAAGACTAACTGAGACAGTAGAGAGAAAGATGATGGATGGATGGATGGATGGATGGATGGATGGATGGACAGATGGACAGCTGGACAGATGGATAGGAAAGAGAAGAGAAGAAATGGGGAGACACAAACAGACAGAGAGGAGGAGTGGAGGGAGCCACAGGCAGAGACCAGAGAAAAGCCCAAAGGAGAAAGAAAAAAGGGGGTAAAAGGAGCAAGGGGTCTGCCCCACTCCACCCCCAACTCCTCCTCTCTCTACCGAGGCTTCCATCTTCAGGGGTGGGAGGGGACCAGGACCCCTGTTCCCTGGGGGGGAGGGAAGAGCTGGGGTTTCTCCCCACTCAAGAGCTGCTCCCCCCCACCCCCCCACCCCTGCCCGGAGCTAATCAGCGGCTGTCATCTCCACGGTGAGGTCTTGGTTAAGGAGATTTAGGGCCGGGATCAATAGGAAATTTAAAAATCGATGCAGCGCGCAGGGCAAAATCGATGGCGTTTAATCGCCTTGCCGATTCCCAGTCAAAACAATTAGCCGCGCTGAGTGTTGAACACGGTGGCGACACGGCATTAACCGTCAATATTGGTGTAAGTGATGGCGGGCGGGCGGGGGAATCCCTGAGCCTCTGAGGGGCCCCAAGTCAGACAGTGCCCGAGGAATGGGGTCTTCCCTGGAGCAGCGCCCCATGCCGGCCCTCCCCTCTGCACACTGCCACCCTCAGCTGCGATACCCAAGGCCCGTGGGCAGCCTTACCCCTGGCCCATCCTCCTCATCTCATCTCCCAGCCCCCGTGCCCCCATATGGCCTCTGACAGACCCCTCTCCCCAGTAGATAACATCTCCCCTGTGTGGCAGACAGCCTTGTGGAAGCTGGGAGCCGCCTGCCCAGCAGTGCCTGGGGACTAGAAGATGGCAGGAGCTATTTAGAGGATGCCCTCTCCCCATTTCACAGATGGGGACTCTGGGGGACAGGGAGGGGAAGCAGCTGGCCCGTAGTGACCCAGCAGAGGAAGCGGAGGAGCCAGGCCTTAAATCCCGAATCCTCTGACTCCACAGGCTATATTCCTTGCAGCTGCGCCCCAGAGAAGGTGGGGGTTCTGCTATTCGCCCAGAGAAGGAGAGAAAGCCCTCAGCTCTCCTCAAAGCCAATACCGAAGTTTGTGTGTCCTGGTGTCAGTCTGCCACCCGCCTGCCCAAGTGTGAGCTCTGGGAGGGTAGGTTGGGGCCTGGCTCCTCTGGGGCTCCCCAGCAGCAGTCAGGATGGGGTATGATCCCAAGCTGGAGCCTGGGACAGGACTGAGGATGACAGTGCCCCACACACAGACTGCCCACCTACACTCCCACCAAGGGACCAATGGGCAAAGCCACTGGCCCCCACAAACACAGCAGCTGGACAGGTTCAGCCGAGTGGCCCTCAGTAAGAACAGCTGGTATTTCCTGAGCGCCAGCTACAGGCCAGACTGCCAGGCACGCTTAGCTGCTCTGTGGATGTGGTCTCCCAGAATCCTCACGAACCCTTTGGTGAGGATCATCCCCAAGATACAGATGAGGAGGTGGAGGCTCAGAGAGGTGAAGTCCCTCGCCCAAGGTCACACAGCCAAGAGGGGGCAGCTCCATCTGACTGGACTCTGAGAGACATGGGACACAAAGCAAACAAGATCTTGCAACAGCAAACAAGAGAATGTGTTGTAAACAGAGGGTGCAGGAATCTAGCACTGAGACCTAGGATCTGGAGAGGCCCCCACGGGGCGGGGGAAGCAAGGCAGGGGCAGAACCGGAGATGGCGCTCCGGGCTCTTGACCCGGCAGGACTACGATGGGAGACGGTGAGGCCAAGGCTGGCTCTCACCTTCTCTGAACCTGCAAAAGAGCTCCCGGTCCTGGGGTGCTGCATAGGGGAGGGCAGAGGCTTCTGCCGCCACCTGCTCCCTGGCGCAGAACAGGGTGGGAGCGGTGGGTTGTGGGCAGGGGAGGAGGCCCATGAGATGAGCCAGGGATTGATCTGACAAGGTCCTAATCAAATGGTCAATATCGCTGACCTGACCACTTAACCTATTGATAAGCTGGCAAGGATGGAGCAGGCAGCGAGTGGGCTCAGGGCGGGAGGCAGTGAGAGGGCTGGGGGGAGCCCGATGGGGCAGGGCTCAGGCCCGCAGCGCGCCTGGGTCTGGGGGGCTGGAAGAGGGTGGTCCCCTTCTCAAGTGCCCCCACCACCTCCCCTCTGACAGCTCACATGTCTTCTGTCTGGGGGTTTCCACCCAGGCTTCTCCCTCCACTCAGGGCCCCTCAGCCCTGCCCTGAGTGAGGCTGGGAACCATCCCCAGCACCCAGGCCATGCCCAGCTCCCCTTAGATGGTGCCTTAGCTTTTTATCCACGGGAGAGACTTCTCCAAACCTCAATGTCCTCACCTGTTAACTGGGGAAAATTATAATAGGGAATGCCGGGAAACAACCTAGATGTCCTATGATCAGGGACTGGAACGATAAACCCCAGTACAGCTGCCACAGAGTAGAGGATCGCAGGCTTGTAGAAAATACGCTCAAAATAAATCCATTGACAAGGGAGCGAGGCTCATAGTCCATTGTTAGGAAGAAAAAGACAGGTTATAAACCGGTATGTCGCATACGATCTCATTTGTATGAAGCACATACACATACACTTTCCGCCCACGCCCCCAAAGAAAAAGGTTTAGAGCAGAAGTCAAAATTCTGAGTTTGGTCCCAGGCATCTGAATTTTAATAAGTTCTTTGAGTAAACTCATAGGGATACTCCTGTTTGAGGAAAAAGCTATCCAGAAAGACAGGCATCGAGAAGTTAATTTTTTTCTCATTAGACTAGATTATTATCATGGTGGGTTTTTTCCTCAACTCTCTGAATATCTGCATTTTCTCTTTTTTCTACAATGAGCATGTGTCACATCAGTTAACATCTGTATTTGCAAAAAGTGGGCCTGGGTGCCTGGGTGGCTCGGTCGGTTAAGCATCTGCCTTAGGCTCAGGTCATGATCCTGGGGTCCTGCGACTGAGCCCCACATCAGGCTCCCTGCTCAGCAGGGAGCCTACTTCTTCCTCTCCACGCTGCTCATGCACTCTCTCACTCTCTCTCTCAAATAAATAAATAAAATCTAAAAAAAAAAAAAGTGGGGCTAATGAACCTTGTACCAGCAGGACTGTGGCAAGCTGCTCGGTGGGCTCACAGTGAGCGCTGTTTCTCTGGCCCTCCTCCCCCTCCTGGCCAGGCTGGTCTTATGTCCCCACTATGTCCAGGCCCAGCAGAGTCCAGCGCCCCCCGAAAGGTGAATGAGCCTACTGAGCAGAGAAGCACTAACTTTCTCCTCTATCAGAGAAGGCAGGGGAGGCCCAAGCCAAATTCTGTGCCCTGTGCCCAAGGGCTTATAGACAGGATGGACAGCTGGAGGGGAATCTGCAGCCCAGAGGGGGGAAAGCATTTTCTCAAAGTTACAGAGCTGGTTGTGACAGAGCTGGGACCAAAGCTGGGGCTCCTGACCCCTGGGTCATTGCCTCCCTCTCCTGGGAGGGGAACCATCGCAAGAGCAAGTGTTCCTGCAGAGCAGAGGGCTCTCAAAAGAGCAGAAGAGCGTGGTGGCCAAAACACAGCTCTGCTGCCACCTTGCTGCGTGACCCTGGGCAAGTCACTTCACCTCTCTGAGCCTCGGTTTGCTCAAACATACAATAACAATAATAATAACATCTGTCTCACGATGTTGGTGTGAGAAGTCAACAAGACCAGGTTTATAACAAACTCAGCAGAGAACCTGATAGAGAAAGGGCAAGGGAGTGGTGGAAATAATATTGGGATCAGCAGCCACAACTGACATACATGAATAGGGCGTGCAGGGGATGGGGGGGAGGAGGGGAAGGGACAGGGTGTGTCCTGGCACTCTCTCTTGGGGTGAGCAAATTCAATGAAGGCACCTGCCTAAATATGTTCCTTTGTTCATTCACTCATTCATTCAATAAACATTTCCTGAGGCCAGTTCTAGGCCAGACCCTGTGCCAGGCCCTACAGTCCAAATCCAAACAATGGAAGCTCCCACTAGGTTAGGAAAGGGGAATTAGGGGCAGCTGGGCCAGTCTCTCCTCTGAGAGTTGCTGCCTCAGTGGCCTCTGGACTATCTCTAGGGGGCTTCTGCTGCGAGGGGGCTGAGTCTAGGAGCACAAGCCCCCGCCGCCTGACCGGTGTGGCTCTTCAGGCATGCGCGTGTGCATGCACACTGGAATAGTAAGCTCTGGGCAGAAGGGTTATGTTCACCTTTGTGATTCCCAGCACCGTGCACACGGCCTGACACTCTGGGGACACGCCACGCTCACAGGTTTTTTTTTTCCTCCGTTTTTTCTAATGAAAAAAAAGTTCAAAGCACCTAGCACAATGCCTAACACCTGGCAGGTACTCGATAAATAGCAGCTATTATTAGTACCATCATCACACGAGCGCGCTCACTCTTCGTCCCCACACAAAAAAACCTTATTTTGCCAAGGAGGAAAGTTGAGGCTTCAAAACCGTGATGTGATTTGCCCTCAGCCCCGGGATGGGACTGGAAGCAGGGTGTGTAGACCCCACAGTCGGGGGTCCCTTTCCTCATGGCTAGGGGGCAGGGCCGCCAGGGTGAGTGCTGGGTGGGGAAGAAGAAGGGAGGCAGTTGGGCTGTGGGGGTGAGCAGGTGAGATGATGGGGGACAAGGATGAGTTGGCTGGGGCATGCGGAACATGGTGAGGGAGACAGAGTAGAGCGTACAGGCCCAAGGTGACAGGTCTGGAATCTGGCTGCTTCGGGGTTCAGGCAGGCAGAGGCCTGACTTGCAGATACCCAGGTAGATGCAGCCTCCCTGCCCCCAGGAAGGGGAGCTCCCTCCACCCTTCCCCAGCACAGCAGACGTCCACCTCCACCATGTGTTATACCTGGTGACTAGGATGACAGGGGACTTGCTCCTATTCATCCAACAAGCATCCACTGAGCACTTACAGTGTGCTGGGCACCATTCTAGGCGCTGGGGATACACCTTCGAACAAGACAAAGTCCCTGCCCTCACAGGACTGACCATCTAGTGGAGGGGGAGATATGACAGACAAGAATACATACCTAAGAGCTAAGAAGGAAAATAAAGCAGGTGAAGGCACAGATTACAAGGGAATGTTTCTGTAGACTGAGAGGTCACGAAAGGTCTGTGTGCTGGGGCGCCTGGGTGGCTCAATCGTTACGCGTCTGCCTTCGGCTCAGGGCGTGATCCCGGCATTCTGGGATTGAGCCCCGCATCGGGCTCCTCTGCTGGGAGCCCGCTTCTTCCTTTCCCACTCCCCCTGCTTGTGTTCCCTCTCTCGCTGGCTTTCTCTTTCTCAAATAAATGAAAGAAAGAAGAAAGAAAGAAAGAAAGAAAGAAAGAAAGAAAGAAAGAAAGAGAGAGAAAGAAAGAAAGAAAGGGCAAAGAAAAGAAAGAAAGAAAGAAAGAAAGAAAGAAAGAAAGAAAGAAAGAAAAGACAAAGACCGGCCTGTGTGGGAAGGTAGGTTTTGAATAACAGTCCAAATAAAGTATGGGGTAGGAGCTCTCCTGGCAAAGGAAACAGCAGGTGAAAAGATCCTGAGGCAGGACCAATATTGGTGTGTTTGAGGAACACCAAGAAGCAGAGTGGCCTGAGCTCCCAGGGGCAAGAAGAAAGGAGTAGAGGGGTGCCTGGGTGGCTCAGTTGGTTAAGTGTCTGCCTTTGGCTCAGGTCACAGTCACATGTCATGATCTCAGGATCCTGGGATCGAGCCCCATGTCAGGCTCCCTGCTCATTGGAGAGCCTGCTTCTCCCTCTCCCTTTGCCCCTCCCCCCGTGCTTTCTCTTTTTCTCTCGCTCTCTCTCTATCTCAAATAAATGAATAAATAAATAAAAAAGAATGATAATCATGGGAGAAGAAAGAAAAAAAAGAAAGGAGTAGAAATTGAATAGGCAGGCAGGTGCCAGCTCATATGGGACTTCTAGGCGAAGGAAGATGTTCTAAGTGGAGAGGGGGGATGACAAGCTTTCTCACTGTGGCAGGTGAGGGTTGGTCTCACCTTCAAAAACCAGGCTCCATCCTTACCCTTTTCCCATATACCCTTTGGGGTCTTCTGACCCATTCACTCTCTAAGAACAAGCTCAAGAAGCCTTCAATAAACCCGTGGAGTCCCTGACAGGGCTTTGTCAAAGGACTGTGGACTCCCCTGGAGCAGGGAAGGGTCTGGCTCATCCATGTGCCCTGGCATGCAGCTCAGGCCTGGCCACAGGAGGCCTCAGAAAACAGTAGCCACTAAGGGGGACTGTAACTCTTGACCTCCAGCCCCCAGCAAATCCCCATGTGGGAGAAGTTGTAGGTTTTCGACTCTGCCCAGAGGCCAAGAGATGGGGCTGGGAGCAAGGGGAAGGTAGTCTGTGTCACTTCCCTGGCCAGGCCTTGTCCAGGGATCCCAGAGTGGTTAGACAGGGCAGGAGGTCCCTCCCTCCAGGTCTTGTCATCCTTTTCCTGTCCCTTGTCCACACCAGGGGATCCTCCAAGGGATCCCTGACTTAGTTGCCAGCTCACATCCTGTCGAGTCTCTCCTCAAAATGCTTCCATGTTATGTGGTGCACCTGGAATAAATCCCCAGCCTTACAGACCTTCCCAGTGATGTCAAGCCTCGTTGCTCCCCTCTCCCTGCACACCCCTGCTAATCCAGCGGCTTCCCACACTGGCCACACCTCTGTGCCGGTATGCAGGGAATGCCTCCATTTGGAAAGCCCTCCGACTCCCCTTTTTCTCTAGATCCTACCCACCCTTCCCCATGTCACCTCTTCTGGCAAAGCCTCTGGACCCTCCCAGGCAGCTTGGCCTGCTGCTCAGCATGGCCCCAGCATGTTTTCTGTGCCTCTATCTGAGCCCAGACATCTGGGCCCTAGCCAGAAGGGGAGAGCCCATTTCCCACCAGAGAAGTCTTCCAGAGGGGGGCAATGAGGCACAGCTGAGTGGGGGCGGGGGGGAATCTGTGTCCTGCATTGTTTATGCCTGTGTGGTCTTGGTGAGTTTCGGGAGGGATGCATGTGCACATTTAGAATCTGTGTGTTGTGTCTAATGCTCAGCTTAAATGTCACTTCCTCAGAGGTGTTCCACCTGACCCATCAATCTAAACCAGGCTCTCCCATGACCCCTCCCACAGCCTCTTGTTTCTTTCCTTCCCAGATGTTATCACTGTTTATAACTAACTATACACTGAGGTCCGATCAGTGCCCATCCTGTTGGCTCAGAGCTCTTGGAGAGCAAGGCCCAGGTCTATCTTGTAAATCATTGTTTCCCAGCTTCTCAGACAGGGCCTGGCTCACATGGGGCTCAGTTCCTGTGTGATGAGTGGATTCACCCCATGAATATTTTCAGACTTAAGCATCTACCCGTTTTCATTTAGCTCTAAGGGAATGAGTCTAAAGTGGGGGATGTTTATTCCTATAACTCAGGAGAACATGACCCTTCCATTCACCATGAGTGGCTTCCCTGTGGGACCTCTGAACGTGGCCTACGTGTCCCCATGGGCACGAGGGCCGGGATGCCACCATGTTTTGGTATCCACTTTTGTATCTTTTCTGTTGAAAAAAAAAAAAAAAAAACCTTCTCTGGGGAGGCACCCTGGTGTTTGGATGTCTTGCCCTGAGGTGCCTCATACATACGTGCACGCACAGATGTCTGGGCTTTCCTACCTGTGCGTACACGCCTCCCCTTTCCAATCTGGCATGTCCATTTCAGCATCCCCAGAGATGTATGTGCAAATGTCTGCGTGGATCCGTAGGCTTTAGTACCTATGCATTTTCTAAAAGAATCTCTGCCCAAGGGTCTGTGCACCTGGGTCTCGGGACCCACAGGTGTACATGGCCAGCACGTGTCTGAGAATCTGTGTGTGTGGCTGTCTCGGGACCACTGCATATGTTTGTATGCATATCCACTTCAAAATTTGTGTGTGTGTCCATTCAAGACTTATGTAGCCTCATAGTTTGGAGAGAGAGAGAGTATGTGTATGTATGTGTGTTGTGTGTGTGTGTCAGGGGTGACATGGACATTTGAATACCTGTGTGTCTCTCTTCCCCTGGCTGCTGCTGCCTCCCCAGTCTGGATGAGTACCTTTTCTCTATCTCTCCCTCACACCCACCCACACTCATGTGTGCTGTGCGGATGGGGAGGGGGCCGGGGTGTCGGCGAGCTCCTGTGTCACAAGGTTAATTTCTCCGCAGCCAGGCAGGCTGGGCCCTGAGGGGAGTGGTGGGGGAGGGGCTGGTCCCCACAGCCCCTCTGATAAATATGTATTTGGGGCTGCTGTGCTCAAAGGTCATGGGGGGGAGAAGGAGGAGGAGGGGTGGTCTGCACTGTGCCGTGCTGCTGGGTCCCAGCCCAGGCCCAGCATGGGTTGTGTGTGATCACCTCCAGAGGGATGATGAGATTCAGGGAGATACCCCCCTCATCCTGGTCTGGCCCACCCCACCCACAGCCATGCTCAGTGGGAGATGCTGTTGTGGACACACAGATATCCCAACTCTAGAGCAACCACACAAGCCCACGCCCGCCCATACCCAGACAGAGGCTCAAACGGATGCACAAAGACAGCCACCAGATGCACAGATAGCTGGGAGCCCAGAGCCAGCCCCACAGCCCTTCTTCCTCACCTACCCTTCACCCCAATGCCCAAAACATACAAGCACAAGAGTGCAGAGCATCTCACAACAAGAAAGGTCCCCACTCACTCAACCAACACATGCACACTTGAACACAAAGACGCCCGGGGTCCAATGAGAAAGGTGCCCGGACACTTTGTGGGTGTGCATGTACACACATGAGCAGTGCACACACAAAGGTGGGCACACAGATGCATACCAAGAGTCCCGAAGACACAAAGTTCTACAGAGGTAGACGCATACTGACAATCTCAGATAAACGCACGTGCTCACAAACACACATCCACAAGCAAGCAAGCAAGCGCAAGCGTGCGCGCGCGCGCACACACACACACACACACACAAAGACCCCAAAACCCGCAGGCCAGGCAGTACGCATGGTGAAGCCAGGCTGGAAAACCCACCCTGCTGCGGCACAGCCCGTGCTGGCCCTTTCCCCACTGAGGCGAGAATGGCCGCCTGGTCTCTGGTCTCTGGCCCCCTGGCCAGCTCCAGCCAAATGCGCCGTCATTTGTCCAGCCCGGATCACATCAATTGTCGAGCCTCCCCTCCTCGCTGACCAGCCATCTCGGCCATCAGCGGCCTCGGCCATTAGCCGGCTCCCGCCTCTGGCCTGAATTTGTTGAATCTCCCTTACCTGGCAGAACCGTCCAGACCAATGGAGCCCTTCCAGGGTGGTCTCCCTGACCCTTTCCTCAAGGGAGTCTGAGGTCCCTGTTGTGTGGCCCACGGCCCCTGCCTCTGCACGACCCCCCCCCCGGCACACTGCTCATGCTGTCATTCTTCAATGACCGCTGGCCACGGTGGTTCTGGTGGATCGGGAGGCTGTGTGTTTGAGTGTGTGTGTGTGAGTCCGCTTGCAGGCATGTGTGTATGGGTAATGGGATGGCTACAGCTGTGCTTTAAGTCAAAAGGAGTGTGTGTGCATGCGTGCGTGCATGAGTGTGTGTGTGTGTGCACATGAGTGTGTGAGTAAGGGGTTAGGATATCAGCAGCTGTGCTTAAAGTCAAAGAGTGTCTAACTGTGGTTTTGCATATGGGGAGTTGGGAGGTCAGGGGCTGGGCTTCACATGTGTGTACACGCATGTGCACATGGGTGTGTGCTTTAATGCAGGGAGTGACTCCATGTATAGGGCTAGCCTTGGCGTGGGGGGCCAAGAGGGGCTGTCTTGGGCACGGGGGGCAGCGCTGCACAGGGGTCTGCTTCTCAAGCGCTTGGGAGCAAGTGGAGTATGTCTCTCCCAGACTCCGTTGCCTGTATTTGTGAAAGTGACAGATGCTGCCTCCCTGGCCTCACTGCGGCGGATTAAGTCTGTGAATGCCACATGAGTCCGCACCCCAGTGGGGGAGGGTCCCCAGCCTGCTCTTGGGCGCAGATGTGTGGCCGCAGCCCTGGACAGTACAGGATCCTGGGGAAAAGGGCTGAAGTTGGTTTCTGCGAGGGAGACTGTCTGAACGGATGCCAGGGCAAAGGGCTCCACATGTGTGTAAAGGCGCCTGTGCTCATGCTCACACATTAGTCCGCGTTGTCCGAGGCACAGTGTCGCGAGACACACACGTGTGCACGTGATTGCACTAGTGCCAGCTCCTCACGGCCGGCCAGATCCAGTCCATACTTCTCAGAGCCTCCATAGAGGGGCCCTGCAACGCTGTGCCAACCTCTGCTCTTCGGGCCACACCCCCAACCCGGGCTGCGTCCTCCCAGGTCCCCTCAGCCAGCGTTCTGCCCTCCAACCTCTCCCACTTCCTTAGTGCCTGAGCATCCTCAAAGATCCACCTCCCCGTTTAAACCCAAGCCTCCCTCCTTGTCCAGATTCCCAGTGACCTGGAAACTCCTTCCCAGCCCACAGTCCAGGCACCAGAATCTCGTCTAAGGCTGGGACAGGGTCCACATCAGAGTCTATGGTTGGTGTCCAATAATTGTCTGCAGGGAAGGAGTGATGGTGCCACCATCACCTGAATACCCCAGGGAACTGTACTTCATTTTCTCACTGACTCACACTGCTCAATAAATACCCACCGAATGAGGGGACCTAGTATGTGGGGCCACCACCTCCAGCCTCCTTCTAACTGTGTCAGAGCTGGAAAAGCTGCCTGCCCTGAGCCTCTAATGAAAGTGGGGCTGTGGGCAAGTGGGGGAAGGTGCACCTGCCTTGCAAAGCCACCATGTGCATCGGGAAGGTAGCTGTACAGTCTGCGGCTCACCAGCAGGGGTTGGGGGGAAGGTAAGCTCCTCTGTACCCCTGTCTTTGAACAGGCCCAGCCCCAAACTGTCACCAAGAGAATGGGCTCTTGACCTCGCTCATTTACCAACTTTCCCTTCAGGATACAAAGCGAGACCCAGGTCCTCGAAGCCCTCACTGAGCCAATAAGGCATCCATCTACCTGACAGGTCCTGGGAGACAGGTTGTCTCAGGGGGCAGGGAATAAGCGGGGAAGGGGCCCAGGCCGAGAAAGGACATGGTGCTAGGACAACTAAAGGGAGGGGGACAGACCTCTAAGGACAGACCGAGCTTGGAACCAGGAGTCCAAAGGCCTCGGTGCTACCACTGCTTGGTAGCTTACAGACTGGGAGGGTGGTATGCACCTCAACCCCTCACCTGTGAAAGGGGCACCATCAGGGCTACTATAAGAGCTAGGTGGATGTAAGAGGCATATCACCATCACCATCATCACCGTCATTATTATTACTATCAGATCGAGAGGTGTTGGGCCCAGGGGAAAAATGATGAGTGATATACATCTAGAAGAAAGAACAGAGCCCAGCCTGAGGAGACCCCACATCACTCTCTCCTCAAACAATTCTCCATACCCGGGTTTCTCCAGCATTTCAATCCTGAAAAAAAAATCCTGGAAATTAACCAGCACACATCAGACATCAGAAACTGCTCCCTTGCCCTCACTGAGGTCCAAGCAGCCCCTGGTATGGCCATCTGTCCCCCACAGGCCTGCACATGCCCTCCACATTAGGATTATGAGCCAGGGCTCTGACAAGCCCTACCCAGTGGGGAGCTGAGATTGAGGCCCCTCGCTTGGCTGTCACTCTAGTGGGAGAAGGGGCTCTGGCCTGTGTCCCCTACACATGAGGAGCTAGCGTGAATGAGCCCAAATGGAGGTGGCCTGGGGTGGCCACCGATAGAGCCGCGGGAAAAAAAATCTGGCCAGCATGCTGTCTAGGATATATAGGCTAACCTCTGTGACACACACAGCATGGGTGTGGGCATGCACACACATACACACACACACACACACACACACACTGTGGCCAAGTTCTTTCCTTACCACGGCCCCTGTCACAGACACCCTCCATTTTCCCTGCAAAGACTGACAGAGGGAAGTGAGGGTAACCAAGGCCCCCAAGAATGGCACTGCAACCAACCAGAGGGTTGGCAAATAGCTTAAGGGAGATAGGGATGGGGATCTGGACCTCCCAATGGGCACAAATGGGCCTCTGTCCAGCATTACCCAGAAATCAGGAAGTAGACACAGAACTGCGTTACCAGCAACTAGAGATGCAGACTGCAGCCCTGATCTGCCTCCCTCCTGGCCTGCCTGCCACCCCCTGACACGGGACGCTTTGTTACCAGGGAAGAGCCAGGGAAGGTTTCTGTGGGCAGGCTGACTTCGGGGAGGGGGCATATTTTCTTGTTTTGTTTTCTTGAACCCAGCTTCAAGGTTGCTGTGCAAGCATGCTGTCAAGCCCACCCATACGCCTATGACCTCTGCATGTATCTTTCATCATTGCACCCAGACCCTGCTTCGTAAGCCCACCCTCCCCCTGACCCAGGCCCCACAGAGACACCTAACAAAAACAACAGTGATAATAACAATAATAATAGCTCTGTGCAGCAGCGGTACTTTCATATGTGACTTTATTTAACACAGACCCTCGTGTGCACACACCACGTTCGGACCTAGTACACACACGCAGAACCTCTACTCCAACCACGCTGCACGTACGCACTGACGCACCCACTGCCGATGCCAGACTTGGCACATAGAGCTGCACACGTGTGGATGGCTGCCATGCACAGAGCCAGCGAGTGCCTCCCAAGTGCACACCCAGCGAGGGGACCCCTGAATGTCCAGACAACGGAAGAACCAGTATAAATGCATGTACTGGCCACAATGGGGACCCCCTGCTGAACACACATGTCATGATTCTACACCTTTGGCTCCTCACTCTGCCCAGGCTCCCAAGCCCTGCACACAGTCAGTCCATCCTGAACACCTCTTGCAACACACACGGGCCTTGTACACACACACACACACACACACACACACACAGTGCCGCCATGGTCTGAGTCTGTACACACCAGCCCCCCACTGCGCAATGATGCTATATTCTTATGCCCTGGGGGAGGGGGGCAAATTCACTAAACAAGATGGCAAGAGACTAAAATCTACGGAGTTAAGCAGCTCATGGGGTCTTTCTCTACATCCAGGACCTGCTCCCCAACTCCGCAGGCCCCAGGAGCTAGGGAGAAAGTGGGGAGTGGTCAGCAGGCCAGAGGCTTTCTCTTAGGACCTTTTACCTGGGACTCAGAAGCTCTAAGGACCCTCTCAGATGGACCACCCCCCCTCAATGTTCTACCCTTTTCACTTCCCACTAGCCATCCGTGTCATTTTCTCTTCTGTCCACACCCTTCTCTCTCAGTGGGGCTGAGTCCACAGCCATGAGCCCTCACTTAAGGTATTCCCCTCCCCCTCCGATGGCCTCAGTGAGCATCCAGTGGGACTTCTCCAGGAAGCCAGAGGAAATAGGGGGTGGCGCTAGAACCCCAGGGCAGACCCAGGCCCCCAACAGGGAAAAAAGATGGAAGAAATACTTGGGGGTATGGAATAGGAGTTAGGCTGTGGTGGGAACTCAGGGGATTCTTGTCTTTGCACAGAGCCCCTCTCCCTGGCACCCTGCTCAAAGCCAATGCTACCAAAGTGATGAATAAATGAAACTGAGGGAGGGGATAGAAAGGACAAGGCAACAGGGAAAATGAGTGGCAGGGAGGAAGAATGAAAGAAAAGGGGAAAGGGGGGAGGGAAAAAAAAAAGAAAGGAAGGGGTGGAGAGAAAGAAGATAGGGAAAAAAAGGAAAACTGAGTGGGGAGGAGAAAGCTTTTATTGAGAGGAGGAAGAGACAAACTGGAAAATAGGGAGAAAGAGAACCAGCAAGGGGATGGAGGAAAAGCAAACAAGACGGCAGGAGAGGAAGAAAAGAGAAGGGAGCACAGAGGCAGGAGGAGGCTGCCAGAGGGGCTCCCCAAGTTACAGACTTTGCCCAGAGAGCTGAGGGGTGCACCCTAGCTCCCCAACATCACTCCCCGGCCCTGGAGCTCCGCTCCCACCTCTCCTCCTACCAGAAACACCGTCGCCTCTCCTCGCCCCATCCCAGCTGCTCCCTCTCCCATCTTCCGCCCTGCGGGCAGTCCAAAGCACCCCGTTTCTTTCTCTTGCCCCTCATTTCCACCCCCAGCCCGTTCTGGTCCCCCGTGCCCTCTTACCTCTCCCCCCCATGCACCCTGCTTGCTTCGGAGCTTCAGACAGCATCAGCAACGAATATCCTCACCATCATCACACTAAACAGGCCCCCACACCCCCAGGAAAGGGAAAAAAAAAAAAGCAGGCGGCACCACCACCAGCCCTGACCCCCTCTCGCCTCATTTTCTCCACAGTTGCCCCTTCCCCAAATGCAGGGTCAAAAATGGGGATCCCGCCCAGCTCGGGGAGCCTCTCCAAAGCGCGGAAGCCAGCCGGAGCGGATGCCACCTCGCCTCTCTTCTCTGCACTCGCTCCTTTTTGTATACGACGGCCCCGGCTGCGATGTGTTTTATTTTCATCGGCTTTTTATTGGTATTATTGTTTTTCTCTTTTTCTTTCTTTCTTTTTTTTTTTTTTTGCCTGGGAGCGGCAGCGACGAAGCGCTCACCGCCTGGTCTCCGCCGCCAGCTCCCGGCCGTCGGCTCTTTCTCTCTCCGCGCTGCTCTCGCCTCCCTCCTTTCTCTTCTCTGTCTCCGGTCGCTCCTCCGTCCTCTCGGCTCCGTCCTCAGTCACTGCGCTCTCTCCTCTCTACGGCCTCCCGCCCCACGCCTCTCCTTTCCCCATCCTTCTTGCCCCTTCTCCCCTTTTTCTCCCCCTCTTCACCTCCTCTCCGTCCCCATTTCTTACCATCCCTCCCCCCCCCCACCAACCACGCACATCTCCTTTTGGTTCCCTCGCCGCCACCGACAGCAAGCCACCCCCCTCGTCCCCAAATAATAAAAATATCCAGCCGGGGGCAAAGCCCCGACGCCGGGCGCCGGGAGGGAGGCGAGAGGGTCGGGGCCGCAGCGGCGGCGGGCAGCCGGAGCGCGGTGCAGAGCGAGCGGCGCCCGCCCGGCTCCCGCCCGGAGAGCTCTCTGCAATAGGCCGAGCCGGCTGCATTAAGCTTCTTGCAATCAATAAAGCGCGGGTCAGATTATGCAAAGCGCAGATATTAATATGCAAAGTTTTAAAGATTTTTAAATGGAAGGGCGAG
>NC_048229.1:34855247-34905597 GCF_002007445.2 Ailuropoda melanoleuca | reverse complement strand
CCGCCCGCGGCTGCGCCGCGCCGCCTTGCCTTACCGCTGCTCCCATCGGTAGGCGCCGCTGTCTTCGCCATGCGCGTCAGCTGCACGGCTCCGAGGGGATGGCCGAGGAGGAGCCGCCGCCGCCAACGCTACCCCCGCTCCCGCTCCCGCTCCCGCGCCCGCTCGCTGCCTGCTGCTGGCGCTGCTCTGGCCGCTGCTCCTCGCCTGAGCTGCCGGCGCGAGCCCAGGCGCGCGCCATCCCCGGCTCCCACCTTGTCCCCATGGCAACCCCGGGCCCAAGGATGCTCAGAGAGAGAGCGCGAGCGAGAGAGCGAGGGGGGGAGAGAGGGAGAGGGCGGGGAGCGCAGGGGACACGGAGGCAGGGAGAGGCCCGAGACCCACAGAGACACAGAGACACGCAGAGACGGAGCAACTCAGAGATATGCAGAGATAGGCTTGAAACAGAGACGCAGTGACAGAGATAGGGGAGGGGCGGGGAGTAGGGGGAGACACCGAGACAAGGAGAAGCCCAGAGACGCAAGAGATACACAGAGACACAAAGATACACAGAGACACAGAAAGAGACAGAGGGGAAAGGGAGAGGGCGGGGAGCAGAGGGGGACTCAAAGGCAGAAAGAGACCCTGAGGCACAGAGACACCCACAGATAGAGAGACATCCAGAGACAGAGAGAAAAGGGAGAGGGGAGAGGGCCCGGAGCACAGAGCACACAGAGGCAGGGAAAGACTCATAGAGACAAAGAGATGCCCAGAGACAGAGACACAGAGATACACAGAGACACACAGAAACATATAGACCCAGGGACAGAGAGAGAGAGGTGGGGAGCAGAGAGAGACTCAAAGGCAGGGAGAGGCCTCAAAGAGACCTCAAAGAGACACCAGAGACACAGAGACAGGGAGGAAAGGGAGAGGGGAGAGAGAGTGGTACAGGAGACGGGAAGGCAGGGAGAGACTAACAGAGGCAGAGAGATGTCAGAGATACATGGAAGCATAAACACCTGCTCGGTGCAGGGGGTGAGAAAGAGAGACAGGGAGCGGCAAACGGGGGCACGAAAGCAGAGAGGCACTAAGAATCACAGAGACACTCAGAGACAAAGAGATAAAGAGAAGAGGTCCATGCAGAGAGAAAAGAGATAAAGGACCAGAAAGACAGCCACAGAGAAGCAGACACACAGACAGGAGATAGAGTTATATATCTATATCTATAGATACAAATATATAAAGGGAGAGAGAGTTGAAGAGATAGATGCAGAGATAAGAGACAGACATACAAGAATCAGAGATAGGAGAAAGAGCTACACTCAGAGTTAGAGAGATACAGAGACAGGAAGACAGAGACAGAGAGACAGGCACAGAGAAATAGACACGGAGATAAGAAAGACAGCAGAATCAGGGAGTATGAAGAAAGAGCCATTGTGGGGCGGGGGCGGGGGGCAAAGCCAGAAAGACACGGGCAGAGACCAAAAGATATGGAGATAGAGGCAGAGAAGAAGGCACAGAGAAAGAGAGACAGAGAGACACAGGCAGACAAGGAGACAGATTGGTGAGAGGTAGACAGAAACACAGAGAAATAGGAATTCTGAAAGAGAACCTAAGAAACAGAAAGAAAGAAGAAAACATGCAAAGAGAGACACAGAGGCCAAAACAGAAAAAGAGACAAACAGAGGCAGTAAGAGAAAGCAGAGAGATTTTGAGAGTCAGAGTGCTAAGCAGAGAAACAGGGACAGAGACTGCAGGAGACAGGGAAGGAGACACTGAAGGAGAGAGAGAGATGGTGAGATGGAGACAGACACCAGAAGAGGCTCTCTGGTGGACAGAGATCCATGGGGAGATACAAGACAGAGACGGCAAGAGACAAATGAAGAATCAGAAATTGAAACTAAGACTTGGAAGAGGAGGGGGGACAAAGAGACAAAGCCTAGGGAAGGCAGAACCAGGGCAGGCTGGGGGGGGGAAGCAGAGCCCAGGAGAGTGACAAGTGGGTCTAGGGGAGCACCCACGGAGACAGAGCAGGTAGGGAGAACAGTGGGGATGAGGAGGGGAGGGGAGGGAGGAGGGGAGTATCCACTCAGTGAGCACCTCCCCTATGCCAAGCACAGTAAGGCTGGGAGGGAGAGGAAGGAAAGGGGGACTGAGCGGGAAGGGACCCTGGGCAAGGGAAGGTCGGCACCCGGTCTGGGGAGGGCACATGGCTCCTACCCCAAGTCAGAGGGGGGCGCTGCGCTGCCAGGAGGAGGATGGGGCTGCAAGTGGTACCCAGACCTGACGGGGTTTGGGGGAGGGAGGAGGAGGAGCATCGTGGAGTCTCAGCTTCGAGCTGAGCCGCAGCTGCCCGACAACACTTTGTTACCCACCCTTCTGCTGTCCTTCGCGGACTGCATGGGCACGCGGGACCCTGGTGACATGGGTGTGAGAGAAACACGAGAATCACCAACTGCCCACGTGTACAGAGAAGGCTCCAGGGACCTACACTGCAAGCGCGGAACAGAAATAAATACAGGAAACACCTACCCCGCGGGCGTACAAAGTAAGTACACGGGACATGTGCGGCGCATAACAGACTTGGAACTACCTCCTAACCCTGTACTCGGCAGCCTCTTGGGACCCCCACTGTGTGCACAACAGAGGTAAATGCAAGAAACACCTATCCCATGTGCATACAAAGTAGGTACGGGGACTTAGGCAGCACATGCATGAGGAGTGGAACCACTTACTGATACCCCCCACCCCCATACAGAGCAGGGCCCCCGACTCCACATGCTCGTGCACAACACCGATCAATACAGGAAGCGCCTGCCCGGCCTGCACACAAACCAGGCACACAGGACCTGTAGGGCATGAACATAAGGGACACGCAACCACAGAAGCAGCAGCTGCCCAGGACCCACACTGTGCGTGCACCACATAAATAAATGCAGGAAGTACCCTGTGGCTCATGCCTATAAAGTAGGCACACACCTAATATTAGGACCTCCTGGTGTGAACGTGACAGACACCCATGAGCAGGTTCTGGAGACCCACAGAGTGCACACTACACAAGTGACTGTAACAAATACCCACCCTGTTTACCTACAAAGGCACAGGGGTGCCCCTAATAAGGAGGAAACTCAAGAGGGGTGTGTGTAATGGCAACACAGGAACACAGGAGCAGCCCACCCTGGCGGGACCAAGAAGGAACAGTGGAGCCTGAAATGAGTATACCCAACAGAGTCCGGAGCACCCCATTGTGTGTGCACAGACACCCCGATGCCTGTTAGAAGGGAAGCCCCAAGACGGGACTAGGGCCAAGGAGACCATGTTCTCTATCTTACCCCCAGCAGCACCTAAAAGGACCCGCACGTCATTGGAGCTTCTCCCCTCCGAGAACGAGCAAATAGGCAATAATTATGTATACGATGAGTTCACACTAAGCACTCAAGTACCAACGTTAATGATCCAAAAACGTTGATTGGATACATGCAAAGTCCTTATCAGGTGCTCAATGGACAGTACGCTGAGCGGTGGTGTTCCGCTGCCCATATAGGAAAGGCGCCTTTTAATTATCCAGGATACCCCACTGAAGCAGAGGCTGACATCGCTCACACACCACAGGCAGACCCAGAAGGAGCCTCAAGCAAGCCGTGGGGGCAGGTTGCCCTAACTGCTCTCAAGGGCTCCACACAAAGCCCGGAGTCAGTACCCCACGAGGCTTGAGGCAGCCACCAAACACGTACAAGGATGTACACGGTATGCTGCACACAACACGGGGAGAAGGTGCGTGCTCCCCCTGCTTCTGAAGGAGCCCCAACTCCAGAAGTACTGGGTTCCTGTGAGGAGTGTGCGGGCGCGCGGGTCTGAGGGAGGCCGTGTCTGGGGATGGGTGTGCTCCTCCTGTGCTGGTGAACTTGTGCGTTAGCTCTCACTCCCTCCTCGCTCTGCCTGTTCACACTCCAGGGATGTGTGTACAAATAACAGTACCTGCTATATACTAAGTGCAATATATTGTAAGCCATCGGGGAGCCTGGGTGGCTCATTCAGTTAAGCGTCTGCCTTCAGCTTAGGTCGTGATTGTGGGGTCCTGGGATTGAGCCCCGCCCTGGGCTCCCTGCTCAGTGAGGGGCCTGCTTCTCCCTCTACCTCTGCCCCTCCTCCTGCTCCTTCTCTCTCTCTCTCACTCTCTCTCAAATAAATAAATAAAATCTTAAAAAACATATTGTGAGCTGTGGATACTCGTAATCATGTGTGTACATCTGAAGGCACTTCTAGACGGACGCACATGCTCACGCATGCAACGTGTCTGTCCATGTGCCTGTGGCCACCCCTCTGGGTAAGTGTGCATGTGTGGACATCTTTGTGTCTGGGTCCCCAGTCTGGCGTCTCCCTTACAACCTGAGGATAAAGGGGGTAAGGTAAGGGAAACTGAGGCACACAGAGAGGGAGGAGCACACTGGGAGAAGGAGGAGGGAAGTGGACAGGAAGAGGGAAAGAGGAAAAGATGCAGCACTGGAATGGGGCCTAGGGAAGGAGGAAAGGGGCTCCAAGGGCGGAAGCAGTGGGAGAGGGTAGGTGAGGAAGGAGGAGAATGGGTTGGGAGGAAGGAGGGAGGCTGGCAGAAGGAGAAAGGGAGGCGAGTGGGATGCACTGGAGAAAGAAGAATACGGAGGAAGGTGCCAAGAAAAGGAAGGGGCCCAGGGATGGAGGGAGGCAAGGGAAGGAAATGAGAGACAGAGAGAGGTTTTTCTGGTCTGTACAAAATTTAGAGATTCCCCCAAGGGCCTCCCTCGGGAAGGTGTCTGAGTGGGGGATAAAGGAGAATGGCAGAAAATGGAGAAAAGGGAAAAGAAACCATAATGTAGCAACCCAGAATGGGAGAGCCAGCTGCCACCAGCATCCTAAAAGGGGCTCAGGAAAGAGGGGCCCCTGAGGCCCAGAGAAAGAGGTACACGGAACACGCCAGGCTGAGGCCAAGGTATAGAGGCATCTGAAGGGGGTGGGTCCTGCAGGAGGTAGGAGGAGAGCTGAGGGACTGGCAGATCAGGGAGGCCAGGGCTCAATGGTCAGAAGGCCAGAAGAAAGCTGGGTGAGCAGGAGAGGGGGACAGAGGCACGAAGCTTAGCAAGGGGCAGAGGAACAAGGACTTACAGACCAGAAACGGCCAGGGAACATGCAGAAGCAGCTGGAGGACCACGTGAAGGCCACGGGCACCTGGCAGATGAGCCCTGCCTTATGCACATCCAAGGTCCAGAGGCTCTCCTAGGTGGTCTCTCCCAGAACATTCCATTCAGTTCCATTTAAGAAAACATCTACCGAGTGCCAGTGTGTGCTAGTACTATGCTGTGAGCTGAAAACACAAAGGTGACCAAGGCACAACTCTGCCCTCACAGAAACCTGGTCTGGGGGCAGACAGACAATAAACATGCAGTTAACTGAGAGAGGCAGCAACATAGATGAACCCCAGAGCAAAGAGAGAGAAGCTAGACACAGAAGACTACACACTGTAGGATCCCATTTATATGAAATTCTACCCAGAGCAAAACTATAGCGACAGAAAAACAGATCTGTTGTTGGAAGTGCTGTGAGTAGGAGGGGACTTGTGGGGTAATGGGCATGTTTTGCATCATGATTGTGGTGGTGGTTACATGACTGTGTATGTGTGTTGGGCAGGGGGGACTCTTCATACACTCTGAACTGGTGAATGCTATGTTTAAATTATACTGCAATAAAGCTGACCCAAAATAAGTAAATAAATAAGCAATTTTAAGCCAGAACATTAAGACTCAAGATGGGGAAAACTTGGTCCTCTGTAGGAGCCAAGAGAAGGGAGAGGGGGCAGTGAGAGAGGGCTTCTAGGAGGAGAGGCCTGAGACAAGACCTGAAGGATAGCAGTGAGTGGCAAGACATTTCCATGGAGGAGGGACTTTCACATGGAAGCAGGTGAGAACGGGAAAAAGTGTGTCTTTTTTTTTTTTATTTTTTTTATTTTTACGTAATCTCTACACCTGACGTGGGGCTTGAACTCACAAGCCGGTGATTTGGAGTCACAGGCTCTTCCGACAGAGCCAGCCAGGAGCCCCAGAAGTTCAGTATGTCTTGAGCCCAGAATGCAAAGTGGAACTAATGAGAGTAGAGAAAATCAAGGTCCAGAATACAAACCCCACACTGTGGGAGTACCTTGTTGAATAAGCACCCCCTGCAGCACCAAAGGCCCTCAAGAGGGAAACTGCAACACAGCACTGGGGATTGTGAATCTGCCCCTGGCTACCTCACAAAAAGGACTTCCTTCCTCTGCCCTTCCAGAACTTCTTCCCTACTCCCTTCACGTCAGGACGTCCCTCCCCGTCAGGACGTCCCTCCCCCTAAGAAACAGCCTCTGCAACGAGTCAACCTCCCAATCCTTGCCACAGCTCACATCAACCCCACAAACTTGCAGGTCACAGTAAATCCCTCCAACCTGGATTCCGTGTGGCCACTGCCCCCTGGTGGCTAGAGCTGTGCATTACTGAGGATGAAGGGATAGTCAAGCCGGGCCTAGTCTCTGCCCCTCCCGGGCCCATCCAGGCCACTCCCATCACTGTCCCCTTCCCAGACTTCCTCCTCCTTGCTAAACCCAACAGGTGCTTCTCAGTCCTGTGTGACTTGCCTTGTCTATAGCACATGGGCACAACCGTCTTAAAAATCCTCTTTGCATCTAAGAAAGCTCACTCTCTTGGTTCTGCTCAGTCTCAGCTGCTCTCTCAGGGTGAATTTTCCCCTCCCACAACTGCCTTCTCTAAGCTGGTAAACCCAAATACTTCTCCATCTTTTTTTTTTAAAGATTTTATTTATTTATTTGACAGAGAGAGAGACAGCCGGCGAGAGAGGGAACACAGTCAGGGGGAGTGGGAGAGGAAGAAGCAGGCTATCAGCGGAGGAGCCTGATATGGGGCTCGATCCCAGAACGCCAGGATCACGCCCTGAGCTGAAGGCAGACGCTTAACGACTGAGCCACCAGGTGCCCCCCAAATACTTCTCCATCTTATCCCTCTCACCCAAGCTTCAGACCCAGATATCCAGCCACCTCCTGGAGGCCTCAAAGGCACCTCAAAATCAAAATGTCCAACCTGAACACACTGCCTTCTCCCCCATGCCCCACCCCCACTCGATGTGGGTTTCCTCCCCTCATACTGGCACCTCCATCCGATCCAGCAATCAAGTCAGAAAAATGGCCCCCAGCCTTGACAACCTCTTTGTCATGTTCACCTCCAAGTCAGACTCAAAGCCCCATCCAGTTCATTTACCTTCTTAATATTAAGATGAGCCATATAAAAATTGCCAATAGTTGACTGGCTTTTTCTTACAAAACAGCAATTTCATAGGTTTCAACCTATTTCTCAAATCCATCCCCTCTTCTCTTCCAGTGATCCCCGCCTTCAGGTCCTCATTCAGGCCTCCATGCCTCCTGCTTGGCCTGATGCACCTGCTTCCTACCTGGCCTCCCAGCCTCCAGTCCTGCCCTTTCTAGTCCATCCTCCACAACTGGCCACTGGGGTGATCTCTCTACAACACAGCTTTGATGAAATCACTCCCTGCTTCAAACTCTTTCAGGGCTCCCCGTTGCCAACAGGATGAAAGCCAAAACCTTCCTTAGCCAGTTTTTCAGGCCCTTCCCAGCATCTGGCTCCCCTCCTGTGCCAGTCAGCACCCACTATGCACTGTATACTACAACCAAACCAGACCAGCACCACTTCCTTGAATTGGCTTCCTCCGACTTCCTACCCTTCGCACATTCAGTTCTCTATAACTGGAATGTCCTTCCCCCTCTACTCCCCCTGGCTAACTTCAATTCGACTTCAAGAACCATTTCATAGGGGGCGCCTGGCTGGCTCAGTCGGTAGAGCATGCGACTCTTGATCTCTGAGTTCAAGCCTCACATTGGGTGTACAGATTACTTTAAAAAAAAATAAAGCATTAAAAAAAAAGAACCATTTCATATATCCTAGGCTATCATAAATCTCCCGCTTATACATTCATGCATTTAATACACACAGCTGGAGTACCCATATAAGTACGATCTCCACAGAAGGTACTAGGGATGCAATAGGGAGAAAATACAATTCCTGCCCTCAAGAGCTCATGGTCCAGTAGGAGAGACAAGCACATCAATAAATCAAAACAATGTGGTGTGCTGGGACATAATACCAGCCTGGGAAATTTTTCTTGAGTTTTAAAGGGGAAATAGTTCTCCTGAAGTTGGAGGGGCATTAAAATCAGAGAGGACAGTATGAACAAAAGCATGCATGTGAGGAAGAACAGGTTGTATGCAGGCAGGCAGTGGGGTTGCTAACCTTTTATGACAGAAAGATGCTGCTGGAAAGGCTGGATGGGGCCCTATCATTAAGCATCTTTTGATCTCAGAGGCCATGGGGGTTTTCATCAAGGTCAGCCCTGTGTTTTTGAGAGGGCAAGAGTAGAGGCGAGAAAAACCAGGAAGCTGTTGCAATAACCCAAGCAAGAGGAGCTAAAGGCTGATATTGTGACATTATTATTAGCAACACAGAGCAGGTGACTGGTTTGAAAAACCCTGAGGTAAATCAAGTCAGCAAGGCTTTATATTTGGATGTGAGGGGGAGGAGAGGGTGGCGTCAAGGGTGATGGCCATGTTTCTCCCCTGGATGACTAGGTGGATGGAGGCGCCATTCTTTGAGACAGGAGAAAATACAAGGAGGCACAGAGGTTATTCAAAGAGGTTCTTTTCAGAACCTCTGATGTCTGAGGTGTCCATGGGACATGCGCTGGATCCAGCAGTCTACATTGGTTCTGCAGTTGATATTAGGATATATTCATGTGCAGTATCACGGACAGAGTCTGGGCCGAAGGTTTGGCCATCACCAGCATACTGGTGAGAGCTAAAATCCTGTAGGTGGATGACGTCTCTCAGGAAGACCATGCAGAATGAGTAGAGCTAAGGGCCAAGAAAGGAGCCTGGGAAAGAGCCACATTTCAAAGATGTGCAGAGGAAGAGGAATCCTTTTGTGGACCAGAAAAGAAGCCGTCAGGGAGGAAGAAGAACCATGAATACGCTAGGTCATGTGGTAGGCAGCCTCTAAGAGGCACCCAGTGACCCCTGCCTCCTGCCTTGTGTGATCCCCTCCCCATGAGTATGGGCTGGACCTAGCGACTCAATTCTCATGAACAGACTATGGCAGAAGTGATGGGTTGTAACTTCCAAGATTAAGTTATAAAAAGACCACAACTTCTGTGCATACTTACACATCTTTTTCCCCTTCTCTCCTCTCTCTCTCCTTTCCTTCCCTGATCCCTCTTTTGGATTACCCACTTTGGGGAAACTATGGCATGCTATATCCCTCACACACACAACTCAAGCCTTCAGATGAGATCACAACCCCTCCGCTAAGCCGCTCATGGATTCTGGACTTGCAGAAACTATGAGATAATAAATGTCTGTTGTTATGAAATGCTAAGTTTTGCAGATCAATTTGTTACACAGAAGCCGAAGGAGGAAAGACTTTCAAGAGAAAGGTACTGGTCAATGGAGTCAAAAACTGCAGATAAAGACTGAAAAACGTCCTTGAATCTGGTAAGAGAAGGTCACGCACAAGCTCAGTGCAAATAGTTCCAATGAGTTGAGGCTCAGACGGGAGATGAAGGCTGGGGCTGCTGAGCACGAGTGCTCTGCATCGCAGACATCCATTGTTTCTGCCTGCCCAGCATCCATTTCCCCCTCGTCTATGACAGCTCCCTGATTTTTCTCTGAGTAACCACCCTTGGCCTACCAGATGCGATTCCATGAGACTGTCCGTCAGGATTCCCAGCTGTCCACAGGCCAAGGGGAGACCACATGACTCAAGCCGCACCAATCAGAGGTTCTCCCTGGAATTTGAATCGTGAGCTTACGTGACCTGCGGCTGGAACCTGGTTGGAGCTGACTCATGCGGCAGCCAAGGCCCTGAGGAAACTGTTATTCCTTCCTGCTGTCTCCATCCCTGCCACTGCCCTGGTTCAAGTCCTTTCGGAACAGGGCTCTTCAGTCTCTCCCTCCATCTTGTGTGCCACCCTCATTTCCTTCTAATCAATTCTTTTCTTGCTTAAGCTCGGAAGTCAGTCTCTGTTGCTTGCAGCCAAAGAACCCTAACTCATACATATTCTTTCAAGAATTTTGGATGGGATGAGGAGGAGATAAAAGGACAGGCACTAGAGGTAGAAGGAGGTAGAGGCTCTCTGTTAGGTTTTAAGGCAGTAGAAACTTGGACATATTTATAGGCTAAGAGAGGAGAGAGGAAAGGAAGAACTGTTGAAACAGAGAAGGTAAGAATGATGGAGTGATGCTCTGGGAGTCATGATGGGCTGGGCAATGCAGGGGAGAGAGGCTGGCCTGGAACACAGCCTGGAGAAGTGAAGTAAATCTGGGTGTGGATACCTATAGGTTTGAACAGGAAGCTCAAGGAAATCACAACTGATTTGCCTTAATTGTATTTGTTGAGACTGAAAGGGCAGTGTTGGGGGTTACTTGTGGGAGAGTGGTGACAGAGAGGCTGGCCAAGAAGTTGGACTACTTTGCCACCAACCTTCTCTGAGCTGGTCTCAACCACCTGGACCAAGGCTAGGGATATGCTGCTAGATGAGGCAGAAGGCCCCAGCATAAAGCAATCAAGAGTGTACTGGTCATTTTCCCTTTGCCCTTCCAGGTCCACTCTTCACCCTTCTCTACCCATATGGACAACATCCCCTGGGCTCCCTTACCCTCTGACATCTAGCCGGGACCTCCACAGAAGCACCAGCAGGTTAGAGTGGGAGAAGAAAGCACCATTCTGGATATTTCTTCTCCTCCTCCCAGCTCTGTGTCCGTACCATGCTTCTGGCAGTGGCATAGCTTTCACAACTTCAGCGCCTCTCAGGCATGTCCCATGGCTCTCACTGGGCTCCAGCAGTACCATTTCCTTTCCTCACCCCTGCAGGCCTAAGGGTGGTCACAACTTCCTGCTGCTTTCACCTCCCTTGTTGGTTCCCTCAACCCTGCTCACACCTCTGCAAATAGTTCCTTCATTAAATTATCTTCAAAATCCCAGCTGTGACGCCCTCTGTTTCCTGCTGGGACCCTGACTATTAGAGAGCTAGCGAGAAAGATCAGATAGTCTAATATGAGGCTCTGGCTGGGCAGGGAAGGGAGAGAAGCCAGGAGGGGTCTGGTCAACTGGCCTCAAACAGAGGGATCAGGGGAATGGAGCTCTCTGTGAGTTAATCTACAGGTGTGATGGCAGTGAGGGCCTGGGGGCCTGGAAGGCAGGTGCTGGGATCAGAGTGCAAGATACTGGATTTCAGGCATGGAAAATAGTAGTGGGTTGTGGTTAAAACTAGGGCTTTTTTTTGTTTCGTTTTAAAGATTTTATTTGTTTTTAAGTAATTTCCACACCCAAAGTGGGGCTTGAATTTACAATCCCGAGATCAAGAGTCACGAGTTCTACCAACTGAGCCAGCCAGGTGCCCTTAAAACCAGGGCTTTTTAATTTGGAACCCAGAGAATCCTGTTAGCATCCTAGCCCTGCCACTTCACTATGCATCAGGCAGGGAAGTGACCTCACCTTCTTTAGTGTTCATCCTCACCTTTAAAATGAAGCTACTAATACCAACCTTGCAGGTTTTTGTGAGGGGTAAACACATGTAAACTATTTGGCACTATGCCTGACATGTGGTACGAATGCTCAGCAAATGTGCGCTATGTGCACTGCACTTCCAAGTAATGACTAAGCCCAAGATGTGGTCACGGGAACGAATGGCTGGAGTGGGATGAAGGTCAGCAGAGATGAGGTGGAAAGAGACCAAGAGGCTAGATAATTGGAAGGTTGAGTCATCAACCTTCCTCCAACCAGGGAGGTTAAGTATTCCAGTAGGACCATGGCATGGGATAGAGATACAGTCTGTGAGGAGGTGCCAGACTCTTCAGTAATGAGAGCAAGTGACCAGAGTCAACAGATGTCAATGAGGAAGTGGCATAGAGGGTGGTAGAATCTGAAGACATAAGCCTCAAGGAAGCCCAAGTTCTGTGAAGCCAGATTAGAGTCAGTCTGTGCCTCTTCTGAGCTTCCACAGCTCCTTGTATGTCCCTTTCAGATGCCCAGTGATCATGTCCTCCACTAAGCCAGAGCTTGTCAAGGGAGGGATTGGATCTGACCCATCCTGTAGTAGCTAGAACAGAAGTATACATTGGCAAATGATTGTTGAATGGCTTGGGGGGTCAGAAAAGGAGCACAGTTCTGGGTGACATTTAATAAAGTGGCAGGGCCAGGATGCTAAAGTAAGACTCTCTGGGTCCCAAACTAAAAAGCCCTGGTTTTAAGCACAACCCATTACTGTTTTGCATGCTCGAAATCCACTATCCTGCATTCTGATCCTGCCTTCCAGGCCCCCAGGCCCCCACTGCCATCACACCTGTAGATTAACTCACAAAGAGCTCCACTCCCTTGATCCCTCTGTTTGGGGACAGTTGGGCAGACCCCTCCTGGCTTCTCTCCCTTCCGTTCCCTTCCCTTCCCTGCCCAGCCAGGGCCTCATATTGGACCATCTTATTTAAGTTTGACTTTGCCCCATTTATCTCTCGCATTCTCTTTTAATAACCTAGTGCCTTTAAAAAAAGACCTCTTAATTTAAACAAATGTTCCCTGAGGGGCACCTGGGTGGCTCAGTCTGTTGAGGTTGGTTCAGGTCAGAGATTGAGCCCCACATTGGGCTCCACACTGGGCATGCTCCCCTCTCCCTTTGCCCCCACCCCTCACTCACTCTCTTTAAAAAAAAAAAAAGACAAATGTTCCTTGAGATCTCATACATTCTATTCCACCTATCTGGAATACCCTTGCCCATTCTATCCACCCAAAGACTTCCTACTCCTCATTCAAGAATGAGCAGAAATTAATCGGGGCGCCTGGGTGGCACAGCGGTTAAAGCGTCTGCCTTCGGCTCAGGGCGTGATCCCGGCGTTATGGGATCGGAGCCCCACGTCAGGCTCCTCTGCTATGAGCCTGCTTCTTCCTCTCCCATTCCCCCTGCTTGTGCCCTCTCTCGCTGGCTGTCTCTATCTCTGTTGAATAAATAAATAAAATCTTTAAAAAAAAAAAAGAAATTAATCATCAGGGAGAAGAAAAATAAACCACAATGATTCCACACGTTCATCAGATTGGCAAAATTAAAGTATCTGGCAATACCAAGCGTTGACAATGATGTGTAAAGAGAGGATGCAAAGAGAACTCTCATTCAGTGCTGGTGGGAGAGTAACCTGGTACAAACACTTTAGAAAACTAGTTTGGGGGCACTTGGGTAGCACAGTCGTTAAACGTCTGCCTTCGGCTCAGGGCGTGATCCCGGCATTCCGGGATCGAGTCCCACATCGGGTTCCTCCGCTGGGAGCCTGCTTCTCCCTCTCCCACTCCCCTGCTGTGTTCCCTCTCTCGCTGGTTGTCTCTGTCACATAAATAAATAAAATCTTAAAAAAAAAAGTTTGGCAATGTGGTAGGCTACAAAATGTCTCCCAAAAGGTGTCTACGGCTTAATCCCTGGAATCTGTGAATGTGATCATAGATGGCAAAAAGACTCTGCAGATATGGTTAAAGTAAGGATTTTGAGACAAGCAGATTATCCTGATTATTTGTGTGATCCCTAAATGCCATCACATGTGTCCTTATATGAGGAAGGTCGAGGAGGATATGACACAGACAGAAGAGGAGGCAATGTGATCACAGAGGCAGAGATTGGAGGGATGTGGCCACAAGCCAAGGGAGGCTGGCAGCCACCAGAAGTTGGAAGAGCCAAAAAGCAAATTCTTCCCTAGAGCCTCTGGAGGGAGTATGGGTCTGCTGACACCTTGATTCTGGCCTAGTGAAAATTTTAGACTTCTGGCCTCCAGAACTACAGAGAATACATTTCTGTTGTATTAAGACATCATATGTGTGGTAATTTATTACATCAGCTTCAGGAAACAAATATGGGCAGTATCTATCAAACCTGAACATATCCATGTCCAGCAGTTCCACTTCCAGGTATATCCCAATAGAAATGTAAGCATTTGTTCACCAAAAACCATGCACAACAACGTTCGCAGCAGCATTATTCATAACAGCAACAAACTGGAAACAACCTAAATGTCCACCAACAGTGCAATGCATGAAGCACCTGGGGGATGTTCATAAAAATGAGTCAACTACTAACAGACACATGGAAGAACCTCACAAACACAACCCTGACCAAAGAAAGCAGACACAACAGAAGACATATTGTACGATTCCATTTATATCAAGTGCCAGAAGAGAGAAAATTAACTACATCACCGAGTGACATAAAACATGCACCCCCCCCAAAAAAGCAAGAAATTATTACTGTAAAAGGCCAGATAGTGTTCCCAGCTAGGGGAAGTGCTGGGGGGGGTGGGGCGGGTCGTGGTCAGGAGCGAGCACATGACAGCCAGGTGGGGGGCGGTGAGGGGCTTCTGGGGCGTGGTAAGGTATTTCTTAACGTGGGAGGCACAGGTGTTTTACAACTGACACCATATATCCGTTGTCCGTACTTTTCGGAATGTTCTATTTCACAGTCGAAACGTACGGTGGTGGTGTTGATTCTAAACAGAGTGAACAGAGGTCCGACCCACGAGGCCTTCCTGGAGCCCTCCACTCAGTGTCCTCTGGGCTCCTTCAGCCTCTGCTGCTTATTCAGTCACCGCCCACCCTGGGCTGTGACCCGCGGTGGCCCGGCGTGGCTCGCCCGCCAGCACAGGAGCTGTGAGGCCAGCGCCCAGCCAGAGCGCTGCCCCGGGCCCGGGCAGACGGCTCGGGACAGGCACGGGGCCGCGACCCCCGGCACCCAGGGCCCCCTGCCTCACGCTACCACCTTCGAGCCTAATTGTACTGTAACTGTCATCGTGGCCAGCCCGCGGGAGCAGACGGCCGCTGCTGACTCCGCACCGCCACTTAACTCTGACTCTGCCTGTCCATCCGTCTCTCTGCACCCCGTTGGGGCATGTTCCCTAAGGCCTTCCCGGGAGCTGTTCTCTCTGCTGGAAGGCCCCCTCTCTGTCATTTTGTTGAGCTCCTACTCATCCTTCAAGAGCCAGCTCCGGCCTCCTCTCCTCTGTGCAAACTGCCTTCCTCTGAGCTCCCACAGGTCCCTATTTCGCCTGGCCGCAGCCTGTCCATGCCCTGCCCCACAGAATCCTTCTCGACTCCTGAAGCTCTTTCATCTCCCCGGCTTGTCCTCATGGCCTGGGTCTGACACACTCTGGGCCTCAGGGGTGTGTCGGTCACCCCCGCTGTTCAGCGCGGGCTCTGATAAGTCCCAGCCAGCTCCACAGCGCACGCGCTCACGGAGGCTCTGGAGGCGAGAGACATCTCCTCAAGGTTCCCGCCACCGCCCACTCCTGGCATGCACTGCGCCTGCGCGGGCGCCCGCGACCTCGCGGTTAGGCATCTCTACGTCCGTCATGCGCCGGCCGGCGAAAGAGGCGGACCCCTGGCTGAAGAGGGCGGGGTGGGCGGGGCCTCGAGACGGGAAGGGCGGGGCGAGGGCGGGGCCCGTGTCACGTACCTGACGCGTGCGCTGGGCCTAAAGCTCCCCCAGCAAGGGGGCGGGGCCCCTCATTCGTAAGGGATGGAGAGACAAGCCTCAAAGCCCGATAATGAGGCCGATTCTGCAATTCAGCCCAGCGGAGGCAGGACCGGCAGCAGCTCCCACCCCCAAGTACAGAAAACCACAAACCTTGAAGAGAAAACCTACTCCCGCCAGACCACGGATAGTTCCCCAACTGGAGGGAAGAAGGGGCGTGTAAACTCCCCCACCTGCCTCCCCAACCTGCGTCCACTAGGGGAGAGCAGCTCTCGAGCTCACTGCTTCTCCATCCCCCAGGCAAGTCGCCTCCCCTCTCTGAAGCCCATTTCCTGTCAAAAATGGGGGTAGAATCCCTACTTCACACAAGCTAAGCATTAAATAGATCTTGAGTAGGTGCCCAGCAGACCTTAGCTCCCTCCCAGGGTGGGTAAAGGTATAGTCTGAAGTCACAAAGCAACTAGCTAGACCAGGTCTTGACTCCAGGACAGGACTCAACCCCTAGACTTGCCACAATGTCCCTCTACACCAATACAGGCCAGGGGTCCAGGTTCCCAAGTGTGGGCAGGAGCACCCCTTACCCCAGGAAAGGCCAGCGGTCCCTGCCCACCCCCTCACCCACCCCCATCGGCCAGCCCGGTTCCCTTCCCCCACAGGAAGGAAAACCTTGGTTATTGTGTAAGAAACCTGGGTTCCTAAGCCCTTAAACAAGGGGTGGGTAAAGAACAGGAGGCCACAACCTCCGGTAGCCACAAAGCAGCAGGAAGCAGTGTTGGGACTTGAGAGGAAGAATGCAGGTCCAGATTTAAGAGGGGACTGTCCAGAAGGCATGAGGAGCCATCTGGGGAGGGACTCCAGGCAGAGAACTGTGGCTCATGACCCGTTTGGTTTCCAAAGCTTTGGGCTAGATAGCTGCCACTTCAGCGAATAAAATAAAAACATGAGTACTCCCAAGAACCTAACAAGAGCAAAACATGTGCAAATGGACATATTAGGGTTAGGACAGGTTATGACTCCAAGGCAGTATTTCCTTTGACAGATGAGGAAACTGAGACCCAGCGAGGCAGGCAGGCTACAGTAGCAGCAGCAGATGATGCTCCAGCATCCTGCCCTTCCTCTAGCCAGATACTGGGCCAGGAACCCCAGGAATGGTGCTGGGCCCAGGTCATTAGCTCCTTCCTCTAGCCCACAAAGAAAGATTCCTAGGGAGCCTTGATGCCCACCCTAAGCCCCAATCCAGGGCAGTTTTATTGGCGCCATTTGTAAAAGGCCTTTCCCATCAGCCTCAAGCCTTAGCCTTCCCTTTCGGAGAAGGAAGTTGGTTCCTGATCCCAGCCCATGGGCAACACACTTGGTCTGATGCTGCTGCAATGCACATGTGACACTCCGGGTGCAGGACCCTGTGCAGGTCTGCGTCCAACTATGGGGAGCAGGAGAATGTAGAGAGCCAGGTCTGTGTATGGAAGCTGGGCAGAGCCCTGGCTGGCTAGAGAGATGTGTGGGCAAGGTGAGCAGGCCCCGTGTGCACCCTAGCCCCAGCGCCCAGCGTGGCTGAGGTCCAGGGTTGGGGGCAGTAAAATCAGAGATCCTGAGAGAGAAGCCCTTAGGCCAAAGACATGTGTGGAGCAGGCCAGGGCAGAAGCCCAGGGGAGATTCAGGAGGGGGCAGTGTGCATGTGTGCACAGGCCACACGGTCAAGGACACGGTGTGCAGGGGGCCTTTGGTGAATGTGTAGCTATGCCTCCCTCCCGTTCTGATCTGCATGCCTGAGTCCCTGGCCTCCTGAAGCTGAGGGAACACACCAGAGGGTAGGGTTGGGAGGCGTCCGGGAAGGAAACTCAGGTGGAAGTGGTTTAGGCCTCAAAGCCCACATCCTGTGGGAGAGTCTGTCAAGGGGCCAGGCCATCTGTCCCAGTCCTCAGAGCTGCTGGAGTGACAGTCCTCTAGGGGCGGAGATGGATGACCTCTGGGGGAGCAAGTGGCCCGGAGCCTAGGAGGTGGGTTCAGTCCTGCCAGGTCCAGGATCAGGAGGCCTCAGTCAGGCGCCGTCCTCCCTCCTCCTCCATCAGCAGCAGGCGGCGCCGGCCAGCCTCATAGTCGGCCTCGTCCACACTGACCAGCAGGCGGACAGCCTCCCGGCCCACGGCCTCACGAAGGGCCTCAGTCAGGAACACGCCCCGCAGGGCCTGCAGCAGGGCACCACTCAGGTAGTCGCCCCAGAAGGCGTCCAGATAGGAGAGCTCGGAGAACTTGATGTCACACACCACGGAGCCCAGGTCCCGGGAGCGCAGCACCGCAGTGGCCTGCCCAAACACGTCCAGCTGCCGGGCCAGCGCCTGGGGCCGCCGGGAGGCCACGCCCTGCTCCAAGGCAGGCCCGTGCTCACAGTACTCTGCTCGCACCCTGAGCCGGATGTCTGCAGAGAAGGAGGGACTGGTCAGGGAGGGGCTAACACTCCACATACGGTGCAATGGGGCCGGAGGGCCCACGACCCCTTCCTCCCACCCCGACCCTCCTCCCACAGGCTCCTCCCACTGCCCCATGGGTTGCAGTGCACCTACCCACATCCTTCCCCCTTCTGGTAACCACACCCAAGTACGGGTGACACCCTCCTATGGCTTCCCTCCTGTGGCCTGGCCTCTGTTACCTCCCGACCCGGTGACCTCCTCTCCCCTCACGTGCCCCACTGCAGCCTCAGCACCCTGCTGCTCCCCCACCCACCAGGCAGGTTCTGCCCAGCCCTGCCTCTCCTTCGGCTGGGGATGCTCTGGCCAGCCCCCTAGCACCTGCTCCCTCACTTCCTTCAAATGCCACCTTCCCAATGAGGCCTCCCCTAACCTTCCGATTTAAAACTTTACCACCACCACCCCAGGCCCCGGCATTCCCAATTCCCCGGACCCTGCTCCATTTCTTCCCAAGGCACTTATGACCTTCTAACCTCGGTGCTTTCCCTTATACTGTCAAGCTTATCACCTGTCTCCCCTAGGTGAGCCCCCTGTGAGCCCCTGGAAGGAAGGGACTGTTTTATTCACTGGTGTAGCCCTGCGGCACACAGTAGGCACTTGATATATATTTGTCAAAGAACCTAGGCATGGACTGATGGATTTGCCTTGCGACAACCGGCCTCACCCCCTCCTGCCGTCAGTGAGACTCCTGTGGGGCCAGTCACATCCCCAGCACCCACCCACCAAGCAAGCGCCCCCCAGGAGTCTCAAGGCTAGAACTGGGCCGGCTCCAATGGCAGCAGGTGCCCTCTTCCCTCAGAAGCTGAGAGGGTGGGCCATAAGCCCTGAGCTGCCAGGGGCCATTTGGCAACCAAGAGGGGAAAGCATGAGGCCTACCCAAGGTCACTGACAGAGAGGAAAAAAAAGTAGTTCCTCACACGAACCCTGGAACACCCAGATTCTCAGCTACGATCAAATCCCTTTTTGCTCGGGCCAGTCGGAGCTGAGTTTCTGTGGCCTTACGACCCTGCCCACATCTGCCCAAATGAAGTGGCACCTCTGTGCAGGGCACAGGACCCAGGACTTCCTAGACTGTCCCTGTAAATATGATCTCAGGCGGACCACCTCCCCGTGGGATTACTAAACCCCCACTTGTGACTCAGGCTACTAACAGAACCTCCTCTCCGGGGCGCCTGGGTGGCACAGCGGTTAAGCGTCTGCCTTCGGCTCAGGGCGTGATCCCGGCGTTATGGGTTCGAGCCCCACATCAGGCTCCTCTACTATGAGCCTGCTTCTTCCTCTCCCACTCCCCCTGCTTGTGTTCCCTCTCTCGCTAGCTGTCTCTCTCTCTGTCAAATAAACAAATAAAATTTTTAAAAAAAAAAAAAAAAAAAAAGAACCTCCTCTCCACACAACACTGGCTGTGAGGATCAGCTATGAGCTGGAAACGACAAGGGCACTACCCACGGATGAACTCATTTAATCCACGAACACCACGTGAGACAGGCCCTATTATCACCCCAATTTACAGGCGAGCAAATGGAGGCAAAGAGAAGAGAACTGATTTGCCTAAGGTCGCATGGCCAGGGCGCTGCAGTGTGCCACAGAGGTCACTGAGCCTCCTGTGCCCCAGAGGGCAGCCTCGGGTCAGTGGAGAAAAAGATTCTAACCCAGGAGCCTTCAGGCACCGCTGTGGGACCTGGCACAAGTCAGCACTTCTCTGAGCCCAGGTTCTTGACTGAACCAGGGAATTCCAACTCTGAAAGACTGTTGAAAGGATTAAAAAGAGAGCAATGGATGGAAAAGAAGGGGCTAGCGCTGCAAACGGCGCCCAGCAGGTGTTCCAAGAATGACAGCCGCCAACAGCTCCAATGTGCCAAATGCTTCACCCTGGCATTCAGCCAGACCGGCCTGCGGGCCAGGGCCCCCTGCAACCCATCTGACAGACGAGGAAACTGAAGCTCTGAAAGGGGAAGTGCCATGTCCCTGCCTCCCTTCGCCTTCCACACAGGACCAGCAGCAGAGCACAAGGTGGAAGGCAGGTCCCTGCTCCCCCAGATAACTTCTCAGTACCACCCACTTCCTCCTCCGACCCCAAACCCTTCCTCTTTCTGCGAGAGAACCTCACCCTCTCTGTTCGAGGCCCAGGGAACCCTACCTGGCCTTGGCACCTAGGACTTCCCACGGCACTCAGGCCCGGCTCCCTTCATCTTAAGAACCGCGCAAGACCTCCAGGCCCACAGCCTAGACTCCCATGAGTGTCTGACCGTGCCTCCAATTGGTGTGGGCCAGGGAGCAGGGGACTGGGAGGGGCAGCACCTGTCCAAGGCCACACGGGGCAGCTCAATGGCAGAGCCACAGAGCCAGGTGGCGGAGTCCGACAGACCTTGAGGCGAGTCCCGGCTCTGCCACTCTCTAGCTGTGGGGCCTTGGGCATGTGACCTCACCTCTCTGAGCCTCAGTTTCCCCATCTGAAAAACATAAACAGACAAACAAGAGGTCCCTGCTGCGTGGTGCGGTCATGAGGACTGAAAAAAGCAACTCACGAAGCACTTGCCCCAGGTCCTAGGATAGAAGGCACCCAGAAACAGGAACTGCGATTTCAACACCCACCTCTCTACCCCACGGCCCCTGCTCAGGCCTGGCCCTCTCTCGCTTGGGCCCCTGAGTCAACCTCCTCCCTCATCTCCTTCAGTCCCGGCCACGTTCTCCCCTGACCTGCCTCCAGTCACAAGGGTAGTGCCCCAGCAGGAGCCTTACTCACTCACACGATGACCTGTCTACGTCCTCTGCCCAGAACGGCCCCACTCACCCACCAAGGCCCAGTGCACAGGACCACACATCCCAAGCCCATGAAACCCTCCCAGATCGCCTTTCTCCTCCGCGCAGGTTAGTACTCAACCTGCGGCAGAAGCTCTTCAGAGCCTGCCCCGACATAGGAGATGGAAGGATGATAGGACCCGGATGGACTACCGGGTGTCCCATGTTCACCCAACAGATCTATTTATGAAGTGCCAGGAATGTGGGGTGACATGTATGCCCCGCCACCAGTGAGCCTGCAAGACACTGGACCCCACTTAGGGAACACCTCTCATGGGCCAGGTCCTACTCAAAGGCTCTCCCGATCTTCGGCCCTAAATCCTCACAGCATTTTCCTTATCCCCACGGACAAATGAGGAAATCCATCCCCAGACCACAGTCCATCCTCGGGTCTGTAACACAACAGCATGGCACACAGCGAAAGAGAACAAGGAGACTCCACAAGGGAAAAGGAGAAGAGCTGCGGTACCACCCCCGGCCAGGAATCAGTGGCACCAAGCGCCATCTCTCCTTTAGTCCTCACCAGGATGACCAAAGAACAATAGGTGACATGTATATAGTATTTATTGCAGACTGGCGCACACGTCACATCTGCTGACCCTTTGATTCTCCCTGCAACTTTATAAGGCAGTGCTGGTCCTTTCTGCAGATGGGGAAACTGAGGCATAGAGGATGAATTACCTGCCCAAGGGCACATAGGCAGGAAAATGGCAGAGCTGGAATTCCAACCAGGGTGCCAAACTCCAGAGCCCAAGCTCCTAACTACCCGTCCTGTTTGCTGCCTCTCACACAATGATACCCAGAAACCTAGAATTAAAAGACATCCCAAGGGCCATGAGAAAAAATTAGAGAGAGCAAGGTGTAATTTAGATGGCAATGATCAGATGGAACCCCTCTAAGAAATGACACTGGAAGTAAAATGTGAAGAACAAGTAGGTCGAGAATGAAAAACAAGGAGAAGGAAGAGCAGCATTCCCAGAAGAGAGAACGGCCCACATCGAAGTCCAGAAACAGAAAATGAACTTGAGGCGTTCACAGGCTGGGGGCCAGGGTGGCTGGACCACGTGGAGGAGAAGGGCACCAGGGGATGACTGGAGGGACGGGGCTAACCCGGCGGGGCAGGGAGTCCGGGGCCTCCCGAGGTGACCACACCCCTCCGCACCTCAATGGCCGCCTTCATAACACCTCGCCCCAGCACCTGCTTTCGTGAGGTCACTTTGGGGATTACACAGCTGGCCACAAAGTAAAGAGCAGAGGCCAGTGCCTGGCACGTAATGAGCCCTCCAAGGGCCTCAGGAAGGATGTGAGCTCACACCGAGATGACTCCGGCTGCAGTGAGGAAGCGGCAAGGCGGTCAGGAACAGAGCCAGGGCAGGGGTCGGGAAGCGGTCAGGAACAGAGCCAGGGCAGGGGTCGGGAAAGGCCGCAAGTCCAGGACAGACGCAGCAGACATGGAGAGAAGTGGATGGACCTGCCCAGCTGTGTCCGTGACAAGCAAGGTGGGAAGAGCACCTGGCCCCCGTGTGACCTGAGCTGGGGGCTGGCTGAATTGCTTCCTCTAGCCAGGAACACCTAGCATTTAGCAACAGTCCCTCCTCTCCACTTGGGCAGCTGTGCAGAAAGGCTCCCTGTCCCCAGGGCAGAGGGTATGGTGATACCTTCTTCATGAGGAGAGCTGCTCTTGCTCCTGCACTCAGGTGGGCCCCAGTGCCCTCTTGTCCCCCAACCCCACACCTCATCCCTCTCTCTCTTCCAGGGCAGAATGAGATGCCGAGGGAAATGGGCGGGGATTCCCAGTGGGGTCTAGGGAAGGGAAAGGCACAAAGGGGAGAGAGGCAGCCAGAGCGCTCTGATGGAAAGACCCCAGCCACTCCACGGCCAGCACCACCCTCCTCTGGACAACAATGGCACCCATCCCTTGCTTTAGTCTCTTCCCTGGGACGCGGCTAGCATCACCCTGTCAAATGTAAGATTCTACTGAACTAACAGACTGAGGCAATGAGGAGACGCCCCCACCAACGTCAGGGAAAGATAAGCAGCCCTTCACTACCTGCTTCCTGATGGAAGGCCACAATACCACCTGGGAAGTGAGCTTGAAAATGAACATCACGCTAGAATCTGATCAAGCCTCTCCAGACCAACCACCGATTTTCAGGAAACACAGACAATAGGGGACCATATCGATCAACTGGACTGCAGGATGCAATCGGCAAAATCCAGTCTTCAGGAAACACGACAGGACAACCACTTTCAACAAATGTAAGACTAGGGGAATGGGGGGACAGATAATTGGGCATGGCAGGGGAAACCTCAGAGATCAGGAGGGACTTAATGAGAGCCAGCACTAAGGCGCCTGGGTGGCTGAGTCGGTTAAGTATTAGACTTCCCCTCAGGTCGTGATCCCAGCATCCTGGGATCGAGCTCCACATGGAGCCCCACATCAGGCTCCCTGCTCAGTGAGGAGTCTGCTTGTTCCTTTGCCCCTCCCCCTGCTCCTGCGTGCTAGCGTTCTCTCTCTCTCTCAAATAAATTAAATAAAAAGACAGAGCCAGCACTTCTGAGACAACTGGACATTAGAGCACTGACTGGACCTCTGACAGTAAGGAACTCAATTTTTTCGGTGCGGTAATTTTTTTAAGAATTCTGATCTTTCAGAGGTACACAGTGAAAAATCCACAGATGAAATAACAGGACCCCCAACAGGCACTCCGAAACACCATGGATGGTGCAACAGGATCACCCGTGAGCTGATAAGGGCTGAGGCGCAGTGAGGGGGGACAGGGTCATCACGCTGGTGTGCCTCCTCTGTACCTTCTCCACAGAAAACAGGGGAAAAAGCAAGCAAAGCTCATCCTGTCACTCAAATCCTCTGGGGCTTTCCATCACATGCAGCAATGAAATCCCTGGCCCATGGCCCTGCAGGACAAGCCCCCCACCTCTCCTGCGCTGACCTCCCAGCAGCCCCCTTGCTCCCGGGCTCCAGCCTGGCCAGCTTCCTCACCATCCCTTCACCTGGCTCACTCCTACTCGGATCTTGGCACCTGCTGTCCCCAGATCTAGAACACCCTTCCCCAGCCACCCACACCCTCGCTCTGTCTCTTCCAAGAGGGCTTCTGAGACCACCCTACCTTGAAAATACATCTAAAACTGCGTTTTCCAAGACTCCCTACCTCCTTCCCCTGCCTTCTCCTCTCAGCTGCCATCTGAAGTTTCTGTCGACTTTCTCCTCCCACCAAAACACCCACTCTGGGAGGACAAGCGCCTCCCATCCCTGCTGTGCCTAGCGCATACTAAGCGCTCTATACTCGTAAAGGAACAACATGAACCAACCCTGCCACTAGCACAGTGCGGGTTGTCACTCCTACCTTGGGGCTATCTTGAACACTCAGGTCCAGGCGAGTAGCGCGCCCAGCACAGTGCCCAGTGGATGGCCCCAAAAGGGATGCGGAAACTCAGAGGCCCTGCGTCCAAACCTGGAGTACTCTGGACACCCTTCCCCTTGGGAAACCCAGAGTTTGGTCTGATTCTCTCCCTCTGGGGAGGGCAGTTGATTAGAGATTAAGCCCCACAGCTGTCACACACGAGGGGAGCAAGAACAGCAAGTCATTCCAGTCTGAAGGAGCCTCCTTCCACCCCTGGGCTTGGGCCTCATTAAAGGTGAGGTATCCCGGCTTTCAGAGGGAACCACCAGGGCCCTCCTGGGGAGAGCTTCCCTCCAGCCCCACCCTGCCTAGTGAGTCAGCAGTCAGACCTGCTTACAGTCCTCCCAGCAAGACCCAGCCACACCCTGTGTAACAACCCCCCTGTCACAGCCCTGGCCCTCAGGGAAGAGACGTGAAGCCTCCACCCACACCAAGACCCCTCCCCAGCCTCAGCTCAGCGGGTTCCCCCGGGAGCCAGCCAGGTGGCTCTCCTCAGGACTGCCTGCCTCGGGGGAGAGTCACACCAGGCAGCCACCCCGTCCAGCTGAGGGTTGTCAGAGGACACCCGCCGGCTCTACTGGTCTGTCCCTCCCAGCAGCACCCAGCGCAGGTATCAGCAGCCTCATCGGTAGAGTGGATAGGACACTCGGGAGAAAGGGAACCAAAGAGGTGTGGGCTGAGTCAGAGTGCACCCATCCATGCCCGTCTACACCCTTCAAGACCACGTGGAATTTCTCAAAGCACGAATCTCTACAGCAGAGCCCACAACCCACCTGGCCTAAGACATGTATAGGCCCAGGCCGGCCTGTTCGCCCACCCCTCCTTCTCCCCAACAGAACTTCTCCGAGCCAGACCTTCTGCCTCTCCTGCCTGGGCTGTCCAGCCTCTTCACTCCGAGCCCTGCTTCCTTTTTGTTTAATTTACTTAACGTGTACCTGTCATGGTACGTGCTGTATGTATCCATACCTGGCACAGTTCTAAACACTTCATAAATCATCACTCATTCATTAACTGATTTTCCGAATGGAGACAGAGTTGCATCAAAAGCAGGTGTCAGATCACCTCAATCCCCTCCTGAAAACCTGATATAACACTTGCTGCATGGAATCAAATTCACACTCCCATCCACCCCGAGGTCTGCCAGGCCCGGTGGCTTGGCTCCTGCCGGGCTCCTCCACCCACTCCCCACCCTCTGTTCCCGGCACTATCTAAAGCGAGCTTCAGTTTCACTGATCTGTCACCCTACTAGAAGGTCACCTCCCCAAGGGCAGGGCCCTCACTGCTATTCCTGTCCCAAGCACACTGCACACTAACAGCAAGAAGACACACAAACCCGCACGCAGAGCACAGCACGGGCCCCAGGACAGGCACTGGCGCAAACGCATCACCAGGTCAATTCATTTTCTCTCTCAACAACCCCAGTTGGAAAGCACACTATCAGCCTCCTTTTACACTGAAGGGTTCAGTCACCTGCCCAAGGTCAGACAACCCATCCAAGCGCCAAGGCTAAGAGGTGAATGTGGCAGCCTGCCCCAGGATCCTCATTTTTTATCTGCACGTGATTCTGCTACTGAGGAAGTAAACCTATAAAAATGTTTACTGAAAAAACAAATGAAATTGAGAGCAAGGGGTCGTCAGGAAAAGCTTTCTAGAGGAGGTCACACACGTGATCCTTCCACAACGGGCAGCAAGACGAGAACAATGAACGGGAGCCACCGCCTCCCCACTGGGTGGGCCGCACTCCGCACAAGTGCCTGTCTCTGCCACCCTCGGGCTCAGCAGCCGGCCACGGGCACCATCAGAGCATTCACCAAGGCCCACAGATACCTACCACAGGTCACTTTGCCTTCTGAGGCAGGTCTGGCTGGCTCCTGCGGCTGCTGGGGGGCGGCAGGAGCCCCTCTCCGCCGCCGTCTGGCACCACCACTGGGCCGGCCCCGACTCCGCCGCTGCCGCTTGGTCGGTGGGGAGCCTGAGGAGAGGAAGATAGGGCACACTGAGGCCCAGATAACAGACAGAGCATGGAGGCAGGGGCCTGCCGAAGAGCTCAGGGGTGGTCTGAGACCCCGGGTGAGCCCCTCTGCTTCCTGGGCCTCAGTGGCCCCATCCGTAAGATAAGCAGTGAGTATAACCTGGCATCATCTAGAGGGGCACACCCCACCACCCGGCAGCCCCACTCCCACATGTGACCCTGAAGAAACCCCTGCACAGCCACACCAGCAAACAAGCAGGACAACAAACCACCTGGGCATTGCTGACAACTGTCTAAATGTGAACACAATGTAAATATCTGGCAAGAAGTACACAGGGTAACTCATGGTGTATACTGTGCAGTGAAGTAAAAGTAAGGTACAAAGCAAATGTCTACAATTTGCTACATCTTGCATAAAAGGAAAAGAAAATAAGGATATATACAAACTTGCTATTTTTACAAAACAAAACACTGTAAAGACAAATAGGAAAAACCTGAAATTAGTTACCTACTAACTAGGGCGTGGGGGCCAGTGGAAATGATCCTTCTAAGAACATCTTCCTCACATATGTTAGTTTTGACTTTTGGGTCATAAAACTGTTTTACGTACTCAAAAACTTAAAGATACCAAAAGAAAAAAAAAACCACCAACCATAAAATTTAACAGAAACAAACAAACCTAGCTGTATATATAATTGGTAACACGAACTGGAGAAGAATTATTTCAAGTAACTTGGAAGAACATTCTGACTGTAAACTCTCAGTGGGATATACTCCTAGGACAGGAAGAACTGCAAATAAATGGTATATTCATTCAGTAGATATAGTCAGCAGTGGTACCAACATACTTCCAAAACTATGACTGTCATAAAACAAAGCAAATAAATCTTATCTCAAAGTCACTAATAACCAAAATTTTTAATGTACAAGAAACAAATCTTTGTAATATTAATTTTGAAAACACTAAGACGAATTTTTTTTGGCGGGAGGGGGGGATACAGCATGCACGCATGCATGCTAGAACAGGCGGGACAGAGGGAGAGAGAATTCCAAACAGGCTCCCCGCCCAGCACAGAGTCCAACACGGGGCTCCATCTGAGGTCACGAGATGAGAAAGATGGGGCACACTGAGATTATGACCTAAGCCTAAATCAAGAGTTGGACACAACCAACTGAGCCACCCAGGTGCCCCCCAAAATATGAATTTTTAAAATATTTTATTTATTTATTTATTTGACAGAGAGAAAGACAGCGAGAGAGGGAACACAAGCTGGGGGAGTGGGAGAGGGAGAAGCAGGCCTCCCGTCAAGCAAGGAGTCCGACGTGGAGCTCGATTCCAAGACCCTGGGATTATGACCCAAGCCGAAGGCAGATGCTTAATGACTGAACCACCCAGGCATCCCCAAAAATATGTATTTTTTAAAAGCAATTTCTAGCTCTGCTCACTTAAAAGAGCCCAGAAACAACACACACACTCAGCACCTAGGTCTGGGTCTCTAAATGCCAGGGCCTCTAAAAGAAACCAGGCTTCCAGAAAGAGCTGATTCCAAAGCTGGGGAAGGAAAAGTACAAGCTGAGTCCATGATATCTTGCAGTGCGACAGAGCAGGGAGCCCAAAGAGTGATGGAGCTACATCAAAAAGACAGGAGGAGCTAGTCAATTCGAATCTCAGGAAGAATGACTAATGTGTTCTAACATAGTAAATAAATAATTATACGGGAATCCATAGTGCTGCTCCCCCTCCTCCCAAGAAAAGAGAGAGAAAGAAGGAAAAGTCTCGAAAGAGTGCTAGTTAACACACTCTGGAAAAGAATGAGAAAATCACCATTTTGTGAACACCAATGTCATCACTGGTTCAAGAGATCACCGATGCCTGCTAACCTGACTGGGGATGCTGCTGGGGAATAGGATGTGCCAAAGTGTCACCCTACAGATGGACTAACCATTACAGGGGGAAATGTCTCTTTATGAAGGACAAACATGGTTAGACACCACCTTAACCAAGTGCTCAAACTTGCCCACTCAAAGCAAGAAAACCAGACCGTCAGCCTCCTGATTTGCTCCAATACGAAGCACGCAGCATCAACCAAGGAGCATTCTTGCCAAAACACGTAACCTGAATCTCATCGAGACTCCTGACCCACTTTTTATCGCACCTTACCTTACTTCACTCAACTCTCAGTCCTGGAAATTACACTACACTCTTCTGGCCACACGTTTACAGGGTTTTCAAGTTTCAAGTCATAAACTAGAAACAACGCCCAGTGGCTGCTGCCATGCTTGTCTCCTGGGCTGAGGGTGTGGGGGCTTCCTGCTTCACGGGAGACACACCAGTTCCAGGACCCCACGAGGAAATGATCAGACACTTCTAAAACAATCGTGACATTCTACAAAACAAGTGGCCCGACAGAGTCAATAAGTCAACGTCATGGGAAGAAAAGAAACAAATCTGGGGCAGGGGAGGAGTTTGGGTCTCAAGTAAGAGATTAAGGAGATATAATAAATGAACACAGAGATGCCTGGGTGGCTCAGTCGGTTGAGCATCTGCCTTCGGCTCAGGTCATGATCCCAGGGTCCTGGGATTGAGTCCCGCATCAGGCTACTTGAAGCAGGGAGCCTGCTTCTCCCTCTCCCTCTGCCTGCTACTTCCCCTGCTTGTGCTCTCTCTTCCTCTCTTGGACAAATAAATAAAATTAAAAAAAAAAAAAACCCTAATGCAGATAAACTCAACTATGAGTGGGTTTTGAGAGTGGAGACCATCTTGAAGAGACATGAAAATGAAACATTAGTATATCAGAGGATTAGTATTTATTTTCTTAGGTATGATAATGGTCTGGAGATGATCTAGGAGAATCTCCTCATTCTCAGGAAATCCCTGCTGATTTAGTAATAAAGTATCCTAACAGCTGTAACTTACTTTCAAAGAGTTCAACCAAAAATCCACTGTTACATACATACACGCATAACACAAAAGTGGCAAAATGTTAAAATTACTGAATCGAGGTGGAAAAATAGGAGCATACTCACTGCACTCATGTTTTAACTTCTCTGTATTTCTGAAATTATGTTTGAATAATTTAGGAACAGGAAAGAGGAGATGGCCTAAATGAATTGGCAGGGCAATTAAAAGAAACAAATTAAAGGTACTTGACATGAATAAATCTCAGAAACGTGACCAGCAAAGCCAGCCACGTGAAGACTACCCACCGTGTGATGTCATTTAGATGCCCTATAAAACCACCACAAACCATTCCATATGTTGCTTCCGGACACGTGCTTTTGTAGAATAAACACCACCCGCAAAGGACTGTAGAGACAAAATGACCCCTCAGGGCCCTTCCCTGATGGGCCGGGATGGAGAGGGTTCATCAGGGTTCAGGAAGAAGAAAGGGACGCTGCCATCATGCCCACCCAGCGAGGCTCACCTGTCTCCCACTGACCCTGCTGGGCGTCTGAAGTACTGCTTGATTGCCGACGGCGGCGGCGGCTGCCTTCAGTCCTTTTGGAAGAAGAGCTGGAGGTCCCATAGTTGTAGCGTTCCGGAGACACTTCAGAAAGAGAAGAAAGTAAAGAAGTATTCACAGCCTCCAGCCCCTCTCTGGCTCAGCCTCCAATTCCCACCCAGAGATGGACTTCTGCCCCACTCGGTGCCCAAGTTCTCCAGAGCTCAGAGCCCAGATAGCTCCCTCTCAAACGTTCCCTACCCAGTGGTTGCTATATGCCTACAGAGATAGAGGGGACTCGTGACCACCTGGGGCCATCCAATCCATGTCTACAACAGCTCCAACTGTCAGGGTTGGATTCTGTAAGCCGAGTCATGGTCAGGATCCCCGAAATGCTGCGTGCGTCCCCCCCACCTCGGACTGCCCCCAACGCTTCCTTACTCCCAAGTAGTAAGCAGGCTCTCCAAATCCTCTCTTCCATAGCCTAACCTCCACATGCATTTTTCCAAAAACACTGTCGGTTCTTCTCTAGTGGTGCCCTTCTCCCGGTTATCCAATTCCCACAGGCTTCCTCTGGGCGAGGGATGTTCAAAATCCCCCTCTGCAACTAGCCACTGCACCCCTAATGACCAGCCAAGATCTCAACAGCTCGAGGCCTACACACACACAGGACTCCTGTCCCTTAAATCCTTGGGCTCCTCGCCTTCTCAGGACTGCTCCTCCAGGAGCACTTCCCTCACAGGATTAACGGCATCAATTCAGAGCCAAGCTAGCTAGGTCTGAATCCTCACTCCCACACTTTCTACCTGGGTCGTCTGCAAGCCCCTGCAGGAAGTGGCTTCTTCCCTCTCTGCTCTTGCTTTGTCGGTCTCCCCTGCTCCCGCCACACTGGTCTCTGATGATACCAAACTCATTACTGACTCAAGGCCTGAAAGCTTGCCTTTCCCTCTGCCTGGCATTTTCTCTTCTGAGATCTAAGCACAGTCCGAGTAGAGCCTCCGTTTAAACATCGCTTTCTCAGAAAGGTTTTGAATGGTTATCCAATTTGAGGGTGGGGGGGGCTCGCTTCACTATGAAGCACTCCCTACTTTCTTAACTTCGCTTTAGTCTCTCTAAAAACCAGCTACCTGCCTTAACGGCTGCTTCCCCCCACTAACATAAGCTTCATGGAACAAACACTTTGTCAATCCCAACACCTTGTACCTCCTGTGCTCAGCACACAGGATTCAGTTCTTACACGTGGGCAAGCTGCTTAACTTCTCTTAACCTTGTTCTTTTCCCTGTAAGATGAGGACACTAACAGGACTTCCTCATGGGATTACTGGGAGGATATAAGGTGACAGTTCACATGAAGAGCTTACTGCCGTCCTAGCACCAAATAAGCCCTCCATAAACAGTGGCCACAAACATCACTGATGTGGCCAAATTCCACAAGCTCACCTCTCCCAAAGCCATGCCTCCTCCCTGTCGTGTGCCACATTGATACTCTGAGAGAAGGGGAGGAGCTATTTGGGACATAGGCTGATATGGTGCTGTCCGTATCAGGCCACCATGGAGGCACGGCGAGGGCCAGGCCCCGTCCCCACCGGAAGTCTGTCGCCCTCCCATTCAACCATACCTGGCCGGCGCCTCTTGCGCGCCAGATGCGGCAGCAGGTCGTGGCGCGCCAGCACACGCAGGAGCTGCCCCAGCAGCCGAAGGTTGCTCTCGTCGCACTGCCCGCGGCGCTCCAGCTCCAGCAGCAGCTCCAGGCCGCTTCGCGCGCGGGCCAGACCGCCGGCCGCACCGGGGGCCTCGTCGAGCAGGAAGGCCAACAGCTCCAGCTCGCACTCGGTCAGCTGCCCGCCTACCACCTCGAACATACGGTGTAGCGACAGCATCCCGTAGTAGTCCAGGCATTCATCCTCCTCCCAGCTCGGAGCCGGGGTCAACCCGGACAGCGCCATACCCGGGGGAGGGGGGCGGCACAAGCTCTGAACCAGGGCCTAGAACCCACACAGCGGGGAAGAGGCGATGGTCAGCGACGCGGGGACCCGAGCCCCGCCCCCGCCGGTGCGTCTCCCCCGCCCCGTCCTGCTGGGCAGGGCCACCTTCGCACCCCAGTCTTCTCCTGCCCCTCCCCTTCCCCCAGAAAGGAATGGTATCGCCCGAGGTCCCCTAGTAACAGGTCGAGACGCTAGACCCCGCTCATCCTCCCACCAGTCGGGCCGGGCCGGCCCAGCCCGAACGCCCCTCCCCAGGTGGTATGTCCCGAACCAGCCCCCGGACCCGACCAAGTGATTCGGTCAGAACAAGCGTGGGGGCCCATCCCGGGGAACCCTGCCGACTGCCCTTTGACTCTGGGCAGCACTGTCCGGACGTGCCCCTTGTCTCCGTCCAGTGGTATTGTCCGATCAGCGCCGCGGCTCCGCCCAAATGGTACCGTCCGAAAGTGACTCTCTGCCCCCCACAAGTGGAACCGACCAAAGCAGCCCGACGCCCCACACAGGTGGTGCTGTCCGATCCCGACCGCCCCCCCGTTAGGGCGGTACCGCTCTCCCCCCAACACCCAGGTGGTTCCGTCTACCCTCCAACAGTCGCCCTCAGGCCTCTCTGGATCCTCACCGGATTCCGGCGTCTGACGACTCCCGGGCGACGGCCGCAGCCACTTGTTTTGGATCTTTCTGGCACCTTCTCTATTATTACGCCTGCGTCACCTCGCCCCTCCTCCTTCCCCCAACTCGCGCAGGTGCGACCGCCACGCCCCTTAGGCGCAAGCGCAGAGTGAAGCTTCCAAGCCCCACCCCTCCGGGCCTGCCCCCAACCGTAGCGTCTTGCCCGCCAGTGCTGCGCCTGCGCAAAGCGAGAGTGATTTCCGCGTCTGAGTTGGATTTGGTACCTGGTTGCCGGGTTGCTTCTGTCCGCCCGTGACTTAAGCCGCTGGGTCTTTATTGCCCCAAGTCAAGCCCTGTTGGAATTACGCATCTTATAGACTACAGCCCCATCCTAAGCACGATCTAGACGCCCACATTACCACTGTTCCCAGCTGTCCATGGCAAAGGACCACAATAGCAACCGTCCTGGCTTCAGATAGCTCCCAGGCCCCTTATGCTCTGGACTTGGACGCTCCCCCATCAGCCTGCCCCTTATTCCTAATGGCAACCAGGAACCTACGTCACAACCGTGCCATCTCATGATCCCAACTGGAATCTCCTTTCATCCAACAGAAGCCCCCATCTCTGAAGTTCCTTCCCCTGATCAAGACCAGAAAGCTCCCCCATCTCATGTTAGGAACCGATACCTCCTTCCCGATTGCAATAGGCCCCTCTATTCTGACTGTTCACTTCCTGATGGCATCCCTCATGGTCCCGTTACAGTTAGACACCCTCTTCCTGACTCAAACGCCCCCCCAACCCCTTCCAATCTCTGCCCTCCAAGGTCAAGGGACCTCCCAATATGCCCCGGCTAACCTGCACCTACAAGTTGGCACTCTGACGAAGGCAGATCCCTACCAAGAAAACTGGAGTCCAGGCTGCATGTCTGAGCAGTTCCCCTGAGGCGGGGCCTTGGGCATGGCGGCCACCTCCCCAACCCACCACCACGCACACACTTAGGTGACTCAAGGTCAAGGCTCTCACGTACCTTGTAACAAGTCCCCTCCATGGAGTGGTTCCCACAGCTGGAATTATCTCCCTTTGAAAGGCAGGGGACCTAGGTCCTGCTTGGTACTGCGTCAGCACTGGCTCTGCTTGGGCTGCAGTAGTGAACCTTGGAAGCATCCCTCTCTCTAATGGCAATTGTCACCTATTGAGGCCTAGTCCTGGACCAGACGCAGTAGGTGCCCAATAAATGAATATCGTTAAATCAACTGAAGAGTGGGAGGGAAGGGAAAGAGATTTTACACACTGGGAAGGACTACGTCCATGTTAGATGGGTTATAGTGAGCATCCACGGTGTACCAGACCCTGTGCAGAACGCTTTTACGTGTTTGATTTCATTCATTCCCCTCAACAGCCTTTGAAGTGGATGTGATTCAAGCCCATTTTACACAGGAGTAAAAGTGAGGCCTTGAGAGAAGTACCCCAAGTGCGTCTGGCTCCAAATCTATGCTGTCAGGGATGCTCAGTCTCTTCAGCTACGAAATAACACCTCTGTCAAGGTCTCCCGCCACCCAGTTCACTCCATAGGCCCTCTGCTTTCCAATGATGCCCACTTCTCACCACTTTAATTTTTGGGAGAGCAGCCCAGGAAAACCGCGCAGGCGCTTGCCTGAGCCCCAAGCTCCGCCCACAGGGCACGGTTGTGTGCGTGGAGAAACTCGCCGAACCCCGCCTGAGCGTCAGCACGCAGGCGCGAAGGCTCGTGCCCTTCGCTGCCAGCTCTGATTGGCTACCACGGGTAAGGGCACCGCCCAATGGGAGGTGTGGATAGTGAGGGGTCCCGCACGCCTGGAGCAGAGAGGGTCTGTGTCAAGAGCGGCGGGGGCTGCAGGAGGCAAGAGAGACGGGTGAGGGCGCCGCGGGGCGGGCGGGGGAAGAGAGCGCTGGGTGTACGGCGAGGGCGGAGGGAGAACGAAGGGGACACCGGGGGACGAAGAGTCTTGGGGCCTGCGCTAGGGCGGGAGCGGCGTGGAGTGGAAGGAGAGCGCTCCTTCCTATGTGTCCTAGAGCATTGATTCCGCTCGTGCGGCGTGCAGGACCCTATCCTGGAGCCCGCCGCCCCCACCGCTTGCAGGGTGCTCTCATGCGGCGGAGTTGATATCTGGTCGGTGAAAAGGGACGTGTAGCGGAAAAGTTGAACTTCCAGGCCCCTGGTGGGTTCTTTCCTGGAAGGGCTTACTGATCTGTGTAAAAAGTCCCTATTTCCTCCCCACCAATAGTGCACAATCCCACAATTGGGAGAGGAGGAATGTAGACAAAAAGTCCAAATTTTAGATTGTTCGGGCCACCTTCTAGAGGGACATTTACTGGGTGCCTACTTTGTGTAAACGTTACACCAGGCCTTGGGCCTCGCCCCATGGGAGTTCTGTTTGGAGTGCGGCTATAAACAAGGAAAAACAGCTCCAGGGCTCTGGGTTGACTCCTTCCAGGAAGATCCTTTATTGAGTGGCTGTTGTGTGCAGGGCCCTGGCAACTCAAATATTAGTGAGGGGGTTGGAATAGGTAAGAAAAAGTAACTCCTGGGCTTTTAGTGAATCATTTATTCAAGGAGCATTTATTGGGCATCAACTGAAAACAGGGTCATGTGCTGGGCCATGTTATTGTGGGAATTCACGGTCCATCGGGAAAGTTGTCTGTTGGGAGAAGTGGCATGGGCACAGGGAGAGTTAGACTCTCATGGCCTCACTTCCTAGAAGGAGAATTATTCATTCACAGAATATCTACTGAGTACCTGTTGTGGGCTAATCATTGTTCTTGGTGCTGGAAATGTATCAGTGATGAAGAGGCTAACTTCTCTGCTCTCTGGGAGCTTAATATGAGTAACTTTGGCTGCCTGACTGTAAGCGGAACTCCACCTGGCCCTCTGGCACTAACAGTTGAGTTAAAGAAGAGTTGGAGACAGTGGAGATTAGATTCAAAGACTTACCTGTGAGGGGCGCAGTCATTCCCTCAAGCATGCTATGTGAAGAGGCCTGGGTTGTGTTGAGCCCACACCTGTAGAAGGGGAGATGGGGACACGTAGAGGGAAGTTCGAAAGTTAAAAATCCCTGTCCCGGTTCATGGTTTTCTTGGTGACATCAGCCCCTACAGTGAATCAGAGAAGCACAGACTGCATCCCAGGCTCGTGATATTGGCTTTGATAGAGGTAGCACAGATTACCATAGGAACCCCAACGAGGCAGGAGCAGACATCCCCCTGAGGATGAAGAGATGTTGTCAGGAAAGGCTTCATAAAGGAAATGCTGGGTAGGGTTTTGCTAGACCAGAAAAGGAGAGAACTTTCCCGGCAGAAGAAATAGCAACAGGAAAGACTTCGGGTTCAGGAACAACATTTCTGGAGAGCTACAAGTCATGGTTCTGTCTGACCTTTCTCAGGTACCAGGGCCTTTGTGGTCAGCCCTACTTTTATCCCATTTCACACGTGACAAACAGCATCAGAGAGAGGAAGTTAAGTGCTGGAGCTCAGATTCAAGCCAAGGGCAGTCTGGTCCAGAAGCCTGTGCTCTTGAACTCTTTGCTGCGTCTGTGCGTGTCCATATAGTAGGAGGAAAGGGGGTGCCCAGTGAGGAAACCGTCCAGACGAAGGTCAAGAGGTGTTAAGAGACATGTGTTCTTAGAAAGGGCGCAAGTGGCCCTCCAGGTAAGGAGGGACGGTAGCACCAGAGGCCAGACAGAAGGGGGCTGTCTCTGTCTTACAGATATCTGGCACCATGGGGCATGCGTCTGCTTCTGAGTCACATGTTCATTGAAAACTGAGGCTCCAGCACTGGATCCAGGCTTGCTGATTGATAGAGGCTGGTGAGTGAGGGGACGAGCTGGAAAGCTCCTGAGCTGCCCCCCGCCCCGTTCCTCCTGGTTTCCTGATGTTTCACCAGTTCCCCCCTGTTTGTCCAGGCACTGCCCTCCTCACCATGGCAGAGGTGGTAGCTGAGGTGGCTGAGCTGCCGACACAGATGTCGCCAGGGACGGTGGAGACGTCAACACCAATGTTCGGGGAGATGACAGAGATGTCGGAGATGTCAACAGAGGTGACCGAGATGACACCTGGGGAGGCTCTGGCCTCGTCCCTTTTCTTCCAGCATCACCAGTTCATGTGCTCTGAATGTGGCAGCCTCTACAACACGCTGGAGGAAGTCCTCTCGCACCAGGAACAGCATGTGCCCACTGTCACTGAGGACGAGGCACTGGCCGCCCAAGATCCTGGCCTGGAGCCGGAGCTCATGGCAGGGACTGAGGATGGGCCTTTCCAGTGTGGGGAGTGCAGCCAGCTCATCCTGTCCCCCGGCGAGCTCCTGGCCCACCAGGACGCCCACCTCCGGGAGTCTGCAAGCCAGATCCAGTACCAGTGCGGGGACTGCCAGGAGCTCTTCCCCTCGCCTGAGCTGTGGGTGGCTCATCGCAAGGCCCAGCACCTTTCTGCCACCACCCCCTCCACCCCCCGACCCACCTGAAGTTAAGATGGAGCCCTACGAGTGTCCCGAGTGCTCTACTCTCTGTGCCACTCCTGAGGAGTTCTTGGAGCATCAGGGCACCCACTTCGACTCCCTAGAGAAAGAAGAGCGTAACGGGCTAGAAGAGGAGGAGGAGGAAGAGGAGGAGGAGGAAGACACAGAGGAAGACACAGAGGAGGAAGAGGAAGTGGTGGCAGAGGTCGGTGGTGATGCTGCGGGAGGCGACAGGGCCACAGCCGGCCGGGCCCAGGGCTGTGGGGATTGTCCCCAACACTGGACCTCTGCCGAGGTGCGCCGGCGACACCGACGGGCCTCCCGCGGCCCGGCATCGGCGGCCCACCCCTTCCACTGCAGCCAGTGCCAGCGCAGCTTCAGCTCAGCCAACCGGCTGCTGGCTCACGGGCGGGCCCACGTTGGGGGCACACACGAGTGCACCACCTGCTCAAAAGTCTTCAAGAAAGCCGCCTCCCTGGAGCAGCACCTGCGGCTGCACCGCGGCGAAGCGCGCTACCTCTGTGTGGACTGTGGCCGCGGCTTCGGCACGGAGCTCACATTGGTGGCTCACCGGCGGGCGCACACTGCGAACCCCCTGCATCGCTGCCGTTGCGGCAAGACATTCAGCAACATGACCAAGTTTCTGTACCACCGGCGCACGCACGCGGGCAAGAGCGGGGCGCCCCCCTCGGCAGTGGCACCAGCAGCCTCCCCGGCGCCCGCCGAGCCCGCACCCCCGCTGCCGCCCCCCACGCCACCTGCCCAGCTGCCCTGCCCCCAGTGCTCCAAGTCCTTCGCCTCGGCCTCCCGGCTCTCCCGGCACCGGCGCGCCGTGCATGGGCCCCCCGAGCGGCGGCATCGCTGCGGCGTCTGCGGCAAGGGCTTCAAAAAGCTGGTCCACGTGCGCAACCACCTGCGGACGCACACGGGCGAGAGGCCCTTCCAGTGCCACTCGTGTGGCAAGACCTTCGCTTCCTTGGCCAACCTCAGCCGCCACCAGCTGACCCACACGGGCGTGCGGCCCTACCAGTGCCTGGACTGTGGCAAGCGCTTCACGCAGAGCTCCAACCTGCAGCAGCACCGGCGGCTGCACCTGCGGCCCGTGGCCTTCGCCCGCGCACCCCGCCTCCCCATCACCGGCCTGTACAACAAGAGCCCCTACTACTGCGGGGCGTGCGGCCGCTGGTTCCACGCCCTGGCCGGCTTGCGACTGCACCAGCGGGTTCACGCCCGCGCGCGGCCCGGGCCCCTGCAGCCGCCCCGGTCTCCACCTCCCGCCCCGCCCCCGCCCCCCGAGCCTCAGCAGACTATCATGTGCACTGAGCTTGGGGAAACCATCGCCATCATCGAGACGTCCCAGCCACTGGCGCTCGAGGACACGCTGCAGCTGTGCCAGGCCGCACTGGGGGCCAGCGAGGCCAGCGGACTGTTACAGTTGGACACGGCCTTCGTGTGACGCAGCTGAAGAGCGGCAGTAAAAGAGTTTGGTGGCGACAGCAGTTGTGGGCCCCTCTGGGGAGCAAGGGGTCCCCCACTCCCCAACTCCCCCCACCTCCCGGCAAGCCACTCCTGGCACCCACTGGGTGCCAGGATTCACCCCGGCCTCTTACCCACTGACTCCTCACAAGAGCCCTGCCCAGGTGTCTCTCGCCACTTTCTCTGCCTATGGGGAAACGGAGGCTCTGAGGCCTGATGTGACCCATCCCAGGTCACCCCACTGCATTGCAAAACAGGGCTGGCCAAGGCTCTTTGCTCCGCATCCATGTCCCTGGTGCCCAGCAACATCAGGTAACCTTTCCTGAGCCCCAGCCACGTGCCACATTGGTGCTGGGCACTGTCGAATACCTCTTCAGCTCTCCCTTGTCCCCAGGCCCTCCCCTCTCCTGGACCCTGGGCACCCGGGACTTGGCTCTGCCTGGTGGAGAAAGGTACTTGATTTCTCTGGGCTTCCTTAGCTCACTTTTGACAATGTGGAAGGAAATCTATAGGTACTCAGGTACTCCACCACGGGCCGGGTGATGCCGGAGCCCCAGGAATGACTCAGAGCCAGGCTGTACCCCAGGAGGCACACAGTGGGGTAGGAGGAGCACCCAAGTACAGATGGCCTTGCTCTCTGGAGTGTGTCTCATTGATTCATTCAGCCTGGGAGTCCTCAGGCCTCCCTTGCACGTGCTGGGGGCCGGAGAGGAGTCGGGCCTCTGCCCTGCCCCTGGGGAGCAGGCAGAGCTCAGCGAGAGGATCCTCGGGGCTGTGATGGGGATGTTCTGGGGGCGGTGGGATCCCAGAGCAGGAAACAACTCCCCTCGCCCCACCCCCAGGGACGTAGTGCTTGAGGAAAAATTAGGAATCTGCTAACGAAAGAGGAAGAGAACATAGCAGGCAGACAGCACTGCAGAGAGGGTGAGTTCTTGGTATACTTGGAGACCGTCCAGTTATTCACAGTTACAATAACAGCAAACCCGACTGCCTAGCCGTGGCAGGCACGGCGGTTAGCACTACACATGGCTTATGACCCAGCGGGCCTGTGAGGTGATCTCAGCAGTAGCCCTGTTGTATGGATGAGAGAACAAGGACAGAGACTCACCCAAGGTCTCATGTTAGGCAGCAGTGTCGTGGTTATTTGAATCCAGGAGGTCCGTTCCATCCATGTCTGTAGCCCGTACTGTTGAGTCAGTGTGACCTGAGATGGGTGGGGGGAGGGGTGGTGCTGAGGAGGATTTGCTACAACTGGAGGAAAAGTTAGCTGGTGTCACAGAGCAGTTGGGGTTTGTTGGGGCCTGGAAAGATCAAAGGTCTTAGGAACAGGAAGGGATCCCCAACCTTTTCAAAGGTTACCTAAGGTTGCAGTCCTTCCCTCTCTAAACAGAAGTAGATGATTTATGGCAGGTCCCTGAGGCAGGCTCCCGCCAGGCCTCTGCAGACCAAGGTGTTCAGGCAGGGGAGGCTGTGGCTGAAGTTGTCTGGGAGGGAGGCAGGCCTGGACCTGGGAAGGCGGGAAAAGCCTGCCCTAGACGTTGGGGGGGGGTCAGAAGTGGAGCTTGGGGCTCCCCAGCATCAGGGTGGGGCAAGGGGAAAGCCAAAGATGGTCTAGGAGGGAAAGGATGGGATCAGACTACGGCAGAAGCCACAAGAGTGGGAGGAGGGGAAGGGACAACCTCAGTGACCTCATGGCTGAACAGACGTGAGCAGCAGGGAGGCAGGGGGACCAGCCCTGCTCCCCTCTCTGGTCTGCTTGCTCTATGTATTCATTTTATAAACAAGTTGATATCCAGAGGGTGTTGAGCAGGGAAGGCCAGCGATTGTTCTGGGCTCTATACAGATGCCCTGAACTCTGGGACATGTTCAGAATTCCCCTTTTGGGGCACCTGGCTGGCTCCGTCAGTAGAGCATGCAACTCTTGATCTCGGGGTTGTGAGTTCAAGCTGCTGCCCCCACCCCACTGGACGTAGAGCTTACGTAAAACAACAGACTCCTTCTCTTTTTCCTCACAACTGAAGTCCAGTGGAGGACGGCTCAGTTGCTCCTCACCAGGCCCCCTTCCACCCCTGGGGCCTCCTGCCCTCACATGCCACTCACACCACATGGAGGAGATGCCATTTCCCTCTGCCCGTGGCCCCACCATCCGGCCCCAGCATATTTTCAAAGCAAGGGAAGAAGCCAAGTTCTCTGCACCAACCTTCCCTGCATCCCTAGATGGGGGCCAGGTATGTGCCCTGTTTGGAACAGAAATGAAAGCTTGGAGACCTGTTGGGATTTAAGGACTGCTCCTCTGCCCCTGTCCGTGCCCACTAAGAGTCTATGTCCAGGCTGTTTGTGGCCTGAGTGACCCCTCGTCTGGTGTCCCGTGAAGCAGCAGATAACTCGGGCTATGGGACACAGAGCCCTCTGTTCAAGTCTTGACTCCAACACGTCCACTCTGTGGCCTTGACCCCTGATCCCCAGTTCTGTCAGCTGTCACCTGGGCATGATGGTGCCTGCCTCCCTCCGGAGGCAGAAGAGGATGATGGCGGGGTCCAGAGGCCAGCTCCCCCGAGGCCTCTGCGGTGGACAAGCCACACTTTGTTCCTCACGTGTGTGAAGGAGACCAGAGGCCCAGGGAAGCTGGGCGCGGGAGCAGTCCAGCCTGACCTCACTCTCCGCTGTTCCCCTGCCTGAGAGATCCTGTCCCAGCACAGCCCCTCAGGCACCTCCCTCACCTCTGTGGAAACAAGGCAGCCAGACAGGAAGCAGGTTTTCATGCCAATAATTTATTGAACGGAGGTCTGTACACAGGCAAACCTTACTGTGGAAACTAAGACATCAGGAGCTCCCCTACCCCCACCCCCTCAGCCCTCCAGGGTGGGGAGAGGAGGGAGGAGACCTTAGGGGCAGAGGACAGGAGGGGGGACACAGCTGTAGAAGAGGGACGGGCCAGGTTGGATGGTGTGAATCGACGTTTTCTTTAAGAAAAAAATTATAACAATCTATTTACACCCGGGGGGGCCAGGGCAGGGAAGAGGAGTACACGGGCTGGTCTGGTTCTATTTACAAGGGACACAGGAGGGGAGGAGGGGTTGGAGGAGTGTAGGCCTGGGAGGAGGGGAGGCGGCCAAGGGGGTAGGAGGTCCTCATGCCTCCGACCCCCTGTCCTTCCTTCTCTTCCCTCCCCACAACCAGTTAAAATCCTCTTAAAAAGCCCACCACAGGGTGAGGCTGGTGAAGGAGGGACTGGAGGTAGGGACAGGGACTCATTTACCTCTGCCCTCTAGTCTGGGGGCCCAGCCAGGTCAGGAGCTTGATGGGCTATGGTCCCCCTTCCCAGCCCCACTGGGGGCTCCCAGATGGAAGGGTAGATAGTGGGGCCCTCAGGAAGAGTTAGTGAGTGGAGCTGTGGCGTCGGTCGACTGCCAGTCCGGGCCGGTCTGAGCCTCACTTAAAGCTGAGGGGAAGGAAAAAGCAGACAGTTACCCTTTGCCTCTCAGACCTCCCGCCCAAGAGCAGGAACCCGGTGGGGGACGCTACATCAGAAACGGACAGCTGCCACTTCAGGTCCAGCGCTGCATACTCCAATGCCAAAGGGCCAGGTTGGACACCAAGGACTCACCAAAGAGCCAGGCCCCACAGAAAAGAGGGCAGCTAGAACTTGGCCCCAACTCACAGCACTGCCCCGAGGAAAGGCAGGCCCACCGCTGCCCAGTTGGACCTTCTTCCCCAAGAGACACAGGAAATCTGGATTTGTACAAGCAATGGCCTCAATTTTTAAATGGCAACAAATTTAACTTTTTGTTTGTTTGTGCAAGCCAAACGTATGTCTTCGGTTTTCCAGTTAGCACTTAAATGCAAATACAGGCTATGGGACCCGATAAAGGTGACCGTTCACAAATATGCTATCAGACGTCAACAATTTCCATACGTGCGGGGAACTCAGGGGCCGTGGGAACAAGCTCACCTCCCAGGCTGAGAAAGGCTTTCATCGACAGCAGAGGGCCCCTGACTTACCTTGTGAGGATGGAGTGAGGGTGGCAGTGCCCGCTGGAGACCTCAAGTGAGGAGGGATGAGAATGGCGTTGAGAGATGGCTGGATGGAGAGTTCTAGAGACAGGAATTGACACGCCCAGTCAGGAGGCAGGGTGTTGGGAGATGGGGTCGGGGTTGGAAAGGGGCAGCAGGTAGGGACCCGGCTCTTGGCAAGGCCAGCTGACATATGTAGCCACTGAATGCTTTAAATGACAAACTCTGCAGAAGGGGCCCAGCCCAGGTGACCACAGAGCGCGGGTGAAGCAGCTTTGGGTCTCCTGTATCGGGAGCATCTCCCGAGCACCGCCCCCAGCATCCCAGTCCTATCTTTAACACCAAGCCCTCCTCCACAGTCGTTGCCTGCCCTTCCGGCTCCCTGCTTCCCAAGCTGTGCCCTCACCTCCAGGACTGAAATTGAAGAGCGGGGGAAGCGGGCGGTTGTTGGGGAGCTGGGTTCCATGACATCGCAATTCATCAAAGAAGCTGTGGGCGCAGGCTTCCAGGGGGGAGAGCCTTGAGGACGGTGTGTACTCCAGCAGGCTAGAGCAGAGTGCGATGGCCTCTGGCGGCGTTCGAGATTTGAACACCTTAGGGGGAAGGGAGAGCGGTCAGGAGGGTGAACCGCCCAGGCACATGGACTCCTGCACCCCGCTGCTCCGGCCTGACTCCCGCACCCCCACTTTCCAAACGTGGCACAACCACTGACGGGAAGCCACTTTCTTTGGGGTGAGCAGCTCACGTTGGGTCCCATCATTGCATAGGCCCTGCAAGGAGCCTATTTCCCCAACAGAAAAATGGCACTCTCGAACTTACCATGGACCCTCAACTTCTAGAGGATGGAAGATGCCATAAACTTTGGAGTCTGATGAGTTACAGACCCACTCCCAAGCCCTGACTCTATAGCCAGGTCCCCAGACCAGCTGGCCTCCAAAGGGCACCTCGGCCATGCTGCCTGAGCCCCTAGCCCCGCCCCACCTTTGTCCAGGGATGAGCTTTAATCTGGGGAAACTTGAACTCCGTGTAGTTGGGGTTCATCTCTCGGATCTGTTCCCGGGTTGGTGTTCCCAGCACCTAGAGAGGGAGGGAGGGAGGGGTGTGAGCCAAAGCCCCTACTCCTCAGCCTCCCTCCCGCCCCCGGCCCATTCCCCGCCCCGGCGTGCGCTCACCTTGATGATCTCCACCAGCTGGTCTACCCCACTGTCCCCAGGGAAGATGGGCTGGCCCAGGAGGAGCTCCGCCAGTACGCAGCCAGCTGACCACACATCTGAAGGGGAATGCGGGGAGGGTCAGGGCTGCCCCACCCATCCCCTCACAAACACCTCTCTCCCCCGCACTCATCCTGAGGGTGCCAGGAGGGAGCCCCATTTTCTGGGCCCCGAGAGAAAGCACCCGCTCCAGGTCCCACACAGTTTAGGGACACGGGAACCTGCTGCTGAATGTCCAGGTCTGCCTGACTGCACCGCACTCTCTGATCCAAGTGTCTGCCGCCTTCCTTGCCTCTCTCCCCTCAGCGACCCCAGGAAGCCCCTGCTCTGCCTCTAGCCTCCAGGTAGCCCAAAATACCGAGAACAGGCTTCTGTGATCTCTGGGCCACGAGAAGAGCAAGCCTGAAGTCCTAGGCCTAGGCTCTATCCTGCCCTCAGGAACAGCTACAGGCTGGTAGTCTCGCCCCCTCCCTGGTCTGTACCTTGACCCCTGAGGCACAAGTTCAACCCTAAAGACCAGGCAGTTACTTCACGCTGCTGATGAACGTTCTCTCCCAACCCCTTCCCGCCCTCTCCTCAAGCCTGGAAGGGAGCACTGTCAACCCCACCAACGGGGAAGGCCCCAGAGGCCGGGGGGAGCTAGTCACACCCTCCAGCTGCTAAGCTTTGCCTCCAAGGTCACCGGCAGCCCCTCCCCCCATACCAAGAAGAGAAGGCTGACTGGGAGGTTCCAGAGCCGGAGTGGACTCTGGAGTCAGGTCAGCTTTCAAAGCCCAGCCCTGCCCAGCCCCAGCGGTGCGAATGCAGGCAGGCGGCCTCACCGCGCTCAGCCTCGGATTGCTCATCTGCGAAACGAGCAGACACCTGCATCGCCCTCCAAAGTTTGTGAGGACTGGATAAAAGAACACAGGTTAAGTGTGTATCACCGAGCGTGGCAGACAGCACGCAGAAAGAAGGCAAAAGCTGCCCTGCCTGCCGCTCCCCACCCCCGGCCTCCCTTAAGTCTGACCAATGGACGACGTGTAATCAGTGGCTCCAAAGATCAGCTCCGGGGCCCGGTAGTAGCGAGAACAGATGTAGGAGACGTTGGGCTCCCCCCGGACCAGCTGCTTTGCACTGTGGGAAGAAAGGGGCAGGAGTAAACAGCAGGCGAGAGTTGGGGTCCCCCCGCCTCGCCCCTTCAGCCACCCAGTGCACCCCAGGTCAGGCCCACCTGCCAAAATCGCAGAGCTTGAGGACAGCAGTGTCGGGGTCCACCAGCAGGTTCTGGGGCTTGATGTCACGGTGACACACCCCCTGGGAGTGGATGTAGGCCAAGCTCCGGAAGAGCTGGTACATGTACACCTGGGAGGGGCAGGGGACGGACAGCTGCAGCCCAGCTCCGCCCACAGAGCGCCGCGCTCGGCTCTCGCCGGCTCCTCTCCCCGGCTCAAAACCTCTTCCGCGGCCCCTGGGTCCTCACTCTAGTGTGCACCAGAATCACTTGGCAGGCTTGTTTAAAGAGGGACCCCTGGGCCCCCCTCCCAGAGTTTCCGGTTCTGTAAGTTCAGGATCGGGCATCTGCGACAGGCCCTCCCGGGCTGCTGCCGCTCCCCACTTTGGGAATACCGCCTCAGCCACACACCTCGGCAGAAGCCTGACAAAGAGACACAGCCGTCAGGAAGGCCTTGGGGGGGCCAGTCGCTCAGCTCCAAAACCACTGGCTATAGGAAGGGCTCAGCTGCCTTCGCCTGCCAGTCAAAACCACCCACAGGCTAGCCTCTCTCCAGCTGGATTTTCTTGCCACTCTCCCTCCCACTGATTAGAACATGAGTGCCAAGAGAGCAGGGATCTCGGTGTGTTCCCCACTGCTGCATCCCCCAGGGCCCAGACCAGTGCCCAGCATGTAGGAACTGCTCAGGCCAGCTTCCTGGGCCCCCACCCTCCTCGGTTTCCACTGCCCTTGGCTAGGGATGCCGCTTCCTCACCCCGCACCTGATGAGCTCCCAGAAGCCTTCCTTAATCCTTCTCACCCCCAAAGCAGGCAGGCCTGGGGGCCCGTTTCCAGAATTCCCTGTGCTCCTTCTAGTATGGCAGTTGCTAGTCGTTTTATAGTTCTTTGTCACAACAGCTGTCCACTCGGCTAAACTGAGAGCTCTTCCGGAGCAAAGCCTGGGTCTCAGTCTACTGGGCTTCTGGAATGGCTCGGTGCTGAGGTCAGCACACAGACAGCCACAGTAGGGATTCACCAAACCAGAGGACTCCCCTCCCGGGAGGCAGGATCCCCCAACACCAACCACTGGTAGAGCTCTGCGGCCCACCTAGGCTCAGGGTTCTTAAAGCCAGCAGGAGGAGCACCCTTCATCAAACTGGAACCCACCCACCTCCTCCCGATGCAGAAGGCTGCTGCAGCCTCTGCTCTCCACATCAGCCCTCGGCTCATTGATTCATTCATCCATTCATTCAAACACCTGCTAAGGGATAGTAACACCCAGGTCACAGCACCAGGCCCTGGGGAATGAGCCTGCACAGATGAGGAAGACACATGCTTTCCTCCAGTCCTGCCTCCTTCCCACCCCCCTCTGCCAAGGCTCCCAAGGCCAGGACTCGGACCTCAGTGTCTCTCCCTTGGCATTCTCAGGCCACACCCCAATTCTGCGCTAACTCCACCAACACCACCAGTGCCACTGGGCTCCCGGCGTGGACCTGAGCAGGCTCCCCAGACCCCCATCAGCCTGCCTCCCTGATTCGGTCAGGCCTCAGGGTGGCCTGCCCTGCACTGGGCAAGCTCTGTCTATGGCGGTTATGGAGACGAGGGCAGGGAACACAAGGCCTCCAAAGAGCAACATAAATTTGGAGGAGGAGGGAACCCACAGAAGACAGGAGGATCCAGGGCCCCTGGCTTTGTGGGCCTGGGTCCTAACAGCCTGCCTGCCCACCCACCTTGACATAGATGATGGGGATGGTCAACTTGGCCTTGGTGAAATGGCGGGCCACCCGGTACACTGTCTCGGGCACGTATTCCAGCACCAGATTTAGATAAAGCTCGTCTTTCTGCAGAGAGCAAAGGAGAGGTGTGAGGCACTGTGAGGAACAGGAGGGGGAGGGGGAGGGCAGGCTCATGGGGGATAACGGGGGAAGGACTGGCAGTCACAGGAAAGGCAGGCAGGAACTCGGATGGAGGACTCCCCCGCACACCTAAGGTCTCACCTTCTCCCCACTGGAGTAGAAGAAGTATCTCAGCCTCACGATATTGCAGTGGTCCAGCTTACGCATAATCTGCAGCTCTCGGTTCTTGGGAGCAAAGGGAAAGCGCCTCAGACAACAGCCGACTCTCCCTGCCTCCCCTCCCTGGTGCCCCTTGCCACAGCCCTGCTCCTCCACTCCTGCCAACACAGCCAGGCACCGACTCCTTGCATCCCAGCTCCAGGGCCCCTCTGGGGCAGCCCCTAATTCCTCACCCCAACCCATTCCCCTCACATACAAGCTGGAGGCCTATGGACTAAGCCAACCTACAGAGGAGCTTTTTTCAGCCCACTGTTCGAAAGTGTCCAATGCATTGCTGACTTTTGAAAATCAAATGTCTTCACATATAAAGTCAGTTTTCCAGCTTGTCTTGAATAATCAGATGACATGGCCACACAAGGCCCAAGTGACAAAAAATGAGTACTGGCCACCCAATTCACCCTGGTCCCCACTCCTCTCTTTTGCTTCCCCTAGAGGCACCTGGGCCTTTGAACCCTGACTCGGATCCTGAGTATCAAGCTCCAGATTTCCATCTTCCCAAAGGGGGTCCAGCCTCACCCTCTTCTCCGAGACAGTCTCGGTCTCTTCCCTATCCTCTGTTCCCGAGTTCTGGCCTCGGAACACCTGCCTTCAGACCCCTCTCACTTTGGGACTCAACACTAATCCAATCTAACCCACGCTCTGAAGCTCCTCCTGCCCGAGGGCTCTCACTGCCAAGACCCAGGCCCTGACCTGGTTCCCTCCCAGCCTAGACTCGAGTCGTTTATGTCCAGACTAGCCTAAGCTCCAAAACACCGGTCCTCGCCATGCTGCGTAGCCCTCAACTTCCAGCTGCTCCACCTCTGCCTTATTCCCTGGGCCTCCACTAGGTTACAGCGCGCACAGCTGTATCAAGGAGGAAAAGGCGCCCCTTCCTCAGGGGGACAGAGCCCCACACCAAGGCAGATGGTTTGGTGAGCACAGGACAGGCTGGATTGCACCCTGCGCTTGCCAAGCACCTGGGTCAGAGCACGACCTTCACACACTCATCACCTCTCCCAGCGTTCCTTCCCCCTCTGTGCAGAAGGCTAACTTAGTGGATAAGGCGGGCAGCTTCGGAATCAGACAAGCCAGAGTCCGGTCTTGCCCTCGAGTCAATTCTCTCATCTGAGTCTCAGTCTTAGTAATACACCAACACCTACCCTCAGAGAATCTTCATGTGAATTAAATAAGAACTTACCCACAAAGCACTTCACACCGAGCCAAAGCCCAATAAACATCAGCTCCAGGCTCTCTTGGAACCCACACCCCTATCTTCCACACAATTCACTCCCTTCTTCTTCCCTTCTCTGGCCCATGTTCAGATCCCCTGTGGAAACCCAAGTCCAGCCCTCTCAGTAGGGCCCTCTCGCCAATCATGCCTGGTCACACCTCCTTGTCCCCATTCGCCCCAAGCTACCTTGAACCTCTTGTCCTGGAGAACCTTCTTGATGGCCACCAGTTCCCTGGTCTCAGCCAGGCGTGCCTGGTACACGACCCCAAAAGAGCCATTGCCAATCACTTTGATGTCTGTGTAAGCCACCTCCTGGGAGCGCTCCGGGCCTTGGCCTAGAGTGGCTACCACTGTGGTCACCTTCCCGCTGTCACCTGGGGAACAAAGGGGACACACGATCCACTGACCTTCCCCCTCTTGCCACCACCCGATCATAGGGCTGTGGGAGGGAGGGGAATCGCTGCAGGATGCTCACTGGGGGCGTCCCTGTCCCTTCCTTGTCTTTGAGAAAAGGTGGGTGTTGGATGCCTCCAGGCGCCCTTTCTCCTCTTCCCTTCAGGGAACCCTAAATCCTGCCTCTTCTCATGTGGGTGGACACTGACACCTAAACCTCCTGCTGTTCAAGTGTTGATAAGCCACAATTTCTACCTCTAGTAAGCACTAAATCACTGCTCCCTCTTGGTTAGAGGGCATCCTCACACTCCCAGATGCTGGCTCTATCCACTCTGAGCTTACTGCCTGCCCCAGTCTCCTCCACTTACCAGAGCAGTAACCCTGAGGTACTTTTGCTTTAGGAAAGCACTAGCCCTTCTGACAGCCTGGGGGACAGTGACCTCTAAGTCCTCCTTGGTAGAGCTGGTAACTGCCACTGGATTTTGGTGGCAGAAAGGATGCCTCCAGGTATGAATGCCAGTGCCATGACTCTCACTTTTTGGGGACAGTTAGACCTTCCCCAAATACTTCAGGGTTAGAAAAGGTGCTGACCTGACCTCCCTCATCTGTGTGGTCCAGAGCCCCAGACCCCTTCATGTATTTGGGTGGTCCCCAATGGACAATACTAAGTGGTGGGAATGGTGAACGTGACCTCCATTAACAAGGGGCTATCCAGGCCTCAGTCCTTTGAAAGAAAGTTGTAATTTCCAGTTCCATTCTCTAGACAGCAGCAAACTTCTGTGGCATTCTTAGGGAAAAGTGATCCTCTTTCTTTGGGGAACCTTTCATCAGTTCCCCAAAGTAAAGGGGTCATTGATGAATCAAGGAATCAAGTCCGTTTTGAAGGACCAGTGACACCTTCTTTTGAAAGGAGATCATTCTACATAGCTATTCTTCCAGAGCCAGCGACACCATACCTCAGGATAACGAAAGAGGTTTAACCTCAGATTCTATGGGTAACTGTGAACCTTCCTGACTCTGTTCCATTTTTGTGAAGAAGACCCACCACGACAAATTTTGTTTGGGTTTTTTTTTGTTTTGTTTTGTTTTTTTGCTTTGTTTTGTGGGGTTGTTTTGTTTTGTTTTTAGTAAATTCTACCCCCAATGTGAGGCTCGAACTCATGACCCCAAAATCAAGAGTTGCATACTCTTACCGACTGAACGACCCAGGCGCCCCAAGCCAAACTTTTTGAAGAAAAGTGACTATGGACTTGATCTGCAGGATGCACTGATTCTCAGTTTGTCCTTATTTCTAAGAAGCAGCAACCATTAATTTCTATCATTGGAGATATGGTTCTACCTGTTATAGATGGGTGACGGTAACAGGTCTTGCGTTTTAAAATCAAAGATTGCCTGGGTACCACGTTTGGGAAGCCCTGACCCTACCTTCTGGGGACAGAGTAAGCCCAAATCCGTTTCTATGTGATAGTCACTCCAAATCTCCATCCTCTAAGGGAGTGCAAATTCAGATCCCCCCTTTTGGGGTGATGGTGATCTTATTCTTTTTGGGAACAATAACTCTCTAGCCCCATTTGCAAGCGACGATGACTCCTGATCCTGTTGTCTAATGGATGGCAACATCAGATTCCTGTTTTTGAGGCTCAAGGATCCAAGACCTCGATACTGGAAGAACAGGAACCTGTGACCCCTGGTTTTTTTAAGGATTACTAATTCTAATCCTAAACTCCAATTGATGGTAACCCCTCAAATCCCTTTCTCTGGGAGGGGGAGAGCTCAAATTCCATCTTTGGGAAGCACAGTGAGCTGGAGCTCCTATCTCGGCATATGGAAGAACCTGATCGACGTCTGAAGGGCTTCAGGAACCCTGATCTCCACCCCCCACAGACGCGGCTAATACTCACGGCCCAGCTTCACTCCGGGCGGCGGGAAGCTAGTGCCCGCACCGGGGCCGCCGCTGCCTCCTCCGCCGCTGCCGCTGGGGCCACCCCCGGAGCTCGAGGCCCCCACGCCCCCACCCATGGCTCCGACTGACGCCTT
>NC_048229.1:34845183-34851373 GCF_002007445.2 Ailuropoda melanoleuca | reverse complement strand
CCCAGGACAGATCACTGCATCCAAAGGTCCAAAGTTTTATTGTTTTGAATACATTCTCCAGCAGCCCCCCAACTTCCCTCCCCCCCTCCATCCCCAATACAGAATAAGGCTTGACCACAGACCCCCACCCCAGGGGCCCCAGCTAGGAGGCAGAGGGGGCTTCCAGTTTTTTTTTTTTTTCCCCCCCACCCGCCTGCCTATGGGCTAGTCCTAGGAGCAGCTGGGGGCGAAGGGGTTGGACCAGTGCTGGGGTAGGGAGTGGGATAGGGAATAGCAGGCACTTGTAGAGATTTGTGGCCTATGGGCGGCACCCCTCCCCCTCCTCTGCCCCCCACCCCGCAACATGGAATTTTTGGTTCATCATAAAATGTCCCTCCCTCCCTCCCCTGATGCAACCCTGTGGGGTATAAGAAACCCAGGCACTCAGGGCCCCTGGAGGGGCAGGGAAGGCAGGATAGGGGCTGAAGATGGCCGGGAGTGGAGAGGGACAGGGACAGGAGGCAGAGAATAGGGAGGGAGACAAGGCTTTTACTTCCTAAGCGATTGTAATAAAAAACGTTCCTGGGCATTGAGGCCAGTGCCTCGGTTCAAATATAAATTCCCCAGAATGGAGGTGGCCCCCTCAACTCCCCCCTCCCAACCCCCCACCACCACTTTGCCTGGAACTTAGAAACCCACAGATAGGGGAAAGCCCCCAGCCCTGGGCACCCACCCACCCTCACCATTAAAAAAAAGAAATTAAAAGTTTTATACAAAACATGGGGCAGGAAAGGGGAGGAGGCAGGGAAGACACCAGAGAGCTGCCCTCACCTCCAGGGCTTGGGGGGGTTAAGGCAGCAAAAGAAGCATGGGAGGTGGGGGGACCGGGGCCCCCTGCCCACAGCCCTCAGGAATCTCGATGCTCCAAAGAGAGCTGGGCTGTAGCGTGCTGGAGATCAGAGCTCACTCGCCTCGGGGTGAGGGGTCCCCCGGCCTCCCCGGGCCCCTCCCCACGCACCTTCTTGTCCTCACCCTCATCCTCCAGGCCCCCAGCGGGGCCCCCACCCCCTTCCAGACGACAGTCTTCACTCCAGCGCCGCTTAAAGCGCAGCTTGAGGGGCATGCACTGCGCTGCCCCGGGTGCCTCGCCAGGCTCGGGCTTGGGGGGCGCAGGTGGGGCACGAGGGGTCTTGAACACCTCCCCATCTTCCTCGTCCTCATCGCTGATGTCAGTCACCTCCACTTCCTCCGACTCGCCCTCCGAGATGGGCTCCACCTTGATCTGTGGCGGTGGCGGCGGTGGGGCCAGCGCCCCGGCACCCTCCGCCAGCCCGCCCGCGCTGCCGCCGCCGCCAATGCCAATGCCACTGCTCTTGTCAGCACCCGCCGGAGCCTTCTCCCCGGCCGTCCGCTGCCGGCGTCCCAGCGGGGGCGGCTGGAGCTTAAACTTGAATGGGGAGGAAGAGGAGGAAGAGGAGGACGAGGCTGAGGACGGGACCGGTGGGGTCTCGGGTGCCATGGGCGGCAACGGGCACTTGTCAGGGCGCTGGGGCTGGGGCACCACCAGCCCTGGGTAGTGCAGGAAGGCGCGGGGACTGAGGTGGTAGTTGTAGACGCTTTGGGTGTGGGCCTGCAGGTACCGTTTCATGTCCTCAGGGCTAAAGGAGAAGTGGGAGCCCCCCCCTGAGCCGCTGGGGCCCCCGCCACCACTGGGGTACATAGGGCTCAGCGTGGGTGAGGGAGTGTAGGCCAGGTGAGTGGGTGTCATGGGCAGAGCCGGTGAGAGCTGAGGGGGTAGCAGGGAGCCAGGCCCGGCCAGAGGCGACACAGGGAAGGGACTCAGGGGCTCAGGGCCACCCCGGGGCCGGGGGTAGACGCGGAAGACTCCAGGGTCATGGGGCAGGCGTGCCAGTGGGGGCCCGCGGAAGGCCCCCAGCTCTGGAGGGCCTGGCGGTCGGGCCCGGGGGTCCTCTCCCAACGGCTCTTCCAGCTCTGACGTGCCATCGCTACAGTCACTGACGGAGCCTCGACCCAGGCGTCGGGCCACCACAGCCGAGAAGAGGGAGGATGAGGATGAAGAGCAGGCCGGTGGTGAGCGGGGATCCTCGGTGGGGGACAGCACCTCGGAGGGCGTTGAGGGAGGGAAGCGGAAGTGGCTGCCACCCGACGGCACTGGCGGGGCGCTCTGGGGCACTGCACCCCCTGCAGGAGATGGGGAGAGGTCGTGTCAAGGCCCATGGCCCCGCCTGGACACAGAGGCAGACCCCCTCCTCCGAGGCCTGGCCGACCAGCCCCAGTAACTCACCAGCCAACCCCACATCGATGAAAGGGTAATTAACCAGCACCAGTTTGTTGAAGTTGAACTTGTAGGTGAACCGTTTCCCCTTGGTCTTGTGCAGAATGCGTTTGTTGTAATAATAGCTGTGGGCGCAGAAACACATAGGATGATCACTCACATGGGGCCCCCAGTCTAGACCCCATTCCTCCACCCGAGCTGGGTGCTGCTCACAGACAGGGACCAAGAAACCTGGGCCATGCGAGTGAAACCAAGTACCCGGAGGAATGGAACTAGCTCTCCCCTCGGGTCTGGGGCCTGATTAGAGGCCACACCCAGGACTACAGTCTCTCCTGAGGACACCTCCACGGGACAGAGGTGCTCAGAGGAGGCTTAGAACTTGCCCATCCATGGTCACACAGCTACGACTTGGCAGAAGATCAAACCCAAAGCCTAGTCCCGTGGGTTACAGGCTCCCCAACCAGTGGGGGCTATCTGCATCTGGCCAGCCTCTCCCTGCCCCTCCTCACCGCAGGGCCCGGCTCAGCTTGTCATAATTCATCTGAGGCTTGCACTTGCGGACGCCCCAGAGCCGAGCCACCTCGTCGGGGTCCTTGATGACGAATTCCCCGTAGTCCCCCTGCCAGGCGATGACCCCCTGGTACTCCTCCTTCCGCAGCAGCTCCAGGATGAAGTGCCACAGCTGGATCTGCCTTGAGCCAGGGGACGACTCCGGCTTGTAGGCCCAGTCCGGGAAGGCAAACCCTGGGGACAGGAGGCAGGGGAGGGGCCCTGGGTCAGGACGCCAAGTCCAAGGCTCCGGGTCCCCTCCCAGGGTCCACCCTCCTACCCCGCCCTCCACATGGGGAAATCCGTCTCCCCTCCGCCAAGTCAGGACCCGAGTTAGAGGGAGACAGTGTGTGTCTGTGTGTGAGAGGGGGCTAGACGAGAGCTGGGGGGAAGGGAAGCTGGAGCCTGCTCCAGCGACACCGGGAGAAACAGGAAACCGTCGGCGGCGGGTCCCGGGGCCAGTGCCAGGGGGCCAGGCACCAAGCCAGGCCGGCGGGCAGGGCTGCCAGTGGGGGAGGGGCAGGAAGGGGCACACGTGGCCAGCCGGGTTGGGGCAAGCCCCCCCAAGTTCCCCCCCACTCCCATTCAGGGCCAGTTATACCCCTCCCCCAACTGACCCCACAGCTCCAGTCCCCTCCTGGGAACATAACACTGTCTCCCTCCCAAAACCTACCAGAGCCCTACACTCCCACCCCAGGACCCGATGATTTTTTTTTTTTTTTTTTTTTNTTTTTCTTAAAAGGACCAGGAGGGGTGGGGTGGTTGGTTGACGATGAGGTCAGCGCTTACACACACAGAGGCTTCTGTCTTCCCTGGAGAGTGAAACCCAGACTGTCTGAGAGAGCCCCCCCACAAGCCCTAGACCCTCTGTGCTGCACTGCCCTCCCCGGACCCAGGCACATGGACACAACCTGGCGGGAAGGCCCCAGCCCAGGCCTGGAGACTGAGCAGGCAATGCTGCAGCCTGCTCCCCCTTCCACCTTCTCATCCTCAGCTTCTTCCCTGCCCACCTGCCTACCCGCCCCCAGCATTAACCTTGGGTAGAGGTTGGTGGTGGGCTGGCTGGTCCCTGGAGGGGGTGGGCAGCCGGGGGGCGGGGGGGAGCTGTGGTTGTCATTTCCCAAACCCCCGGGTAATCAGGGGCCATCAATAATTCAGTACTAGGCAGCCGGTAATGGAGGGGTGGGAGGAGGGAAGGAGAAGAAGAAAAGAAGGGGGAGGCAGGGCAGGGGCCCTGGTGCCACCAGAGGGAGAAGGCCAAGGTGGACAGCTAAGGATGGGCGGGGTCCCAAGTCCCAAGCAGGCGGCCCCAGTGAGCCCCTGGCCCCTGGCCCTGGCTCAAGCCCCAGCTCAAGCAGGTACCAAGCAGGCCTGGGGCAATGCTGAGCCCCCTCAAAGACTCCACCACAGTCTGGACTCCAACAGGGGATCCTTATCCTTGGGGACACAGGGGTTCAGCAGTTCCTACTCCCACAGGGACCACCCCTTCTAAATCCAGAACTCTCTCCCCTATAGTGACCCAGCTTCCTGAGTCCTGGCTTTGGGTAGAATGGGATGGCCAGCATTCCCCACGTAGTCCCTGCCCCATTCAGAAATCCCCACCTCAAACCAGCCCCTCAGGACTCCAAGGATACGACCTCCAGCTGGTCATAGACCCAGAGTCCTACACCAGGAGCCCCTGTTCCATTCAGAAGTGACAGCCCCCGACAATGCTTTCCATAGCTCCCAGCATCCGTAGCCCCATCCCTATCACAGAAATCCAGGTGTTCACCCCATTATCCTCACCCCGCTCGAGAATCCAGGTACCAGGGTCTTCCTCAGGGCCCAGAGACTGTCGGGAACCCAAGTTACCAAGTCACTAGTTCCACAGCTCACATAGCCCTCCAAAAAGCTCCTACCCCCCCCACTCAGGGTACCAAGCTCTGTGCTGCTCCCACCTAAGCCCCAATCTGCCTCTCAGACCCAGGAGTGTGTCTGTGGGGGGGGGGTGAAGCCCCTGAGATAGCAGTCTGGAGTATACTGACTTCCATCCTCCCCCCCAAAATTAAAGCCACCCTTCCCAGCCCACCCGCCCCAGCCTCCTTGTCCCGGTAACCAGGCAACGTGTGTGCAGCGACAGTCCTGGGAGCGGGGGAGCAGGAGGCTAAAAATAAACTTTGCAGAAGAGAAGGAGTGAGAGAGACTACTTGCAACACAAAGGGAACTCGGAAGGGAGGTGGGGGGCTCTGGAAAGGCCTCAAGCTGCATTCCGGGGGCTGTCCCAGGCCACCTTGTTAACCCCCCCCTAAGCAAGCCCCCCTGTGGGGCTAGGACCCCGGATCCCACTCCAGACAGGGACCCTCCCCACTCCCAGGTCCACCCCAAGACGGCTTTCCTCATCGGACATGGCATACATGAGGGCCTGTTCCTGGCTTTAGGGGGAGAAGAAGAGTGGGGGTGACGTCAGGGTGTCTCAATGGGGCTCTGTTCCTCAGGCCTTGGAGCCAGGAGCCAGGCACGGGCAAGGGGAGCATGTGTGAGTGTGTGTTGTGTATGGGTCCACGTGCTTAAACAGGGAACCACCGGGCCTGCACCAAGAAAGGTTGGGGGAGCAGGACCTCTGCAGCATGGGGGGCCAGTGAAACAGGGAGCTGGCAGCTGACACTGAGAGAGGTGCTCAGGACATTTTGAGACAGGGTGGAGAGGTGGCAGCAGACAGACAGGAAGGGTTGGGATGGCAGGGTCCCAGAAGGCACACCTGGGTCCCACAGAGGCGGGGTAGGGATTCTCCCAGACAGACTGGAAACCAGGGGGGGTGCAGAACTCCTGGGCACCCCTCAAATTCACATGACTGGCCAAACTTTTTTTAAAGGACTATGGGGGTCGGAAGGGAGGAGTGGTGGTAGAGGAAGAACACGCCGACCTCCTGGGGGGCCCTACCACCTCCCCCATTCCAGGCAGCCCTCGGTGGCGCCAGAGCCGGGAAGAAAACAGGAAGTGGGAAACAGCCGCGGCAGAGAGGAGAGGGGCCGGGATGGAGGATTGGATGGAGGGACGTGCAAATGGACAGACGCACCGACGGGCCGATCGGGAAGCCATTCCAGGCCCCCGCCCCGTCCGCCAGTCGGAGAACCTACATGCGGCTCGGCCCCAATACAGGGTTAGGGGAGCGGCCTAGCCGGTCCCACCACGCGAAGGCCCGAAGCAGGGAGGAAAGACGAGGCGGGGTTATCTGGGCGCCTAGGCCCCCTCCTCGGGCGAGAGGAGGCTCCTGCTGCCCCCAAGACCCAGCGGCCCTGGAGCCTGTGGGAGCCAGAGAGTATGTGGGACGCACGTGACTGACCCTACAGCACTCCGCACCCCTGCCCCACCCCCCTGCCCCCCTCC
>NC_048229.1:34822875-34845083 GCF_002007445.2 Ailuropoda melanoleuca | reverse complement strand
AAGTTTTGAAAGGCCTGGACCTTTCGGGAGGGGGCGGAATCTTCGCTGCAGGGAGGCGGGGGATGATCAAGACCACAACATTTTGCACCCTGGCCTTACCCTACTCCCCCCATCCCCAGCCCTGAGCTTGAATGGGGGCAGCTGTCCAGGGGTGGGGTGGAATGGGTGGGAGGCATTTCCCAGCATCGGAAATGGGGAGGCGGCTGTGCCCTCTGCTCCTCCGGGGATGGGGTCTTGGCCTTCCAAATATCCCCAGTCCCAGCTGGGGAGGAAGTGACGGGAGAGAATGCATTCGGGAGCAGCCCCCCACTCCATCCCCTGGCTGCAGCTGTCCTAAGGACGCGGCTGGCGTCGGAGGTACCCCCACTTCCACCACCAGTGCGGGGGGGGTTCCGGAGGTGGGGCCAGGATGCGAGGGGGCGACCAAAGTCTGAACAAATGTGCTCCCAAGGGGGCACTGGGGGGTCGCCAGGAGAGAGGAAGGTAGGGCTTAAGGATGAAGACCAGTGCTTAGGGCAGTGTTAAGTCTGTTCTCCGCAGCAGGGAGGGATGGATGGAGCCTGAGGCTTCAGGAAACAGGAAATCAGCGCTGATCAGATGGCTAGTTGGAGGCGGCAGCAGGGTAGAGAGAGGGCAAATAGAAGCAGTATCCACAGACTGAGCCTGGAGACAGAGTTTCAAAGAAGACTCTGAGGTACCAAAGGAGGGGAATATTGCAGGGGGTGGGGGGTGATGCTCAGAGAAACTGAAACTGAGAAGATGGGCAGGGAGAGACTAACAAGCCGCAGGGAGGGAAAGCCAGCAGGGTCAGACTCTGACTTCGTAGGGCTCCAACCCCCCGCAGGTTCCTAGATGCATTAGAGCAGTCCCTCACCATCACCTTAGAAGTCTCTAGCCTCTTCCCCGTGGAGACTAAAGCCTCCAGGGAAGCATCACCTCCCTGGGGAATTATGTAACCTTGCCTACGGACAGTGCAGCTCCCCCACGGATATTGTAACCCTCTGGGAGCAGTGTGGTCCAGCAATAATAATCGCCATCATTGTTATTATAACAGCTCCCGAATTCCTAGCGCTCATGATGTGCCAGGCGCTGGGCCAAGCATTGTCTGGGGCATCTTGTCATTTGATGCTCACAAAATCCCAAAGAGGGAAGTTACTATTGTTATCCCCATTTACAGATTAAGAAGGTGAGGCTCAGAGGGGAAATCAGTCTGCCAAAGTGCTACAGCCAGGAAGTGTTGGGAGTCAGGATTCAAACCTGACCAATCCCATTCGAAACCACCACCCTTCACCACCATGCTTTACTAACGCTTTTACTGTCCTCCCCCCGCCCCAGAAAAAGACAATGCAGAGTTTCGAAGATAATAGATCTGTAACAACTTCAGTGATCCCACACTCCCACCAACAAGGGAGACCTGAGTGGCAACCCTGATTTTGCTATTTACTGTCTGTGACATAGAGCAAGGGAGTTTGCCTCTTTGAGCCTCAACTTCCTCATCTGTAAAATGGGGATATTATTAGATCCTACATGACCAGGTTGTTTTACGAAATCAGGGATGGGAAGTAAGTATGCAGTAAATATTGGTAATAATTAGTAGCAAAAATGAACTATATACCCCAAGGATAACGTAAGCACCCCTCACCATATAGACTCCCAACGGTAGTCAATAAACACAGGGTACTGACTGTAGTCAGATAACTCAATCCTACTGTTTCTATGAAGTACAATCATGGATGGTGGGCATGCCTGGTGGTAGAGTCTGAGCCCTCACAGAGAATGGAAGTCTCTGGCAAAAATGTCCCTTGGGTAGTGTGACCTCTGGTGGTTTGTGAAAACCTATCCACAGATAGTGTCACCCCTCAGGGGTTGATACGACTCTACCACAGACCTGTGGGCCCTTTTGGATAGTTCACTCGCCTTGTGAACGCTGAGAGCCTTCCTCAGGGAAGGTGGATCCATCACCACTGGTCATTCCTTAAAGACATGCAATCCAGCCAAGGCCATATCAATTCCAATGCACAAGGGGTCATTCCCCTCCCCACTCCTGTTCACTGTCAAAAACCTCCACAGGGCGCCTGAGTTAAGCGACTGCCTTTATTTTTTTTTTTTAAAGATTTTATTTATTTATTTGACAGAGATAGAGACAGCCAGTGAGAGAGGGAACACAAGTAGGGGGAATGGGAGAGGAAGAAGCAGGCTCATAGCAGGAGCCTGATGTGGGACTCGATCCCATCACGCCAGGATCACGCCCTGGGCCGAAGGCAGACGCTTAACCGCTGTGCCACCCAGGCGCCCCAAGCGACTGCCTTTAGCTCAGGTCATGACCCTGGAGTCCCAGGACTGAGTCCTGCGTGGCATCGGCATCAGTCTCCCTGCTCAGCAGGGAGTCTGCTTCTCCCTCTGATCCTGCCCCCTCTTGTGCTCTCTCTCTCTCTCTCTCTCTCAAAATTCCAGTTTACCGTCCTGACACAGATAACATTTATCCTGTTGCTATCAGGCTAAGGCTTGGACAGAGCCTGTCCCCAAAGAAGAAGTCCCAACACTCCACAGACCTCACTCCTTGAAAGGAAACTGTATGGAAGATGAAAATCATAGTCGCAACCTACCCATCACCTATAATGAGCAGCAGTGAGCCATTACTACTGCGTGAACATTGTGGTTCCCTTAGAAATAACACGAATCATCCTATATAGAGAGTAGCCACCTAAACAGGGTGACGGCCCCCAAACAAAAAATGTAACCCCATTAGAGAGTATCACCCCTCTTCAGTTCCCTGACGTGAAATGCTGAAGGGCTCCCGGGCTCAGACCTCGGTCCTCTGTCCTCCTTCTAGTGCTGGTTCCCTTGGTGATCTCCTCCAGTGCCATATTGTCACATGCCATCTTGATGCTGATGACACCCAGATTTCTCTCTGCAGCATAGGACCCACCCCTGGCCTCCAATCTCACACATCAAACTGCCTCACCGGTGTCTCCATTTGGATTTCTCAGGCTTGCCAAGTCGAAATGGTTTTCCTGCGCTCTCCCAAACTGTCCCCACCCCAGTCTTCCCCATCTTGGGCACGTGCGGCGCCATTTTCCTAGCCTGTTGCTCAGGCTGAATTCATTGGAGTTTTGCTCGACTCTGTCTCTCACCCATCATCAGATTGGAAGGAACTCCCATGTTCTCCACTTTTCAGCTGTTTCAGAATCAAGCTCCTCCTCACCACCACCACCAACGCACGCCTGGTCTGGGGACTCCTCACTCTCTCCTGGCTGTCACCAGCCCCTAGGGTTAACACCCCACCCACAGCCAGAGGGGTTCTAGTACGTCAGGGACAAGTCCCTGTGCTGCCCCAAATCCTCTGTTCACTGGGAGTAAAAGCCAATTCCCTGTAGTGACCAGCAGGGCCTTTCCTCCCCCACTTGGCCTCCCACTTTTCCCCTCCATTTTCGTGCCAGCTGCACTCCAGCCTCTTTGCAATTCCTTGAACAGGCCAGGCATATGCCTGCCTCAGGGATTTTGCCTGTGCTGTTCCTTCTGCTTGGAAGGCTTCCCCCACAGAAGTCTACATAGCTCTGCCCTTCATCCTCTTCAGGCTTTTACTCAGAAACCACCTTCCCAGTAAGACCCTACCCGACCACTCTATTTTGAATTGGAGCCCCCTTCCTAGACCCCCATGTCCCTTCCATGTACCGTTTTCCTCCGTAGAACTTTTTCTCATGTGACATATATTTCTGCAATGCATTAGCTCATCATCTGAATCCCTCCTCTATCCCTGCTTTATCACCAGTGCCTACACTGGGGTGGGTCATAGAACAGTCTGGTAGTATGTACCTGCTGAATTGAACTGAGTCCATGTACAGCTGGTATACTCCCACAATCAGAACCCATCATACAGACAGAACAAGGTTCATAACTGATAGAAACTCCCATTTGCAGTGTGGCTCTCATATGGACAGTGGAAACCCCAAATAGTGCAATGTTCAAAATCAGCGTGAACCCCAGTATAGGCAGCACGACCCTCATAAACCTCATACAGACAGGGTAACCCTCATAAATGATATGAGCCCCATTCAAACAGCATAGCCTCCATAAACTTTGTGAGCCTCGTTTAAAAGGGCAGCCCACATAAATGGTGTAAACCTCATATTGCCAGTGTAACTCTCATAAACAGTGTGAGCCCCATATACATAGTGAGACAGCAAATAAACGGTGTGGGTCCCCCTACAACTAGCGTATCCTCTCATTAGTGTGCTCTGCCGTAGAGGCAGCCTGGCTTGTGGAGCACTGTGTGAATTCCTCTAACAACAGGGCCAACTCGTACAACCCGGGTAAACCCATACGCACAGTGAAGACAAGCAGATAAACAGGGTCATTTCTGTAACTGGTGTGACTTCTCATGTGAACAGTGTAGCCCCATAGTCATTTGACCTCATGCAGTGTAACCCATGGACATTGTGCCCTCACGTGGACGGTGCCACCTGCCTTGGTGGACCCCTTGGTGAACAGTGTAGATTTCACAATGATTGCAATAGGAGGCACGTGGGTGGCTCAGTCCCTTAAGTGTCTCTCTTTGGTTAGGGTCATGATCTCAGGGTCCAGGGATCAAGCCCCACATCCGCATCCAGTCTGTGCTCAGCAGGAAGTCTGCTTCTCCCTCTCCCTCTGCCCCTCCCCCTGCTTGTGCAGGCACTCATGTTCTCTTTCTCTCTCAAATAAAATCTTCTAAAAAATCCAATGGTTGCAATAAACCTCAATGTCACTATGTCAGTTTTATTAAGTCATTGATAACGTAGCCCTTTTCCATAAACAGGGAGAAACCCCATGTTCCATTTAAGCCCCGTGGGCCTTTGTGACCTTCATAAAATTATATTATCCACTCCCTCCCCAAAGTCCTAATTCTCCCATTAAAAGTTACCCAACTGCCCTTCAACACACGCATGTAGTAAGACACTAGGACTCCTGGAGGGTGGAGTAACCTGTCACAGACCATGAGGCCCCAAATAAAGACCCAAGAAATGGTGAATTCGTGAATGGCAGCGTTTTCCCAGGACCCAACACAGGATAGGGTACATAAAAAGCAGCACTCCTGTTTACCGAGCACTTACTATATCCAAGGCCCTGGATTTGACATCTGTTATCATTGGCACCTCAACTTTATCAGGTAAGTATTTCAATGATCCCCCTTTTTCAGATGAGGAGAGTGAGACTCAGGTTCCAGGTCCAAGGCAACACAGGTAACCATGGTGACAGCTGGGACATCAAGTACAGGACCATAATGCCCCCCGAGAGATTGACAAATGCTCCAAAGATATGCTGAACCCTGAAATCCCTCCCAAAAGCACCGCCACCACCAGCACTACCAGCAGCACACATACAAACCGCAGACAAGTCGACCAGTAAGACAGATAGCATAAACTCTTCAGGCAGTGATAACCTTCTGAATACTAACAATCACACTAATAGCTAAGATTTTGGAGGATTTACTCTGCTGGAGACACTGTCCTAAATGCTTTGTACATACTAATTCATTACAACCCTATGCCAAGGTTTTTGCTTTTGTTTTTGTTTTTAATTATCCCCGGACAGATGTAGAAACAGAGGCCCAGAGGGATGAAATGACTCACCCAAAGTCACACAGCGGCGGACGAAGCCCAGCTGGGTTCAATCCCAGCAGCCTGGCTAAGCCCGTATCATCTGCTTCCTGCAACATCACCCCCCACACACACACTTCGCAGGACAGTGTAATTGCAATGAACTGTAGAACTAAGTTAACTACAGTTTATGTAATTCTCCCAGGGGCAGGGTACAGCTCACTGTGCACACCTTTCCTCGATGACAGGGAAAATAGGCAGCATGAATTCCCATGGACAGGTCTCCTTCATGCATGGTGTAACTCCAATAAGCAGTGAGGATTCTTTTGTAGCCACTGGTTTTTGTCTTTGTTTTGGTAGATTTTATTTATGTATGAGAGACAGAGAGAGTGAGAGAGGAGCAGAGGGAGAGGGACAAGCAGGCTCCGCACAGAGCACGGAGCCTAATGTGGAGCTCAATCCCACAACCATGAGATCGAGACCTGAGTCCAAACCACGAGTCGGAGGCTTAAGCGACTGAGCCACCCAGGCGCCCCTCCTCTGTGGACATTGTAAACTCACCACAGCGAAGACAATCCTGGACGGGATACTAGAGGCCCCCTTCACTACAGCAAAGTACTCCCTGGGCAGGGTGAGTTCCTTCATGGATGGTACACACCTCTTCACCAACAGTCTGGTTCTCCCTCACCACCATCCCTATCAATGGAAGTCTCCCCCTAATGCAATAGAATCTCCTACGGGCAATGTGAACTCCCACCCAGTATGTGCCTCCCCGTGGACAGTATGATGTCTCATATCCATGACAAAGTTGACAAGGACAGTGCACATCACCACGTATGGGGAACCTTCTGCAGCTGCTGTGAACCCCTTCTGTGACAGCGTGAACCTCTCTCCAAGGGTCTAAGTAGACAATGGGAACTCTCTGATGAGTATGAACTTCCCTCAGACCCAGCATCTGCCCAACGTACACAGTCTAAACTGCCCTGTAAAAGTTCCCTCACAGCCTGCCCAATATTTAAGTGCAAACTCTTCTAGAATGTTTTGAAATTATATAAAATAGCACGGTTATAAAATAGTACATGCAAGTCAGAATATAATAGTGTAACTAATTGTGCAAGATTCCTTCTCCGTGTGAACTTGTAGACAGTGCAATTTCCCCCTCTCAAAGCAAATCTCCTGTGTTTAGTAGATAATGCGAATCTCCTTCACACTCAGTGAACCCCATTGGACAACTGATATTTCTTCCCAGTCCCTCAGTGAACTGGCCATGTGTCACCGGCGGTGGGAATGTCGCACAGCATGCACCTGCAACAGGCTGGGTGCGTTTTCTTCACAACTGGTGTGACTCTTGTGTGCGTACTGGGAAGCCACCACAGGCAGCGGAAGCCTCGGCTAAGACCAGTGTTCGCTGCTCCCCATTACCCTCCATCTAGGGCAAATCCAACGGGGAGAGTACGATGCACTGCACGCAGCTTCACACCTGGTGTAAACCCCGCGTCTGGGCTGCAGGAATCTACGACTGACAGGGCATATCCCTCTCCTCCCAACCCCGTGTGAACGCCCCCTCACCTTGAGTCCTTAAAAAAGTCTCGCTTGCGCCAATTGCGAACACCCATAAAGTAGCCCTCCACAGAATGTAGTGTGAAGGGAATGTGGTGTGAAGCCCCAAGAAGAGCCGCATTTTCCCATCTTGTGTCCCGACAAGCCTACGGGGGCTATCAGAAAACTGCACCGCCCTAAATGTCAAAGTCCTGGAAGAGAGAACTTGTCCCCAGGGTCCCCAAGCCCCGGGCCGCGCGCGTTCACTCCAGTGCTGCGCGCGCCTCCCCACACGCGCACGTTCTCTCCCCTCCCGGTGGCAACAGGGCTTTCCGCGGGGCCGCGCCGGACTTTCTGAGGCTGTTGATTGGTCATAGTCCCGGCCACCCTACAGCCAATCAAGCGGGGGAAAGGTGACATCACTCGTTCTCCTCCCCTCCCCCTCCACCCCAAACTTCCCTACTCGCGGCTACCGACAGCAACAACCACGTGGGGGAGGGGTAACAGAGTAGAACCCGGTGAGGTCATTGCACCGCCCCGGCCGCTGCTGATTGGCTGTGGGGCTTGCGGGTGGCGGTTGGCTGCTCCTCGCACCTCCCCCTCGTGCCGCTACCGCCGCCACTGAGAGGAGCCACTGGCGACGCCAGAGCCGGGAATCCGGGTGAGTCGGGGCCCTGGGTCTAACATGCTCCCGGTGTGCAGGGAGACTTACAGGAACTGCCCTGTCTGACTTTTTCTCCTCGCCTGGTTTCTTTGGTGCTACAGCTCTCTGTCACATGGGAGTTGTAGTCTGCTTTGTACTATCGACTATGGGCCAGAGACGTAAGAAGACTACCATTCCCAGCAGGAATTGCGACTAGCCGGTCAACAAACGCTCAGGCCACGCCTTCTCAGCCTGCTTATTGGACAGCCTATCCCTTAGCCCTTCCTTCTTGCACTTCATTGGCTACTGTCCCTCATAGAGGCTGGGTTCCGGCCTAGAGTGCAGAGCAACTGGGTACTGTATTCGTCATTCTTCACTAAAACGGCTTGCAATTGGTCAAGGTTGATGCCTATCACGTGTTGTGGGGCAGGGCCCTAGGCAGATCAGGCGGTCGTAGGCTCAGGTTGGTGTCGGTCCCAGAGGGAGGCCGGTCTTGGACTTTGGCCCCTCCCCCTGGCGCTGCCGGGTGGGTCTGATTGGTCATGGCGAATGTCGCTCGTCGTGGAGAGGCGGAGCCGACCAGGCTGCGGATATCTATTGGTCTAGGACGGCGCCGGTCAGCGGGGTTGTGGCCGGTGATTGGCTGGCTGCTCCAGCTGTTGCAGGTCCATTCACCATTTTGTGTGTTGGAGTAAAAAAAAAAAGGGAGAATCGAGAGGGAGAGCCGGAGGGGGGGCGGGGAGGGACCGGACCGGACCGAGCCGGGGCCACGGCCCCCCGCCCCGAAACCCCGCCGAGCCCGAGGTGAGGGGCGGGGCCAGGGCTGACACGGGCAGGGGGGATTTGGGGTGCTGGGGGCCGAGAGGGGACAGGTGGCAGAGACGGGGAGGGGGTACAGGGGAAAAAAGGTGGGTTGGATGGTGGAAAAGGGGGATAGAGTGGATGAAGTGGTGGGGAGGAAGAGTGACAGAAAAGGGGTGACGGAGAGGGGATGGTGGGCAGAGAATAGGTAACAGGAATGGAGGGGTGACAGGACTAGATCAGGGTGACAGGGAGAGGGAGGGGACAGAGTTGGAGGGGTGACAAGGAGAGGTGATGGAGAGAAAAGGTGACAGGTACAGAGATGGCTGACAGGAGAGTGACTAGGAGGAAGGGGTGACAGAAATAAATGAGGGTGACTAGGATGGGGTGGCTGAGGAGGGGGCCTAGGGCCTGTGAGGAGAGGGGCAGAGGTAGAGGTGGTGACAGGACGGGAGAGAGAGTGGCAGAGAAGCTGGTGCCAGGAAGGCTGATGGGAGCAGAGGGCATGAGACCCCGAAGGACCAGGGCCTGGGCCGGCCTGGGCTTCAGGAGTTACTGCTCAGGTTCTGAAGGAGGTGAGGGCCCACAGGGCCTTGGGTGGGAGTTATCCAAAGTGGGGTGGACAGGAAGAGAGTAGGCCCCAGGGGAAAGAAAAAGGCTTGGCTTGCAGGGTGAAGAGGCAGGACCAGGCGGCAGGGTTCAGGGGTGCCAGGCGGTATGGTTGTAGGCCCTGGGTGGGGTATGCAAAGGTTTGTATTTGGGCAGGACTGGGGCCGGATCTCAGTCCCCAGGAGAGTGGCCCAGCGGGTCAGTGGGGAGAAGGTGGTGGCAGCTGCCCAACTCCTGGTCACTTGGATGCCTGCCCCAGTGTGCGAAGACCCGGGCCCTACAGGCTCTGCCCGTGAGGACCCGAGGACTGGCCCAGAGAAGGAGCAGTCTGGGATTGTAGGGTCCACAGGAGAAGCAGGCCCCAAGTAGGAGAACACAAGACCAGGGGTCCTGGGGGAGCTTGCAAACTGAGTCAGGGGTGTCTCTGATTGCGTTTGGATTATGGTCCTGGGCACCCCCACCCTCCCAGAGGCCCCCTTTTGGCCTCTTAGGTTCTCTTAGTCACTTCAGAGTAAAGTTTTTTCCCTTTTCTTTTCTCAGGGCAGCTTGAAAGGGGGCGGGCAGTAATGACTGTTCAGGAAGTGGGTGAGGTTGGCCTGCTGGGTTTGCCCTGCTTTCTTTGACCTTCTCCCACTTACCCCCACCTGGAGTCGGAGGGCATATTTGGGGGCCCCAGGGGCCCAACCAGCTCAGCCACCCTGCCAGAGGCAGCCCAGTCGGGGTGGGGGATGCGTGCAGGCCAGAAGGGGGGCTGGGCTTGCTGGTATCACGCTGGGTGCTGTGGGGGAGGGGCAGGCTCCCATCCAGTGGGACAGCGAAACCCTGGGGTGTAGCTCTGTGTCCCACTGTGTGATGACGTGTGTGTGCCTCTGTGTGTGTTTCTGTGCGCGTGCGTGTGCTCATGCACGGCCCTGTGGCAGCACTGGGTATAAGCTCTTGCCCCAGACGTGCCCCTGCCTGCTCCCTGCCAGGATCTGGGGAGATGGCTATACCTGGCAGGCCTTGGGTGCAGAGAAGAGTGGGCAGCCATCCCTCAGGACTTCCAGCTGCCCACTCCTTCCCACAATGTCTGGCCATGCCAGGCAGCCCAGAGGGGTGGGGGTGGGGGTGGAGAGAGGCTCACATCACAGCCCAGTCACCTCCTTTTCTGTGACTGTGTGCCCGGTGCATGTGTGTGTATGAGTGTGTGTGCTCTCTGGACAGTGACAGTGCAAGGAAGCGTGCCCTCTGGATCATGTGACAGGCGGCACACTGAAATGGTTAGGAGCACAGACTCTGGAGCAGCTGGATTGCCTGGGTTCAGACCCTGGCTCTGCCTTTCCTAGCTGGATGAATTTGAACAAGTTGCTTGAGCTCCCTGTGCCTCAGTTTCCTCAGGTAGGGCTGTTGATCCCACCTGCCTCCTAGGGCTGTCTTCAGGATGAAGTGGGTTAACAACATCAAATTGGGCCCACGGCTTGGCACGAAGAGAGTGGTCCACAGGCGTGAACTCTTACTGCTTTTTTGTGTCCCCTCGGGCAGTTGCACACACCTGCTGTGGCCTGTGTAGAGGGAACAGATAAATGTCAGTGTCCCCAAGGAGCCAGAGTATATAACTCAGGGGACATGGGTGCCAGTCCGTGTCTGGGTGCCAGTCAGGGGCCCCCATGAGTTGAGGACAGCCAGGAAGGAGACTTCAGGTATCATGGAGCTGAGGCGGTGGCCTCAGCAAGTGGGAAGCCTTGGGGGACACTGGCTTTGGGGGGTTCCTGAGTTGCTCTCGGTGATCCCTGTCTGCCCTCCCACCTGCAGGCGGACAAAAGATGAAGCCAATGAAGAAGGCATGTGTCGGCCTCCCGGGTTCTGGCAGTGGCGGCAAGTCCCCACTAGCCACCCGGGCCAAGGCCCTGCGACGGCGAGGGGCTGGGGAGGGAGACAAGCCAGAGGAGGAAGACGAAGAGACGCAGCCGCAGCAGCAGCATCCGGGGCCAGAAGAGGCTGAGGAGGGTGAGGAGGAGGAGTCCGAGCGGGGCCCTGCGGCTGAGGGGCTGCCCCCGGAGCTGCCCTCTGACGACCCGGCAGCCCCAGGCCCTGCTGAGGACCCCAAGGTAGAGGGGGAGGCGAGCCGCTGGGAGCCCTCTCTCAGCCGGAAGACGGCCACGTTCAAGTCTCGAGCGCCCAAGAAGAAGTATGTGGAGGAGCATGGAGCCGGCAGCGGTAGCAGTGGGGCGGCCGGGGCCCCTGAAGAGCGGGCACGGACCCCCGAGGAGGCCGGCACCCTGGGGGTCCCTCCACGGCCACCCACCTCTACCCGTTCCTCTTCCACCGACACAGCCAGCGAGCACTCAGCCGACCTGGAGGATGAGCCAGCCGAAGCTTGTGGGCCAGGCCCCTGGCCCCCAAGTGGCACCAGTGGTGGCTATGATCTGCGGCAGCTGAGGTCCCAGCGGGTGCTGGCCCGGCGTGGTGACGGCCTCTTCCTGCCGGCCGTGGTGCGCCAGGTGCGCCGAAGCCAGGACCTGGGGGTACAGTTCCCTGGGGACCGGGCCCTGACGTTCTACGAGGGGGTACCCGGCGGCGGTGTAGATGTGGTTTTGGATGCCACGCCGCCGCCGGGTGCCGTGGTGGTGGGCACAGCTGTCTGTACCTGTGTGGAGCCCGGGGTGGCTGCCTACCGTGAGGGTGTGGTGGTGGAAGTGGCCACCAAGCCAGCTGCCTACAAGGTCCGCCTCAGCCCCGGCCCCAACGCCCAGCCGGGGCCGCCGGCTGCCCTGCCGCAGCCCCCGCAGCTGCCACACCGGGAGCCTGAGGAGGCTGTGTGGGTGGCACGCTCCAGCTTGCGCCTGCTGCGGCCCCCCTGGGAACCTGAGGCCCTGCCGAGGAAGCCCCCTGCGGGCCCCGAGGAGGAGCAGGCTGAGCCAGGGGGCGCCCTGCCCCCCTGCCCTGCTGCCCTGGACCCCAAGCAGCCTGAGGATGCTGAGGTGTCGAAGATCAGCTTTGGTGGCAACCTGGGGACTTGCGAGGAGGGCGAGGAGAAGCACCCGCCGGCCCTGGGCACACCGGCCCTGCTCCCGCTGCCCCCGCCCCAGCTCCTGTCGCCGCCACCCAAGTCCCCAGCTTTCGCGGGCCCGGGCCACCCTGGGGAGCAGCCCTCACCCTGCCAGGAGGGGAGCCAGGGTGGCAGCCGGAGCAGCAGCGTGGCCTCTTTGGAGAAGGGGGCTGCGCCAGCCGCCCGGGCCCGCACACCGCTGACCGCCGCCCAGCAGAAGTATAAGAAGGGTGACGTGGTCTGCACGCCCAACGGAATCCGCAAGAAATTCAATGGCAAGCAGTGGCGCCGGCTGTGCTCCCGAGATGGCTGCATGAAGGAGTCTCAGCGGCGGGGCTACTGCTCGCGCCACCTGTCCATGCGAACCAAGGAGATGGAGGGCCTGGCGGACAGTGGCCCTGGTGGGACCGGACGGCCAGCAGGCGTGGCGGCGCGTGAGGGCAGCACCGAATTTGACTGGGGTGACGAAACATCGAGGGACAGTGAGGCCAGCAGCGTGGCGGCCCGCGGGGACTCGCGCCCACGCCTGGTGGCTCCTGCTGACCTGTCCCGCTTTGAGTTTGATGAGTGTGAGGCGGCCGTGATGCTGGTGTCGTTGGGCAGCTCTCGCTCTGGCACACCCTCCTTCTCTCCCGTGTCTACGCAGTCGCCCTTCTCACCTGCCCCATCGCCCTCCCCGTCGCCACTCTTTGGCTTCCGCCCCGCCAACTTCAGCCCCATCAATGCCTCACCAGTCATCCAACGCACTGCTGTCCGCAGCCGCCATCTGAGCGCCAGCACCCCAAAGGGAGGCGTGCTGACACCACCAGACCTGGGCCCCCACCCACCGCCGCCTGCCCCCAGAGAGCGCCATTCTTCTGGCATCCTACCCACCTTCCAGACCAACCTGACCTTCACCGTGCCCATCAGCCCCGGGCGGAGAAAGACCGAGCTGCTGCCCCACCCAGGGGCCTTGGGGGCCCCTGGCGCAGGGGGCGGAGGAGCCACCCAGGACTTCCCCAAGAGCGACAGCCTAGACTCTGGTGTGGACTCCGTGTCCCACACACCTACACCCTCCACACCGGCTGGCTTCCGGGCTGTGTCACCTGCCGTGCCCTTCTCCCGCTCCCGCCAGCCCTCGCCATTGCTGTTGTTGCCCCCGCCTGCTGGCCTGACCTCGGATCCTGGGCCTTCTGTGCGCAGGGTTCCTGCTGTGCAGCGGGACTCACCTGTCATTGTTCGCAACCCCGACGTGCCGCTGCCCTCCAAATTCCCTGGGGAGGTGAGCACTGCTGGCGAGGCGCGGGCAGCGGGACCTGGGCGGGGCTGCCGAGAGACCCCGGTGCCCCCTGGGGTGGCCAGTGGGAAGCCTGGCCTGCCCCCACCTCTGCCAGCCCCCGTGCCCATCACCGTGCCTCCAGCTGCGCCGACTGCCGTGGCCCAGCCGATGCCCACCTTTGGCCTGGCTTCTTCACCCTTCCAGCCGGTGGCGTTCCACCCCTCACCTGCTGCCCTATTGCCCGTCCTGGTGCCCAGCAGCTACACCAGCCATCCTGCCCCCAAAAAGGAAGTCATCATGGGCCGACCTGGGACAGGTAAGAGATGCGGGTGGAATGGCTGGGTGAAGGCTCATTTGGGACGGGGCCACTGGCAAACTGGCTCTCCAGAGAGGTGAGCTCCCCACCTTAGGAGGGTCTCAAGGGGAGATTAGCCTCCTGTCTGCATAGATGTTTCAGCGGAAATTCACACGCCAGGCAAGGGACTGGACTTGGAAGGCTCAGTGCAGTGTTTCCAGAGGCCTTCTGTTGGGAATGCACTCTAAGGACTCTGTTAGTGAGCAAACCTTTCTGAGCTTTGGGAGCTGGGCCCCCACAATCCTGATGGGGTAACAGAGGAACAGAGTCAATAATCGTGATGACAGCTGCCATGTCTGGAGGACTGGTGGGGGCATCACCATGATAATAAGCATTGAGTGTGAGTTATCTCCCCGAACCCTCATCACACCCTGTACTGTACCGTGGTCTGTTCTCAGCCCTTTGGAAATATTCACTCCTTTTGCCTTCACAGACCTAACAGGCAGGGGCTAGGATTATGCTCATTTAGGGGCAACTGAGGTCAGGTTAGTGACTTGCCCTGGATCCCACAGCTAGTAAATCCTGGAGCCAGCCTGCAAAGCCAGGCCGACTGGCTCGTCCCTGCTGGGCCCCAGTGCCGGGTTATAGATGGGAAGATGGAGGCTCCAACGGCGCCTTCTGCCTCGGGGTGGCAGGATCCGGACTGGAGTGCTCACCTCATGCCTGTGCTCAGTAAATATCACAGGTGCAGTCAGTGCCGTGGAGGGGAGCTGGGGGTGTGCTGGGCAGGCCTCCAGGTGTGAAATCCAGTCTGGCTGCCCTCAGGAAAGGGCGTGTAAGCCAAGAGTTGAAGGATGAGTTGGAACCAGCAAACGTGGGGCTGGAAGAGCCTCCTAGGAGGCCAGAAGGAGCACAGCTGAGGAAAGCCATTATGGCCAGAGGGCTGAGGCCAAAGGTGGGGAGAGCCAGAGGCCAGGCCAGGTTGGGCCTTGTTAGAGCAACTGTCAGAGAGGGTGACCAGTCACCAGCCCCTTCCCTAGCATCTTCTCCTTATCGATTTATTAATCCACTGTTGTCTGAGTGCCCTGGCCCTGTGCTAGTTGGTGCTGAGGACACAGGTCTGCCCTCACGGCTCACAGTCCTGGAACAGACAGATCTGTCCCCAGACAGTGAGCATCTGGAGTGGGCAAAGCTGGAATGGGGGAAGCAGAGGGAAGAGTTTGGGCAAAGGCCTGGAGGCCAAAGTAAGTATTTGAAGGAAGTGGAATCTGCAAAATCAAGGGCTCTAGGCGATGGTGGGAATGCACGGCTCTCTTGATGAGCAAGGGTCAGATCCCCGAGGGCCCTCAGGAGAGACTTGGGAACTTTATCTTGAGGGCATTAAGGAGCCGTGATAGGCTTTGGGCTGATCTAACCACACCTGTACCGAGGAGGGTGCATTCCAGTGCCTGAGACCAGAGACAGGGAGACCAAGGAGGAAGGAGGCTGCAGTGGGGATCTGGGTGGGAGCTGGGACTATGGCAGAGGCTGATGCAGGAGGGAGCCCGGGCCCTGACCTCCCGGAGCTCCAGCCCAGACCCAGGGCACAGGGACACGGGCTGTGCTTGCCCCTCAACTCATATACTGAGGTTGGGAGTTTTGTGTTTTGCCCTGCCCCCAGCATTTTTTATGGTTGTTAGTGTAGTTGATAGGAGCAAAATTCCGTAGAAATGGGCACAGCAGGGATTTCTGTTCTTAGCCAGATGAAGAAAGTGAAGCAGAAGGACTCCACCTAGAACTATCCTCCTCTCCCCCACCCCACATGCCTACAGCCCCCGACATTCATAGCATTGTGTCACATGACCCGCACTGCTGGCGCCTGGAGGGGGATGGCACTGAGGCAGGTGACCCAAGGCCTACCAAGGCAGACCCAAGAGGGGTACCTGCCACCATTTTCCAGATGAGGAAAAGCGACAGAAAAGAGTCCTGATTGAGGTCACTCAGCCAGGGAGGGTCAGGACTGGGCCTTGAACCAGGTCTCCCAATCTCCAGATCATGGGCTCTCACCGCCAGGAGCTACAGCTGTCATAATTTTTTGAGCACCACCCATGCATGCGCGTGGTACACGGGTCTGTAAGTGCCGCCTGAGCATTTACTCGCTGAATCCTCACGACACTCCAGGGGGCCAGCACCATTAGTATTTCCAGTGTTGAGAGGAGGAAACCGCGCCCCAAGAGGTTAAGTGACTTGCCCAAAGTCACTCAGCTAGGAAGACGGAGAGCCAGGATTTGAACCCAGGCTGTCTAGCTCCAGAGTCCAGCCTCTTAAGTACTCTTGATGACAATAACAATAATAGTAACAAGTCTTTTATTAAGCATTTACCACATGCCCAGCCCCAGGTGTGGGGTCATCTCATCGAATCCACCTGATGCTATGCAGTAGGGATTACCAGCCCAGTTTGGGGGGTGGAGGTGGGGGTGGGGTGGGGACTGAGGTTCAGGGAAGGGAGGCTGCAGGCTGTCTGGTCGTCAGAACTTGTCCAGTGCCTGTCCTGGCGGTTCTGAGCAGCGCCTCCCTAACAACACCCATGCTGAGGTATCCAGGCTGCCCTCAGGTTCCCAGCCAGCAGGTCCTTTTGTTCTTCTCCCAGAGGCCTCCCCAAGCCCTTGGGAGGCAGGCACCTTGGGGCCTTCTGCCTCTGAGGCCCAGGTAGGGCAGACCATGCCCAGTGGCATAGTGAGGCCATGGTCCTGTCCCTTTCTGCCAGCTCATGCCAAGGCCTGACCCTCACTCAGGGCAGCAGGTGTGAGGGGGCGGCCTGGGACAGCTTGCCTGCTCCTGCCCCCTGCCAGGCATTTGCTTCCGCTGGGGGACGTGCCGGGGCAGGCGGCCCAGCATTCTCCACATTCTGTGCATGGCCGGGCCAGCCAGCTGCCATTGCCACCTCCCTCTGACTCTTCCCGCCTGCTCCCCGGGAGAGGAAGCCGCCCCAGGGCCTGCAGCCCCAGCCCAGGAGGCCAGATGTCTCAGCCCCATTCCTGGCACGGCCTCCTTTCCAGCTCCCAGCTTCCGCCTGGCTTCCCCGTACTGACAGGCAGTGCCCCCTCTCCTGGGCCTCTGTCTGCCTGCCTTTGAGCCACCATGTGTCTCTCTGTTTCTCCCTTGGGTCCCTACATCTGTCTGTCTAGGTCTCTATTTCTGGGCCTGAGTCTCTCTCTCTGGACTTCTGTCTCTTTCTCTCTCTGTCTGCCTCTCTATATCTTTCTTGGTTTGTCCCTCCCTAGACATCAGTCCTTGTCTGAGCTTTCATCCCACCTTTCTTCTGTTTTGGCCCCCTATCTTGGGATTCTGTGTCTCTGGCCCTCCGCTGGCCCTCCCCTGGCCTTCCTCCCCCTCCTCAGACAGACTTGCTACTCCTCTCCTAGCCCCTCCCCTCCACCCTGTGCACATCAGGTGCTCCATCCCTTTGAGTCAGTGGACAGTTGCTAAGTACTAGAGAGTGGTGGGAGGTTGTACAGGCCTGGGAGCCCCTTCCTGTTCCTTGACAAATTAACTGCCCACCACTGTCCCTGAAACGTGCTGAGAGGTGTCAGGAGCCATCTACATCCAGGCACCTGTTCCCAAGTCAGGCAGGAAGGCGGGGGCTGCATGGGCCAAGCTAGGAGATCCGGTTGTAGGGGAACAACAGGAAAGCAGCTCCTGTGCCCACCCACCTGCTAGAGGGCATGACCCAGATCACCCCTACCACCCCCTCAATGCCTTGCAGGAGACACAATTGGTAGCAGCTCCATTTAATGGAGTCCCACATGTAGTAGGACTTCAGACACTATGCTTGGCCAGGTGGGGAAAATAAGGCCCAAAGAGGGGCCTAGGTTCTCCTGACTCCCCAAATCCAGATTCTGCCAACCAGCGTTTCTGTTTTGTCTCAAATAGTGAACCCCTTCTCTCCCACCAGAAGTCCCTCCTCGTCTCTCCCAGGCCCAGGCTGAGCAGCCTTGGGCCAAGTGGGTGGGGAAGGCAGACATGGAAGCAGGCACAGGCAAGGACGAGCAGAGGGAGGTAGAGTCTGGGGAAGACAGAGGACAGACAAAACTCTGTGGCTCATTGCAGAGTGATGAGGGAGGTACAGGTACGCTTCTCAGTGGAAGTGTCGTTTGAGCTGAGGAATGAGTGAATTTCAAGAGTCAAAGAAAGGGGTGTTCCTGGCCAACGCAATAGGAACAAAGGCCAGGAGGGGTGAAAGTGCATGACCTCGCAGTGGCTAGTGGAAGCTGGAGCTGACACTAGAGCCCAGGATTGGCAGAAGTGTGCCAAGGAGCACAGGTCTAGCCAAGCCAGCTTGAATGCTGGTCAGTGAAGAGGCAAAAGTTTAGAGCAGGAGAGGGAAAAGGTTAGATTTGGATGTCAGAGATCCCTGGAGACTGCCCTGGAGAGGAAGGAGGCCTAGGCTGGGAAGAAGAGGATGATCTGCCCAGGAAGAGAAGAGAGGGGCCTTTTTGAGGTAGCTGGAGTCTATCTTAAGAGACTTCGCGGAAGAGACCCCAGCACAAGGAGCTGCGAGGGGTCAGGCTGCCTCCTGGCGGCGGCGGCGGCGGCGGGCGGGCGGCANTAATGGCTCCATTAGTGGCCGGGGGTGGGGAGAGGCGCATTAGCGGCGGCGACGCGTCTGGCTCCCATTACCACCGGCGGCAGCGGCTGCACCGCAGGCGGCTGGACCCTAGCCGGCCGCGCCGCCTCCTCCGCCCGCACCCCGTCCCCTGTTCCCGCTCCCCACGGGGGCCAGGGAACCCCCGTCTCCCTGTTTCCGCAGAAAAGCTGATTGGGAGGCCAGGCAGACCTGGGTTCAAATCCCGACCGTGCCACCTCCTGACTGCAAGATCCTATCCCCCTCTGAACCTTTTTCTTGCGAAGCAGCCGGGGAAACGGGGTGCACCCGGGGCTTTGCAGATCCGGCCGGTACCTTGAAGGCCGCGCCCAGCCCCCGTCCGTACCGAGGGGCGCGGATTCCCGCGCCCCAGGGGTAGGCCCCGGGCGTCGGGCCTCCGTCTTTCCCATTGGCCGCCTACGCTCCTGCCGACGCTGATTGGCCGTGACCACCCCCCCCCCACGCCGCAGCGCCATTAACCCTTAAGCGGCCGCGCCCTCCGGCTGGGTGGGGGGCCCCCCCGCAGACAGCGCGGGTGCCAGCTGGCAAAAAAAAAAAAAAAAAAAAAAAAAAAAAAAAAAAAAAAAAAAAAAAAAAAAAAAAAAAAAAAAANCCGCCCCTTTCTACCCCCAAACCTACATGCCCCCTTCCGTCCTATCCCGTCCGTCTCCCAATCCCTGGGGACCCTCCCCCACGCCTCTCGCCTGCCTCTTTCCCTCCTAGTCCCTCTGCCTACCCCAGCCCCACTCACACTGACTCACCCCGGCGCTATTTTTAGGCCCCCATCCCTCCCGAGCCGCGCCAGCCCAATTCTGGGCTCGTTCCCCAGGCAACCCTGGCCGTCGCCGACGCCGCCCGGGGTGGGTGGGTGGGTGGGTGTGTATGTGGAGAGCGGGTGAGGGGAGCTGGGGACACCGGGGGTAAGCCAAGGCGGGGACCTGGCCTGTAGAGCAGGGTGGGGAGCCGCGGGCGACAGGGGCGCGGTGCCTCTTGGGCGCAATAAACGGGCCCGTGAGTTCAGAGTGTGTCTGCCTGTCCCTCAGACTGTCAGCATCCCTGGCTGTACGCCCCAGGCCTCTGGGCAGGCCTCAGCCTGTACCGGCCTGGGTGGCAGTTGGTGTCTCTGTCTGGGCTCCCTGTCCCCGGGCTGCGGGTGGGGTAGTGCTGTGGGGGATGTTTGGCGCCAAACCTTTTGTGGAATTGGTGATGGGGTGGTGCAGGGGGTGGCTGCACCATATAGTTCTGTCCGGTACCTGCCTTGAGTGAAGGGTGGTGTTGCACCCCCTCTCAGATGGGGCTGGGGCCCTGGTTTGGGAAACCTCCTCAGCCTTTTCCAATTAGGGAGGCCCCAGTTAGGGTTGAGGATGGCTGGAGAGATGGAGCTGTCTGGGGTTAGGACCTGCTCCCTCTTCTCCACTTCTAATCACCCCCACCCAGGGTTCCTCCACTCTGAACAATAGAAGCTAAGTATAGGGCTGGCCCAGTGCCCAGGGCAGGGGGGCCCTTCCCGCCTGGATTCCGGCCCCTCCCTGCCAGGCTGGGTCCCCACTTGGCTGTACCCTACCCTGTAAGGGGCCTCTTCCCATCCCTCCTATGTGGGCACTGTGTCTTCTACCAGATGTGCAACCCTCCCAGATGTGTGGGGCCCTCTTTCCCTGCTGTGCCAGGCCTAGCTCTTTTTCTTACCCTACAGAAGTGGGGGAGCTGGGGGCAGTGTTTCTCCAAGCTCTGTCCTGGGCTGTGTTGCAGTAGGGAAGGGGTTAACTTGCCAATAGGTGACTCACCGGTGGGGAGAGGAGGGGGCAGCGGTGGGGAGATAGCGGGCCACATTGATTTCAGCCTTGATTTCAGCCTCACATTGCAGTCCCTGGGGCAGTGAGGTAATGGAGGGTCTGAGTCTGGGGCTGCACAGGGAGGAGGGGGCAGTCACCTAATAGTCCCTCCAGTGGCCCCCTCCAGGCTCACAGCCAAGTGTCTGGCCCTGCAGTCTCTGGAGGTCAGAGGGCTATGGACCTTCCCTTCCCCTCTGGGCCCAGATTACCGGTTTCTGCCCCCTTTCCATGCCTTCGGCTCTGTCAGTGGACGGAATAGGCTGGAAAGGGATTTGTTTGTGCTTGTCGCTGACTCCACCTGTGTAGGAGCCCACTCTTTGTCCATCTGAGCTTGTGCAACCTTTAAAACCTGCCTGAGTGTGACCCCAGGCCTCTGCCTCTACTGGATGTGACCCCAGGGCCCATCCTGGGTAATCCAGAGCCTCTGCCTCCCTGGTGGGCCCCAGACCCTTGCATGTGTCTCTGTGTGTGCTCTCTGGCCTTTCTGTAGTTCTCTCTTTATCACTGTCTGACCATATTCCCAAATGTCTGGGAGTGTCTGCCCAGGGCCACCCCGAAGGTTAAATTTTCGGTGGTGGAAAGAACAACTGAGTTGGAGCGCTGGGCTGTTAGGTTCTGGAGGCATGATCTTGCACAATTTATTGTTTCTCTGAGCCTCATTTTCTCATCTGAACAATGGGCGTAATAAAGTGTACCTCCCTAGTGGCTGTGAGGATTCAGTGAGGAGTATAATACATATCAAGCTCCCAGCACACTGAAGCCCCAGTGTTCATTTCCTTTCTTCCTCCTGGCCCCTTTCTGGAAGGGGTGGCTCCCAGCCTAGAGTGGTAGGGCCAGCCCACAGTGGTGCTCTGTGCCCCCCTCCCCCCCGCCTTACACTGTGAGATAGAGGGTCCCAGGTGGCTGCTAAGTGTCAGGCCAGTGAATGGCCATGGCGCTCTGTATTCCTGGGGGTCCAGGGTACTGAAGTAGTGCTCACTGGGGTAAGTTTATATAGTGTGTGGGGGTCAGTACGATGGCGTCTGTGGAGTTAGCTTGTGTCGGGGATGGGAGGTGCCAGGGAGGCCACATGAGAGTGTGTGAAGATGGAAGAGTGTGTGTGGTTGTGTGGGAGGGACGTGGGGTGTGTGTGTGTGTGTGATGGACAAGCAGTGGTGATGAGATGTGTGAGATAATGTTGCCTGTTTGATATGTTGTTTGTATGATGATTCATGTGGGCTGGCAATGAGAATATGCGTTGGTGAAGCACGTATGACAAGGCGTGTATGAAATGGGTGATGTGGAGGATGGGTGAGAACGAGTGTGTGTATTATGATGGGTGGGGAGTGATGGACCAGGAGTGTGGGAGGTAGTACATGCATGTGAGCAGGTGTTCAAGGTGTGTGACTTCGTGTGTGACAGTGTGAGTGTAAGGCAAAGGGTACATGTGACCGTGGGGTGTGTATGAGATAATGGGTGTGGCAGGAAAAGTCTGTCTATGGGAGGGGTGTGTGTGTGTGTGTGTGTGTGTGTGTGTGTGTGGTGGGGGGAAGAGTCTGCTGGTGTGAGAGTTGGTGAGGGCTCGGGGTGGCTCGCGTAGCCCTACCGCGCAGTTCCTCTGCCCTGCGGAGCCATGCGCGATCAGGCGGGCGTGAGGGAGGCGGGGCAAGCCGCGCGTGAGCGTGTTCCTCGCGTGGACTGGACACACGTAGCACCACACACAACCCCGGGGCCTCCGCAGCGCGGTGCCGCGAACCGCCCCCCTGGCTCGCTGCCTTTACTGCAGTGCGCCCTCCCTGCCACCCTCCTCCCGCGGTCCCGCCCCAGGCCGGCTTGGGGCCAACCGGAGCCCGCCCCGCCCTTCCCTTATTTGCATATGACTGACGTTCCCCCGGGGCGGCCAATGGGGGCGGGCGCGGCGGGGCCTGACCCGCGCGCGGCGGCGGCAGCCAATGGGCTCACGCGCGGGGGGCCGGGCTTGCGCGGAAGGCCGCGGGGGAAGCGGGGAAGGGGCGGGGGGAGGT
>NC_048229.1:34816084-34822775 GCF_002007445.2 Ailuropoda melanoleuca | reverse complement strand
TATTGAGCATTTACTGTGTGTTAGGCACCGAGGGGACCCTAACCTCTACTTCTGAATGCCATACCCCCATTTTTTAGATGAGAAGACTGAGATTCAGGCAAAATCACTTGTCAGAAGTTATAGAAGACAAGTAAATGGTAGACCAGAGCTTCAACCCCAGCTTGGTTGGGTTCCAGAATCATGGTTGGAAGGCCCTCGTTGGCTGCTTCTACTGACAGAGTGTCTCGCGTGCATAGCGTCGTTCTGAGGCACTTTTTTGGAGTGATCTGTGGGTGTGGGCCTGCAATTCTCTGAAGGTGGGGTTGCTTCCTCTCTGAGATATGGGGATGGAGACTCAGGCCCACGGGTGTTAGCTAGCGAGCACCACACTGCCTGTCTTCAGCCTTTCGTACTCAAAGAAGGCCTGCCTGCCGGGGGGCAATCCATCAGGAAATGATGGGCTGGTGGCTGGTACCTCTTCTGCCACGTAGCCCAGGATTTTCAAACTTCTTTTGCCCAGTATCTAGAGATATTTGTGGCTGTCTCGGTCAGTCTGGGTGCCACTAAAAGGCTTCTTGATTCTGTGACACCTCTCTCCTTATATTCTGCAGTGTCCTCGGAGCTCCTGTCTGTTGCAGCCCAGACACTCTTGAGCTCGGATACCAAGGCTCCAGGGAGCGGCCCCTGTGGGACAGAGCGTCTGCACGCAGTGGGGGGACCTGGCTCGGCCCGGCCCCGAGCCTTCTCCCACAGTGGGGTCCACAGCCTGGATGGTGGAGAAGTAGATAGCCAGGCACTACAGGAACTGACTCAGGTCTGGGAGCCGGGGAGTTGGGCAGGGAGGGCTGCCCCAAGGTGATGGTCCCCGCTGAACTTTCCCTGTACCTGCCCTGCAGATGGTGTCTGGCCCTGCATCCTATTCTGGTCCAAAGCCTTCCGCCCAGTATGGGGCTCCAGGCCCCTTCTCAGCCTCCAGTGAGGGAGGTGCCCTGGCGGCCAGTGGCCGACCCCCGCTGCTGCCTACCCGGGCCTCCCGTTCTCAGCGTGCAGCCAGTGAGGACATGACCAGTGACGAGGAACGCATGGTCATCTGCGAGGAGGAAGGAGACGATGATGTCATTGGTGAGCAGTTGCAGGCCCAGAATACTTCCCAGAGGTTTAGGGGGTGGGCAAAGATTTGATTTCGGCCTCAGGGTCGTCTTGGCTTGCATGTCTGTTCATGATTGCAGGCATGTTCACCTCAGGCCCCCCTGAGTAAACCCAGCCCTGCCCTTGGGAAGCTCCTGGCCAGGCAGGAAGCCAGGAGGACAGGGGCATGGATGGCAAGCCATGGGGCACAGTGTTAGGCGATGTTACCTGTGTGCTCTTAGGCTCCCCCGGTGGGCAGGTGGGCACACCCGAGGCTTAGGAACAGCATTCGTGGACCACAGTTACTGCTGGCTTTGGGGGCTGAGGCCAGAGCTGTCCCTCCTGGGCAGTCCTGCACCCAGCCATTTTGCCAATACTGTTTGCTTCCTCAGCTGACGACGGCTTCGGCGCCACTGACATTGACCTCAAGTGCAAGGAGCGGGTGACTGACAGTGAGAGCGGAGACAGCTCTGGGGAGGACCCAGAGGGCAGCAAGGTGAGAGCTGGGGAATTGGCAGTGTCTGGTAACGGTCCTAGGAAAGGGAGATACCTGCTCTTGTGTGCACTGTCACAGAAGGAGATTTAGGCCCAAAGAGGGCAAGCTACTCGCCCCATGGTGAATTGGGTCACAGCCTGGATCAAGTGAGGCCTTCAGCTGGCCTCACTGCCAGGCAGGACAGGGACAGGCAGGTTGTGAGTATCCAGGCTCCCTTGATGTGGTTGTGTCTCCTCCTTTCGCCTAGGGCTTTGGCCGGAAGGTCTTCTCACCTGTGATTCGTTCCTCCTTTACCCACTGCCGCCCACCGCTGGACCCTGAGCCCCCAGGGCCCCCGGATCCACCACCTCCAGCCTTTGGCAAAGGCTTTGGGCCCACCCCATCATCCTCCTCCTCGTCGTCACCTGCCTCCTCCTCAGCCTCAGCGGCCACCTCCTTCCCACTGGGCTCAGGGACCTTCAAGGCCCAGGAGTCAGGTCAGGGCAGCACGGCAGGCCCACTACGGCCCCCACCCCCTGGGGCTGGGGGCCCAGTGACACCTTCCAAGGCCACCCGTTTCCTCCCAACGGATCCTGCCACCTTCCGGCGCAAGAGACCTGAAAGTGTGGGAGGCTTGGAGCCACCAGGTCCCTCAGTCATTGCGGCACCTCCTGGCGGGGGTGGAAGTGTCCTGCAGACGCTGGTTCTGCCCCCAAATAAGGAGGAACGGGAAGGCAGCGGAACCCGCATGCCCTCGGCCCCAGCCCCATCACTGGCCTATGGAGCCCCAGCAGCCCCCCTGTCCCGCCCAGCTGCTACCATGGTCACCAATGTGGTGCGGCCTGTCAGTAGCACTCCTGTGCCCATCGCTTCTAAGCCCTTCCCCGCCTCTGGCCGGGCTGAGGCATCTCCAAATGACACAGCGGGTGCCAGGACTGAGCCGGTCACAGGGTCCCGGGCACCTGGGAGCTCCCCGCTGGGCGTAAACTTAGTGTATTCGGACAAGAAGTCGGCAGCAGCCACCTCGCCAGCCCCGCATCTGGTGGCTGGGCCCCTCCTGGGCACTGTGGGGAAGGCCCCTGCCACAGTCACCAACCTGCTGGTGGGCACACCCGGTTATGGGGCCCCAGCGCCCCCTGCTGTTCAGTTCATAGCCCAGGGGACCCCGGGCAGTGGGGCCACTACAGGCTCAGGAGCAGGTGCTGGGAGTGGCCCCAATGGGCCAGTGCCTCTGGGCATCCTGCAGCCAGGTGCCTTGGGCAAGGCTGGAGGCATCACCCAGGTGCAGTACATCCTGCCCACGCTGCCCCAGCAGCTTCAGGTGGCGCCTGCCCCAGCACCAGCCCCTGGGACCAAGGCAGCAGCTCCCAGTGGCCCCGCACCCGCCAGCATCCGTTTCACCCTCCCACCGGGCACCTCCACCAACGGCAAAGTTCTGGCGGCCACCGCACCCACTCCTGGCATCCCCATCCTGCAGTCCGTACCCTCCGCCCCGCCCCCCAAAGGTGAGGCCTGGGCTGAGCGATGAAGGAGAGGGGCCCCAGGCCCGTGTGGCTCTCTGGCAACTTCTCCTCTTTCCACTTGCAGCCCAATCGGTTTCTCCTGTGCAGGCCCCGCCCCCGGGTGGCTCAGCCCAGCTGCTACCCGGGAAGGTACTGGTGCCCCTGGCAGCCCCTAGCATGTCCGTGCGGGGTGGAGGGGCTGGCCAGCCATTGCCCCTGGTGAGCCCTCCTTTCTCAGTACCTGTGCAGAATGGAGCCCAGCCACCCAGCAAGGTAAGGGCATCCTGGCTCCACCTGTTTCCTATCTCCTCTCCTCCTGGGCGTTGGTTTCTGTGTCACAGTTTGTGTGTGTGCCTCTCCTTTGGTCTCTCGTGCGTTTTTCCCCTTTTCATCTGTCTCTCTGGAACCCTGTCTGTAGGACCGTGTCTTTCCTTTGTACTTCAGTGTCTGCATGCATCTCGAGTCTGTTCTCAGCGTCTGTACTTTGTTCTTTGTGTTTCGCGCGCCTTGCTGATTTCTTTGTTCCCTTCTGTCTTGATTCCAAGTTTTGCATTCCCTGTTTTTGCTGAGACCCACCTTTCTAGATCTGGGTCTGCCCCTGCCCCAGTCTGAGTCCCCAGCTCACGCCAGCCTGTGGGTTCCCTTGCCCCACAGATCATCCAGCTGACGCCGGTGCCTGTGAGCACACCCAGCGGCCTGGTGCCGCCCCTCAGCCCAGCCACACTCTCCGGACCCACCTCACAGCCTCAGAAGGTCCTGCTGCCCTCCTCCACCAGGTAATGGCAGCTGAGTCCTTACCTGGAGGCCAGCCCGGAGAAGGGCCTGGGGGGGTAGTGGGCAGCTCACCTCACTCCTCCCCCTTCCCCTCTCTGTGGCAGAATCACCTACGTGCAGTCGGCAGGTGGGCACGCATTGCCCCTGGGCACCAGCCCTACGTCCAGCCAGGCTGGAACAGTCACCTCGTATGGGCCCACGAGTTCAGTAGCCCTAGGCTTCACCTCGCTGGGGCCCAGCGGACCCGCCTTCGTGCAGCCCCTGCTTTCAGGTGAGGGGCAGGGTGGCAGGCAGAGCTGGGGACCCAGGGTGATGCGGAGTGTGGCCCAGGCCCTAACTGGGGCCCCTGCCTCTCCTCCTCTGTCTCCATCTCTGTAGGCCAAGCCCCGCTTCTGACTCCTGGCCAGGTGGGCGTGTCGCCCGTGCCTAGCCCCCAGCTGCCGCCCACCTGCACCACCCCCGGAGGTCCCGTCATCACGGCGTTTTACCCTGGCAGCCCTGCACCCACGTCCTCAGCACCCCTGGCCCAGCCGTCTCAGGCTCCCCCCGGCCTGGTCTACACCGTGGCCACTAGCACCACCCCACCTACTGCCACCATCCTGCCCAAGGGCCCACCAGCCCCAGCCACTGCCACCCCGGCCCCTACTAGCCCTTTCCCTAATGCCACAGGTGGGTGTCGGGCCAGCCCAGGGTGGGGTGAGTTGGGGGACCCAGGAGATGGGCTCCAGACAGGCCTGACTCAGCAAATGCTCTTCTCCCCACCAGCAGGCTCCATGACCTACAGTTTAGTGGCCCCCAAGGCCCAGCGGCCCACCCCCAAGGCCCCCCAGAAAGTGAAGGCGGCCATCGCCAGCATTCCCGTGGGTTCCTTTGAGGCAGGTGCCCCTGGGCGGTCAGGCCCTGCAGCCCGGCAGCCCTTGGAGCCTGGCCCAGCCCGGGAGCCCCCTACCCCTGAGTCAGAGCTTGAGGGGCAGCCTACGACACCGGTCCCTCCACCACCCCCAGAGACCTGGGCTCCCACAGCCCGGAGCAGCCCCCCACCGCCCCCGCCTGCTGAGGAGCGGACAAGCACCAAGGGTCCTGAGACCATGGTGAGTGCACAGCAGGCTCGGGGCTCCCGTTGCTTCTTGGCTCCGTGTGTCAATCCACCGTCTGCTTTTTTGCTCAGTCCCTCTTCCTTACGTACCTGTCTGACCTGTGTCCTTGTTGCCGGGGCAGGGGGGGGTGCTCTTCTGTCCCTTTTGCTTGTGTTTATGACTGGGTCTTTATTGTTCTGGGTTTTGAACCAGTGAGTCTGAACCCAGTGTCCTCCGTCTCCCTGCCATCCCTACCCCAGGCCAGCAAATTCCCCAGCTCGTCTTCAGACTGGCGAGTCCCTGGACTGGGTCTGGAGAGCCGTGGGGAGCCTCCCACCCCTCCCAGCCCAGCGCCAGCTCCGGCCCCAGCCCCTGGCAGCAGCAGCAGCAGCAACGAGGGCAGCAGTGGGAGGGCAGCCGGGGACACCCCCGAGCGCAAGGAGGCCGCTGGTACCGGCAAGAAGGTGAAGGTGCGGCCCCCGCCCCTGAAGAAGACCTTTGACTCTGTGGACAAGTGAGCATGGGCTGGGGTCCGTGGCAGCGTGTGCGGGGCTGGCAGGAGAGGGGGGCAGCTGCAGTCCGGGACGGGGGAGGTGACCCTGCCGGCTCTCCAGCAGGGTCCTGTCGGAGGTGGACTTCGAAGAGCGCTTTGCTGAGCTGCCCGAGTTCCGGCCGGAGGAGGTGCTGCCTTCGCCGACCCTGCAGTCTCTGGCCACCTCGCCCCGGGCCATCCTGGGCTCCTACCGCAAGAAGAGGAAGAACTCCACTGGTAGGCGAGTGTGGCGCACCCGGGGAAGGTGGGGAACAGACTGGGGCCGCCTCCGCTGAGCCTGCTTCTGTTGGACCAGACCTAGACTCAGCCCCCGAGGACCCCACTTCGCCTAAGCGCAAGATGAGGAGACGCTCCAGTTGCAGCTCAGAGCCCAACACCCCTAAGAGTGCCAAGTGCGAGGGGGACATCTTCACCTTTGACCGTACAGGTGCCGGCACCGAGGCAGGCGGAGCTATGGGGGACCCAGGACCTGCAAGAAGGGTGGGGTCTTGGGAATGGGGTTGCAGATGAGAGGTGGGATGGGTGTCGTTGAGAGGAAGGGTGGCAGGTCAAGGATGGGAGGGTGGGTTCTGGAGTCCAATGGGGTCCAGAGGCAGGTGCCCCCTCTGAACTCTGCTGTGGAATAGAATTTGGTGAGGACTGGGAGGACATTGCTGGCGGGGGTGGGGGCAGGAGGGCAGGCTGCCTCAGTCCCCTTGACCATGCTGCCTGCGCTGCTTCCAGGTACGGAAGCCGAGGATGTGCTCGGGGAGCTGGAATACGAGAAGGTGCCATACTCCTCACTGCGGCGCACTCTGGACCAGCGCCGGGCCCTGGTCATGCAGCTCTTCCAGGACCATGGCTTCTTCCCATCAGGTGAGCATATCTCACCGTCTTGGGGGGGCACTTGGAGAGGATCTGCCTGCTCCTCTCATCCTGGCCTCCCACCCCCCACTGTCCTTCTGTCCCCAGCCCAGGCCACGGCAGCCTTCCAGGCCCGCTACGCAGACATCTTCCCCTCCAAGGTCTGTTTGCAGTTGAAGATCCGCGAGGTGCGCCAGAAGATCATGCAGGCGGCCACTCCCACGGAGCAGCCCCCTGGAGCCGAGGCCCCCCTCCCCGGACCGCCCCCCACTGGCACTGCTGCTGCCCCTGTCCCCACTCCCAGCCCTGCTGGGGGCCCTGACCCCACCTCACCTGGCTCGGACTCTGGCACAGCTCCGGC
>NC_048229.1:34663786-34815984 GCF_002007445.2 Ailuropoda melanoleuca | reverse complement strand
AGCTGCCACAGGCAGGTGAGGGGTCCGAGAAGATCCCAGGACCCACAGTACCCCCCTCAGGACATGGACAGTATGTAGGTGGCAGGAATGGGGGGGCAGGATGGTTACCTCCTCCCCAATAAAGCCATTTCGTCCTTTCTAGTTTGGGGCGGAATGAGGCCTGCTCCTCTTGTCTATCCCCCCTCCCCCCACAGCTTTCTCCCTGTGATGGGGGGCAGCTGAGGGGAAGCAGGGGCACAGTCTCCCTCCACCGAGCCCCTGTATATAACCTGGAGTGTGTTACCTTCAGACCTTTTCACTTGTACTTTATGCAAAATGGCTCATGTGAGGGCTACAAGCTGGAGGGTAGTGTGGGCCTTGGGCCACAGGGAGGTGCCTGTGGAGTAGGGGGAGTTCATGCACCCCTTTTTTCCCCAGAGGGGCTGGACTCAGGTTAGTTTGGGGTGGGGGCTCCTGCACTTTGCCACAGGCATGGGGAGGGTTCTCTCCCCACCCCCTCTGCCCTCCCAACTTGGGTTGTACTTTCTAAGAAGGTGATTTCCCCCTACCCTTGCCCCCACCCCCAGAACAAAACATGTTGATCATGTGCAATATTTCTTACTGTGCCGAGAAGCCGAAATGACCGAAATTAAAGCTGTTTAACACATCTGTGTGGCTGCCCACTCTGAAGGGAGAAGGGGTGTGGGTTGTGCTGGTCCTGTCCCCCGATGGGCAAGGAGCTATACACTAGCTGTACACTCCCCCCACCTCACTGTGCGGAGCAATTCCAGGACTGTCCCCTCCCAACATTAGAGGGACCCTGTGGGCCGAGGACCCGGACTCACCGTGGACTGAGCAGCCACCCTCCAGCCCTGATGCTTGGGGGTCACTATGTCTACTCTGCCTCTTTCACAGCCATCGAACAGGAAGGGGTTTGGGCAAGGTGTGAGATGAGGTGCTAGAAGGGGAGTTCACCCTCGAAGTTCCAGCTGGATCTGAGAGGTCTGAGCCCTGGTGGTGTGGGGCAGGGTACAGTGCTGTTCTCGGTGACTCCTGCTGCCCCCACATGGCCCGAGCCAGCACTGCAGCCAGGCCCAAAGGAGCCTCTCCTGGGTTACACCCATCATGGCCAGCCTGTGGACTGCCCCACTGGCGAGAATAATACCCATGCCCTGTGTGAAGGGAGGACTGCTTGGGATGGGAGGGTCAGGAAACTTCTACAGGAGGAGGCATCTAAGCTAAGACCAGAGCACCAGAAGTTCGAGCCAGGGGAAGATCTGCAAAGAGGGGAGGGCAGCTTTGGACGGGCTTTGACTGTTGGGTCACTACGTTCCCAGAATTCAACACTATAGGGTAGTGTTGGCAAACTGGTTCATAGTGTGTTAGTGATGGGTAGTGCCTGCATGCAGTGTTACTGGTAGTAGAAACCTGCCAGACTCTGCAAGAACCAGAGCGCCTGGATGGATCGGCGGAGGCCTGCTTTGGGCAGAAACAACACCCTCCAGAGCTCCAGGGTAGCAAAGGTCGAAGTTGAGGTGGAGGTACCCAGAAGGGCTGGGCCATAAAGCAAGAAACGGGAGACTGAGGAACGAGAATTTAATGTCGGGGAAGGAGGATGCTTAGGGTGCGGCCTCTGGCAGGGGGACGCCCTGGCCCTGGTCTTGGGCCAGCAGACGAAGAAGCAGGGAGTGCAGGGCCCGACAGACAGGTGTGTAGCCCAGGCGGCTCAGATGCAGGTAATCGTACATGTCATGGTGACTTATGGTCCCGTCTGAGTGCACAAAGCCAGGGTCAGCATCCAGGAAGTGGGCCCGTGGGTGGCCAGCCAGTGCTGCTCGGACCAGCTTGTTCACCCGTCGGTTTTTCTCACGAAGTGGGTTAGGGTGCTGGCCCCTCGGAAGCAGGCCCTGAGGAAGGGCACCAAGAGTTGTGAGGAGAAATCCTACCGGCATCTGGGTATCCTGTGCTCTGGGCCAAACCGCTCACCCTCACCACGGAGTCCCCAGCTGCGGAATACACTAGGGATTGGAAAGCGGGGGATGGCAGGATGATTCTGGATACCGTGTCTGAGACCCCAGTTCAGCAAGAACCTTCTGGGTGCCAGCCCCTTTCCAAGTATCAATCATAAAAATGTCAACAAGCATGACAAAGGGTCAATCCCTCTTTCCAAGGAGGAAAGATTCCGGCTGGAAGTGATGGAGCCTGGATTCACCCCGGGAATGCCTGACGACTTCTGACTAATTGTTTTGGGTTTTGCAATACCCCCCAGAACCTTCAGCAGTTTCTTGCACAAAAGAGGCTAACTGGTCCCTGAACGTGACCTTAACTACAGCCGCTGGGTGTGTAGCAAGCTTCAACGTGAGCTTTTGCCTGAAAGCCACTGCTCTGCCGCCATGCTGCCCAGAACCAGCTGCAGCTGCACCTGAGGGGGTCCCGGACCACGGCCATTCTTTCTCCCCTGCCCTCCCACCCTCTCACCAGCACCACGACCCGGGCCTGGGGTTGCCGTTGGTTCACCAGTTCCACAATGGCCTTGATGCCACCAGTCACTTGCTCCGCCGTGTGCCCGTGGTTGTTGGTACCCACCCAGACCACCACGATCTGTGGAAAGAGAGGCAGGAAGCAGTGGTAAAGGGGGAGGCTTAGGGTGCTTTCGCTGCCCACCTAAGCTCTGCTCACCTTGGGCCGGATGTGTTCCAGCTCCCCATTCTCCAGCCGCCAAAGCACATGTTGCGTGCTATCACTGCCAATGCCAAAGTTAAGTGCGTGCAGAGGAGAAAAGAGCTCCCGCCAGATCTGTAGACAAGAAGTGGTGTGGGCACAGGGGCGTTGGCAGCGGGGACCACCGCCCTCTGTCCAAGTGTGAACCAAACGTCAGCATGGAAGAGCCCTGCCTTATGAAAGCAGTCTGGCCCAAACCTCTCACTTTATGCAAACCTAGTATGGTCTCCCTTTCACGGAGACCCACGGAAGCAAGACTCGCTTTATGGAAACACATTTGGCTCGAGTCATGCGTTGAACCATTAGCATTACAGCTGATGAAAGCCATTAGGGTTTGACCTCATTTAGTGGAAAGATCACATAATTGAGCCCCCTTTGTGGAGAGCTATTACAGTTGACTTTCGCTTCGTGGAAACACTAGTGCTTTGCGACATCCATGAGGGCTGTGCACTCCCTTAAGCAAACAATAGAGTCTCACCTCAGGCAATCTTCTTGCAAGAAAGCCTCAATCTTGACAAAGACCCGCCACACAGCTCCTTCTCAGTACAGTGCTGCACCTTACACCAAGGTTTTGGGTGTGGGGTGCCGCCTGAGGCTATTTTGGGTACCTCATACTCCGTCTGGGCTCTGATCCAGGTGTGTCAGTGAGGGCACAGGCCTGGGTGGGGCAGGGGGACGAGGACGGGCCTCACCTCGCACTGGTGCATTAGCTGGACCAAGGAGTCCCCGATGAAGACGACTTCGGGTTCCTTATCTTTGCTGTCGGCCACGAACCGATGGTGCTTCAGGGACGTACAAGGGGGAGTCAGTGGCACGCGCGCTCCTGGGCCCGCCCCGCTCCGCTTCTAGAGGCAGCACCACCCCGACTGCCCGGTTTCCCAATCACGTACAGAGAGCGGCGCCAAACAGCTGCTCTCCTGAGGCCCCTCCCGGACTCCTGAGTATCGCGGGCCGGGTCGCTCACCAGGGACATCCAGCGTCCGTCGCCCTGCACGTCCTGCACCGGCGTGGGCTTGCTGGCTGGGTTCTCCTCTCCACTCATATTGGCGCCGCGGCTCCTGCAAGATGGGTGAGCGAGACCGAGAGTTTGCCGAGGAGGTGGCTCCGCCACGCCCACCCCTCCCTTCCCGGAACAATGGACGGTCCCGACGCCCGCACTCCAGCGGGGACGACGGCCGATCCCGGGCACCGCCTCCTCCGCAGGAGCGGAAACCTTCACTTAGAAGGGGAGGTGGAATCGGGAGCCCATGCTTCCCCCGCGGCGGCCGCACAGTGGACTCGTCCAGCGCTTCCCGCCCGGGCCACTCACTCTCGGGCGGCGGCCGCTAGCGTACCGGGGCACCTGGGGACGGGGAGGCGAGACCATCCAGCACCCGTGGGGGAGGGAGAAACCACCACACCTGCGTCAGGGGAAGGGGCGAACTACCTGAAAGGACCGGGGTGAGGGGTTGGAATCTAGAGCCTTTTCTTGGGGGGGGGGGGAGACACCATTTGCTATAGGGCGAGAAATGTGCGGAAGGGATCACCAGCTCTGTGTGTGTGTGAGAGAGAGAGAGAGGAAGAAACAGAGAGAGAGAGATCACCAGCTGTGTGTGTGTGTGTGTGCGCGCGCGTGCGTGTGTGCTCACCAGCTCTGTGTGTGTCTCATTCACGTGGTGGGGGGAGGGGAGTGAGTGGACGAGTCCATTCCTGGATCCTTTGAGAGGGTGGGTCGTACGCACCTGGCTAGGAGAGGACGCTCCCATTTTCTACTGATGTGGGGAGAAAAAAGGAAGATGGCAAAATGTGAAAAATAGAGCCTCCGTGGTAAAGGCTAAGGTAGCACCTGGACTTTAGTGAGCCTATCTGCTCGTGCTCCCCCCCCAAAAAAACCACCAGTTTTTGTGGCATAAAATCTAAACTACATTATCTTTACATTACATGTATCACAGGCGCTGCAAAGAGGGCAGTAGAAGGTGCAGAAAGAGAAAGGAAACTAGAGATGCTGCAAGGCCCAGGTCCAGCCTGGCGCCCTTCCCGCCCAGCTCATCTTGCAGATCTGTGGCCTCTCTTCCCCTCCCTAAACCCACAGGTGTGTCTGGGCTCTGAAACCTACATCCATAGCCAAGGCCACCTAAGGTCGCCCCCCAACGCCCCATATTAATCTCAAATCTCAAGACTTCCCAGCTCTTCCTGTTCTCAGGGACCAGAGGGGGTCCCCCTCCCCCCTAAACTTCCCGGTTATATTCCTGTAGCTCTACTCCCAGATGAGACCTTCCCATCTATTCATTCTTTCCTAGGTAGGTTGATACTGAGATAATCTTATTTATCATGTTAATGTTTTGCCTCCGTACACTAGCCTGGAACAGGGCCTGACACATAGTACCAAGTACTATGGCTGCTCACAAGAACTTGAATAAATATTAAATGAATGGGTCAGATCCTGGCCTTGTCCCAGCGTGTTGGGGAAGACAGATCAGACAAAGAGCTGGGAGAAGGATCAAGGTTGTGATTAATAGGAGAGAAGAAGGAGGAGGAAGAGAAGGACTCTGAGGGTGAGGGGTTTCCTAGTAGTATTTGAGTTAGTCTTTGAAAAACCAGGCAAGCAGTATTACACAGGTAATATAGCTTATATAGTTTATTAGGGCACGGGGAATACTCTGATCATAGCTTGATTTTAAAGGCTGAGGAGGGGGCGGGGCCCCGGGGTGGCTCAGTCAGTTAAGCTGCTGACTCCTGTTTTCAGCTCAGGTCATGATCTCAGGGTCCTGGCATCAAGCCCTGCATCTGGCTCTGTGCTCAGCAGGGAGCCTGCTTAAGGATTCTCTCTCGCTCTCCTTCTGCCCCTCCCCTCGCTCATGCTATCTCACTCTCTCTCTTAAATGGATAAATACATCTTAAAAAAAAAAAAGTATGAGGGAACGAGTGTAGATAGATACATTGGAAAGGCAGAGAAGCATTCTGGAAGCAAAGCTGAGCGAGAAACAGCTTGGAGGCATTCATTTCATTCAAATCAAGCGCTGTTTCAAGTTAGGTATATTGGCTCATTTCATACTTACAGCCACCACATGAAGGAGGTACTACTACCAACTCCATTTTACAAATTAGGAAGCGGAGGGTCTGAGCAGTTACTTTTTCAAGGTCACACAACTGTAATATGCCAGTTTGGGCATGTGAACCTGGGTAGTCTAACTCCAGATCCAACTTCTGAAATGACGACTCTACACCGATTGTCTGGGGATGAATTCTGTGACTGCCTGGGGACCGGCTGCAAACGGAGACTCCCATGGCCCCTTGTTCCTCGCCTCATCACACTTTCCGGAGAGAAAGTCCGCTAATAGACATCTAAACCAATCAGCATTCAGGAAGGGGGCGGGCCCCACTGGGCCTCACAGCCCATTGGTGGATGGGAGGTGTCTAAGGGCAAATGAGAGAGGTTTCTGAGAGTAAGGCTGGAATGGGCGGGACTATAACCGGCACTTTGTGCCTCGTGCCTCTCTCTCGAGCAGAAAGCCAAAGGGCGTGGGAGGGACATACGCATGCGCATCGTGCGCAGGAGGCCCCCCGTGAGGCCCGGAAGAGACTCGAGTGCGTGGTGAGCTGGGGTTACCGCGGAAAAGAAGCCACTGCACCCCAAAGCTACGTGGGGTAGGTGGGGGCCGGGGTTCGTTGGTTCAGGAGAAGGTGAGGTGCTCTACGCCCTGCCCCCACCAACCGTACCCCCCTTCCCTAACCTTAACTGCTCACCCTTGCCTCGACTCCTGCCCTAGGCCACCTTACTCCCGTGACCAGGCCCCAGTTCCTGGTAGCTCCTGCATTGCCTTTTCTGCTTTCCCAAGGTCTTCTCTGCCTTTCCAACTTCTTTTCTGCTGTTTGTCTCTCTGCCATCTCTTTCTGCATCTTCCAGTAACCTCCTCTATCCCTAGATTTCTCTCTGTCCACAATCCCTTTCTGGTTTACCAGATCCCTGTGGTCTCATGATCCCGTCCCAGTCCTCCGTCTTTTACCTATTTCCTCACATCCCTGTACCTTGTAACCCTTTCTTTAGTCCCTGACAAATCTTCCCACTCACTATGACTCCCTTGACCCCACCCGACCCCTGTGACTCCTTCCCTGACCAAGTCTTTGCCAATGGCTCCCTTACTGTCATCTCATCTCTGTAAATAGTACTTCCACCTCACCCTTTCTTACCATTCACTTTTAGTCCACGGCTTGTCCGCATACTGATGACCATCCTAGCTTTTTCTTCCAGGACACAATGGACCCCTGGGGGCCAGCCCCCCAGCCTTTCCAGCGGCCTGAGAAACCTGGTCGTGTCCGCCGTCGGAAGACCAGGCGGGAGCGCAACAAGGTCCTGATGGGCAGCCGCCGACCATTGACCCGTCAGGATCCTCTTGTGACCAGTCAGGATCCCTCTGTGGTCCCTACTGCTCCCAAGCTTGTGGTCATAACCCAGGGCCGGCTGAGCCGGGAGCACCGGGGTCTCTTCAACCATGAGGTGAAATCTCTGGACGTGGCGCGGCTGCTTAGCTGTGAGTCCCTGGAGCCAGGCACCCCTTCACTACCCACCAAACCCTCCCCAAGCCCAAGTCGGGCCCAAGAACCGGCCCCGCAGTCAAGGGACAAGGAGAACCAGGTGCCTAGAGGCTCGGGCCCAGGCCCACCCAGTCCCCCAGAGTTCCCTGGCTTGGGGCAGCTGCTGGAGGAGCTGCAGTGCCAGCTGATTCTGCCGCAGGCCTTCCCCAGGAGGAACCTAGTACAAGAAGCCAGAGATGCCATCGTGGGCACCTTACAGGCTTGCCATGGCTGTGTGCCCGACCTCACCCTGGTGCTCCGTGGCTGCCAGCCACCCTTACCAGGTGAGCCTACCTCCTGCTCCCTGTACTCACCTTCTCCTGTCTGCTCTAGCTCAGCTGTCCCCCTTACTTTTTTCCTTTGTGCCAGGGACCAAGCCTGGTGGCCCTGAAAGCCGAAGGATGACACCCTCCTGGATCAACAGCCCCGAGCAGGCCCCAGGGGAGGGGAGGCAGAGGAGGCAACAGAGGACAAAAGAGCTCGCCTTTGCCATGCCTCACACCTCCAGCACTCCCATGGTGCACAGGGTGAGCCTGGCACCGCCAAAAGGTCCCTGGCCACCTCCCTTGCCCTTGTTGCCTTCCCCATCCGGGGCAGCCTGGGGCCCCCCAACAGCCTTTGACCTGCTGAAAAGCATCTGGCTGGTAGCCACACCACCCCCTCCGCGGTCCTGGGGGGTCGGGCCACAACAACCCCTGCCTCAGCCACCATCACCCTTGTTGCCCAGAACCTCTGCCCTGGACTGGAGCCCCAGCCCCCCTGCCCCACTGCCTAGCCTATCCTGGGCAGTGGCCCAGAACAGCCCAGAGGCCTGGTCCTTTCCACCCATGAGACTGTACTGAGGGGCTGAGGCTGGGCTGGGGGCACTCCTAATCACCTCAATAAAGTACCTTCTACTTGGTCCTCTTGATTTTCAGTGAGTGGCTGATCCAGGACAGCAGCTTTGCTTTGCTCTGAGCTCTGGGACCAAGATGGAGGGGAAGATACCGTCACTTGTCACCTTCCTGGGGTTTGAGGGGCCAGCGGCCTGGGGAAACCTGGGGTTTCAGTTAGTTCCACACATTCACCCACTGAAGCCAGCTATGTGCTGAGTCCAGCCCTGGTGATGCTGGGGTCCCAGAGTGAGTGCTACTGTGGCTCTGTCCCCAGGAGACTTCCAGTCCAGTGGTGGGCACAGTCCCAGCCCCAGTGGTTGTATTTGGGGGGCAGAGAGGTGCAGGGGCTGAGGGAGTCCAAGGAGGGAGTGATGATTAAGCCCTGGTGATGAGAGAGTTGTTCAGAAAGGAGCATACATAGATCTTTTCACGTTTTAAGATTAGCAAAAACTTACTAGTAGAGGAAGAAAAGAACATTTCAGGCTATACTAGAAATGCTGTTGTGTGGGACAGTATGTGCATATAGTCCATATCCCTAGGCTGTCCTGGGACCTAGAGTGAGTCACGTCCAGCCCCTGCCCTTGATGGGCTTCTGGTGCGGCGGGCACAGGAACTGTGTTTTCAGGGTCACGACAGGAGTGACAGATGAGGCCTGAATCTGCCCGACAGACTTTTTACTTTGGCCCAAGATACATTTTACATTTTTGAATTAATTGCCTACTATTACAAATCAGTTTGCTTTAAAACAAGCAAAACAAAAAAAGCCCAACACATTTATGGCTTCTCTGAAAAAAAAAAAAAAAGAAAAGAAAAAAAGAAAGAAAGAAAAGATCTGGCAGCAGACCTACTATCCCTTCTGGCAACAACTGGCTCAAGCCAAGCAGCAGAGGCCGCCTTTTCACGGGGCTCACACTCTCTCACACTGAAGTGTTTCATGCACTTATGTTTCCTGCCTGGCCCCTGGCTTAGAAAGTTTTTTAAAATGATATTTTGAGGAGCAGCACATTTTTTGCAGAGGAGGGGGAGGAACGAAGCTAGAAATGTTTGTTGGAATCTGATCAGGAAAATGAAGCTGAGGGACTTGGACGCTACTCTGTAAAGCCTTTCCAGGGATCCTCATTGCCCACTGGGAAACCATAAGGTTGGAACCAGCCGGTAGGGGACTGAACTGGGAGATCACAGAACTTGGCTGAGGTCTAACGAGAAAGTGGCAATGCTGGATTTTGAACCCAGGCAGTTGATTTCAGTCCGCTCTGGACTTCTTACAACACCACTTCTTCTGCCCCGCAGCCACCCCGGTTCACATCCCAGGGAGCAGTGATTGGACAGGGTCAGGCAGTGGAGTGGAGTGGTTGTAGCTCAGGGTTCTGCCATCTACGTGTTTTGTGACCCAGAACAAGTGGTTTGCCCTCTCCCACTTCTGTGTCTCTGTGGGCACTTCACAGAGCCCATGGGATCTCCGGTGGACACAGCTGGGGGCTGTCATGCGGGCGGGGACGAGCAATCAAAGAGCAGTTTGGGGACTAATTTCGGGGGAGGTCAGGAGCGAGTTGGGGTCTGTGGGTTGGGGATCATCCCGAGATGACAGTCTGCAGGAGGAGGCACGGCTTGGGGGAATGGGAGTTCAGGGCAGGACACGGGGAGCCAGAGGTGTCAGGGACACTCCCAGAGGGGAGGGCTGAGGATGGGGCGGGGTGGAGGGGCTACGAGAGGGGCGCCGTCTCTCACACGGATTGGGAAGGCGCCAGGCCAGGCCATCTCGGAGGAGGGGGCGGGGAGCGCGGCGCCCGGCGGCCCCTTTAATCGGGGGCGCGCGCTGGCCGGCCCGCGCGCTCTCGCCGCCGTCGCCGGGCCGGAGCGGGAGCCAGAGCGGAGCTGGGGCCGGGGCCAGGGCCCGTAGCGGGCGGAATGGAGCCCCCGCGCGCACCCGCTCTGTGCCGCCTGCTGCCGCCGCTGCTGCTCCTGCTGCTGCCACTGTCCCCCCGCGCCCGGGCCAAGTACGTGCGGGGCAACCTTAGCTCCAAGGAGGTGAGCGCGCTGGGCCCTCCCCTGCCACCCGCCGGGCCCCAGGGAACGGGAGGGAAGGGAGGGAGGAGGGTGCCGCCCCGCCCCCTGCCGCCCTTCCCAGGCGGTCCCTGGGAGCCGCGGGGGAAATGGGGCTGGGGGTTATGGCGGTGGGGGGACTAGGTCGGTGCTGAGGCTGGGAGGGGCTGTGGGGTCGAGAGGAGACTTGGGGATTATAGGATGGACACTGCTGCGCGGGGAGGAGGGACGGGTTGGGAGAGTCGGAGTTTGGGGTGGGGGTTGGGGGGACGCCGAGGTGGTGCTGAAAGGACAGCACTTTTCACTCCGCGGAGAGCCTTGAGTTCACACTCCTGCTCAGGGCCCGGAGAGGGCCGTTTGGAATATTCCCCAGCATGAGATGGCCTCTGGGACCCCCGTGGGAGGCATGTGTGTGGATAACCCCGGGGGCATGGCAGTCAGATGGTGTCTGGGACTGAACGTGGCTGCGGTGGGCATCTGGCCCTCCAGGATCTTTCTCAGGGCACTCAGAAAACGGGAGAAGTGTTTGTGGGGAGAAGAAACTTGGGTGGGGGCGCACCTGAGGCAAGAATCCTGGACCCAAGGTGAAAGGATCACAGAAGAATTTAGGAGGTCCCCTTATGCTTCTTGGGAAACCAGCTACCCAAGTGTAGGGAAGGAAAGCTGGGGGCCCGTGGAGTGGAGAAGAGTTCTCGAAAGACTCAGCAGGACTGGGCCCCTTTTCTAGGACTGGCTGTTCCTGACGAGATTTTGCTTTCTTTCCGATTACGGCCGACTGGACTTCCGTTTCCGATACCCTGAGGTGAGCCTTCCCCAACTAGTCTCCATGCGGAGGCTGGATACTCCCTTGGCCTCCCAAGGCAAGGGCCACCCCAGCTCCCCGCACTCCCCCAAACTTCAAATCCTCTGGGTCTGCAGGCCAAGTGCTGTCAGAACATTCTCCTCTATTTTGACGACCTATCCCAGTGGCCGGCTGTGTACAAAGCAGGGGACAAGGTGAGGGCCGTGAGGAGGGTGTGTGGGGGGAGAGGGGAGAAGGTTGAGGCTGGCCAGGGCGTGACCATGTCCCTGCCTTCCCCAGGACTGCCTGGCCAAGGAGTCCGTGGTCAGGCCCGAGAACAACCAGGTCATCAACCTCACTACCCAGTACGCCTGGTCAGGCTGTCAGGTATGGACCCAGTCTGGGGGGGTGGACAGGTGCTGAAGACCGAAGGCCTGGGGGCTGCGCAGACAGGCTTCAGCCTTCTTCTTGCTCCTCCCCAGGTAGCGTCAGAGGAGGGAACCCGTTACCTGAGCTGCTCCAGTGGCCGAAGCTTCCGCTCCGTCCGTGAAAGGTGGTGGTACATTGCACTCAGCAAGTGTGGGGTAAGGGGCTGGGCCAGCCACCTGGGCCTTCTCCTCCTTGCCTTCCTGCTGACCCCCTGCCTACCCAGCCCCCCACCCCCACCCCGCTTAGGCCTCCACGCTCTCCACAGGGAGATGGGCTGCAGCTGGAGTACGAGATGGTCCTCACCAATGGCAAGTCCTTCTGGACACGGCATTTCTCAGCTGATGAGTTTGGTGAGCATCCGGGGACCCAGAAGCCAGGACCTTTGTGGGACTCTAGTGTGGGGTGTCTGCTGAGGGACACCCAGCCTGAATGAACCATTTCCTCCTTCTACCAAATTGGCAGGGATCCTGGAGACAGATGTGACTTTCCTTCTCATTTTCATCCTCATCTTCTTCCTCTCCTGTTACTTTGGATGTGAGTCCCGCACATGGTGGTAGTGGTGGGGTTAGGAGTTATGGGGGGAGGGTTGGGGGAGGTGAGCTACTCTCTCTTCCTGTCTGTGAGCCCCCTTCCCTTTCTTCTCTTCTAGATTTGCTGAAAGGTCGTCAGTTGCTCCATACAACTTATAAAATGTTCATGGCTGCAGCAGGAGTGGAGGGTGAGGTTTGGAGTAACCCAACTTTGAGTTCTGTCAGAGGAGGGACCTAGGGTCCAGACACCTGGGTCTGAGGGAAGAGAGGCTGAGGCCTGGACTCCTGGGTCTGAGGGAGGAAGGGCTGGAGGCCCTGGACCCCTGCATCTGAGGGAGGAGGGATCTGAGGGAGGACAGACTAGGGGACTAGACTCCTGGGTCTGAGGGAGGAGGAGCTGGGGGACTAGACTCCTGGGTCTGAGGGAGGAAGGGCTGGAGACCCTGGACCCCTGCATCTGAGGGAGGAGGGGTCTGAGGGAGGACGGACTAGGGGACTAGACTCCTGAGTCTGAGGAAGGAGGGGCTGGGGGCCTGGACTCCCTGGTCTGAGGGAGGAGGGACTGGGGGACTAGACTCCTGGGTCTGAGGGAGGAGGGACTGGGGGACTAGACTGAGGGTCTGAGGGAGGACAGGGCTTGGGGTCTGGAGATCTGGGTCCTGGCGAGGAGGGGCTGGGGCCTGGACTGCAGAGTCTCCTAGGACATCAGTGGGAAGAAATGGTGTAGAATCCTGGTGGGGATGAAGGAGGGCTTCTGGCCATCTGGATCGTAGTGCGGGGAAACAGTGATGCCCCAAAGCCGGTTTCTGTCCTTTCCTCCCTCTGCCCATTCTCCCCTCAGTCCTGAGCCTCCTGTTTTTCTGCATCTACTGGGGCCAGTATGCCACTGATGGCATTGGCAACGAGAGTCTGAAGATCTTGGGTGAGAATGCAGTGGGCCGGGGAAGGGTGCCCGGGCTCTCTCTGAGCCCTGTGTCTGAGACACCATCTCCTCCCTTCTCCCAGCCAAGCTGCTCTTCTCCTCCAGCTTCCTCATCTTCCTGCTGATGCTCATCCTTCTGGGGAAGGGATTCACAGTGACACGGTGCCCAGGCTGGGGCGGGAGGGTGTGCTGGGGGCGGCGTGGCTGGGCTAGGGAGCAGGGCGCTCGGGTGGATCCGGGGGGTGGCTGCCCGCTTCTCCCTGACAACCCCCACCCCTGCTGTCTCCCCTCATGGCCGGCCGCCAGGGGCCGCATCAGCCACTCGGGTTCCGTGAAGTTGTCTGTCTACATGACCCTGTACACCCTTACCCACGTAGCGCTGCTCATCTATGAGGCCGAGGTGAGTACCAGCTGCCACTGCCCAGGCCTTTCTCCCCGCCACCCCCCCTCCAAGGCTTTTGGCCACCTCCTCCACCTGTCTGCCAGCCCTTCCCCACATCGCACTCTTGCTGGCTCGCTCTCTCCCACTCTTCGATTTCTGCCTGCCCATCTGTCTCTCCGAGTGCATGCCTCCCCTCTTCCCCATCTCTGAGGAGCCTTCTTCCTCCTCCCTCTGTCTCTCACTGTCTGTCACATTTATGCTCAGTGTCATGACTGAGAGTTCAAGAGTCTCACAGAGCTGGATTCCATTCTGGCCCTCCCACTCCCAGCTAGCTGACCTTGGGTGATGCCTGCCCCCTCTAAGCCAGTTTCCTCTTCTGGAAAAGTAGGAGGGTCTTACCTATCCCAGGGGGGCTCCTCTCAGGCTTTATATCACCTTGGCTTTGACTTTGGCCAAAAGATGTCCCTCTTAGCCTCAGTTTCCCCTTCTGTGTAGCGGGGTGATGATAAGACCTAACGAATTGATGCAAATGTAAAAGCTTATGCATGGTAGGTGTCTCGCCCCATGTTGGGCCCTTGGTAGCGAATGCATTCTCTTTCTCTATGTGCTTCTGTTTCCATTTTGTGCCCTCCTGCTGCTTCTGTTCTGACCAAGTACCTCTGCCCCCTGGGTGTGCAGGGGTGGGGTCTGGGGTCCCTGTGTGGAGGGCAGGGGGTCAAGGCTATGACGAACTCTCTCCCTTGGGTCCAGTTCTTTGACCCGGGCCAGGTGCTGTACACGTATGAGTCGCCGGCGGGCTACGGGCTCATTGGGCTGCAGGTCGCGGCTTATGTGTGGTTCTGCTACGCCGTGCTGATCTCCTTGCGCCACTTCCCGGAGAAGCAGCCCTTCTATGTGCCCTTCTTTGCTGCCTACACCCTCTGGTGAGACGTGCTGGGCCCCCACCTCTCCCTGTCTCCTGGCCCTGGGGCTTCCCAGAACTATCCATTTCTCAGGCCCTCCCCAGTGAGGCTGATGGCCTTTCCAGTCAGGCAGCTGTCCCAGAGACTGGCACTGACTCGCTTTGTGACCTGGAAAAAATTACTTTCCCAAATTAAAAAAAAAAACAAAACCAAGAGTGGCTCAGGTTGCCTACCCATAAAGAAAGGATTCTCGGGGCGCCTGGGTGGCACAGCGGTTAAGCGTCTGCCTTCGGCTCAGGGCGTGATCCCGGCGTTCTGGGATCGAGCTCCACATCGGGCTCCTCTGCTATGAGCCTGCTTTCCTCTCCCACTCCCCCTGCTTGTGTTCCCTCTCTCGCTGGCTGTCTCTATCTCTGTCGAATAAATAAAAAAAATTAAAAAAAAAAACATAAAGAAAGGATTCTCGTGAGCATGCATTGGGCAACATGTAAGGGCCTTGTGTCGGGCACTCAGTAAGTGTTCAATAAAAGCTAGTTGTACTTTTTTATCGTGCAACATAACATAGCAGCACAGGAGGCGGATTCTAAGCCTGACTGGGTTCAGATCCCAGTTCTAAAGCTTGTAAGCTGAGTGACCTCACGCAAATCAATTAACTTCTGTCTGCCTCAGTTTCCTTATCTGTTTAACGGGGATGGAAATTGTACTTGCTTCATAGGGTCATTGTGACAGCTAATGAGTTTAAATACGTGAGATGCAGAAAGTCCTTAAGTGTTATTGTCCTATCTTAGTTCATTCACCAAATATCTTTTGATTCCTTATCAGGAGCCAAGATTTAGGGTGGGGTGGAACTGAGTTATATTCAACCTAGTCTTTGCCTTCCAGAATTTCCCAGGCCAGTGGGATTCCTGCCCCCTTATAACCTCTGGTTTCTGAAGGTCACACTGGCTTCTCTCCAGTTTGGGACCCGCCTGGGCCGTGTGCGTGTGTGTGTGGCAGGGGAGCTGGGGCCATGGGGTGGGGATGAGGGCAAGGGCAGTGTCTCTACTGACCCAGTACCTCCCCTTCAGGTTCTTTGCAGTTCCTGTGATGGCCCTGATCGCCAACTTCGGGATCCCCAAGTGGGCCCGGGAGAAGATTGTCAATGGTATCCAGCTGGGGATCCATTTGTATGCCCATGGCGTGTTCCTGGTGAGGAAGGGCATCCAGGTGGGGTGGCAGCCTGAAGGGTGGAAGATGCGTGAGGCTTCCCACCCCTGATCTGTCTGAACCTTCTGTTCTGAGCTTTCCATCCATTTCTTTCACTTCATCCCTTTAGTCATCCAACAGACACTTACTGAGAGCCTGCGGGGTTCCTGCAGGCTACTCTCCTGTGTCCCTGCCTCCCCCCAGTCCACCCTCTTTTATTCCTCCCTCCCACTTTGTCCTGGCCTCTTCCCTAATCCTACCCCCACTTTTTTTCCTTAAATAAACTGCACTCAATGTGAGGCTCGAACTCACGACCCTGTGATCGAGAAGCCACATGCTGTACCAACTGAACCAGTCGGGTGCCCGATAACCCCACCCTCTTTCTTTGACCCCCTCCCATTCCCATTCCCGACCCTGTGTCCCCAGACTCTCACACTTCCCTTCTGTATCCCACTGCCTTTCCCAAACCCCATGGTCACTACTCCACCCTTCCCCAACGCATTCTCCCATCTGCCATCACAGGCCATTGTCCAGGAAGAAGCAGGTGGGGTGGGCCAGGCTGGGGTCCCAGGGGGCCTGGATCTCAATGACATCAAGAGGGTATCAGCACCAAACCTCTTCTTTGCCCTGGTTTATATCCTCTCTGGCTTTTTGGGTAACAGTTCAGATACCCATATGGTCATATATCTTGTTTAATTGTCAGAGCAGCCCCCAGGACAGAATGGATAATGGTCATTGAACCCACTTTGCAGAAAAGGGAAGGAACTAAGGCCCAGACAGGGAGGTGACCTGCTAGGGCTCCATGGCCTTTGGTGTTAGGGCGGGGACTTTGAGCCCAGTCCTTCTCCAGCAGACCATCAGAGGGAGCCAGATGGGGATACAGTCATTGATGAGGGCCCCAGGTCCTGACTGATCCCAGGGGTCCACAATGTGCTCTGGGTGGGGAATGTACTCAGTCACAGATGGCCGGGTCCCCCATCTTCCACCCCAGAGCCCGACTTAGTTACAGACTGACCTTCCCAGGACAGCCCTTCTTGAAGCTCTGTAGGAAGTCAGAAAGGGACAGAAAGAGGAGAAATGCAGGGAACCATCATGTGCCAAGCTCTACACTAGGGGTTTGCATTTCTACCCTCTCCTCATCTTTCCAAGCAGGCCTACTTTTCCCCAGTGAGGCTCAGGAAGTTTTATCAATATGCCCCAGATCCCATGCTCAATGATCTGTGGGGCATGAGAGGTCGGGTGTGGGCCCGAACATGGAAATGCAGTGCCCTTTTAGCTATAGTTCACCTTCAGCCAGTTTCTTTCCTAAAAATTAGTTCAGCACAGCTCCTTGTCCCCTATTGAGCACAACCTGGGGGGGGGGGCTCATGCTGGGCTCCCATGTGCAGTGCTAGAGTCACACCCAGTCCCTGCCCTCATGACTTACTAGACTAACTGGGGACACATCTCTACACTCGACCGATAGTTATCGAGTGCTTATGAGCCAGGTACTGTTCTAGAAGGTATTGGGGATTCAGCAGGGAACTGAACAAATTCCTGCCTTCATGGTGGGAACATTCCAGAGTCTATCCGGTGTTGTCCCAATTGACCTTTCTGTGTTTGTGCAAATATCCTATACTCTGTGCTGTCCAAAAAAATAGCTACTATCCACATGTGGTTACTGAGCACTTCAGTGCGGCTCGTGTGACTGAAGACAAAAATTTTCGTTTACCTTTGATTAATTTAAATGTAAATAGCTCCATATGGTTAGTGAGTGTCATACTGGACAGTGAAAGACGCTGACACTTAACCAATCAGCGGTAGGTCAGTGATCAGGGCTCTGATGGAGGAATCATCCCGGGTGGTGCACGGAGGAAAAAGGTGGGAGTTCAGGGCACCCTGAGAGTCTGGAGTAGGTGCCAAATGCAGGCTGAAGGGCCACAGGGAATCGTGGGGGATGTCAAGTGAAGGGGAATTCTTAGGACCCCTTGTCTGGACAGTGCTTCTCCAACCAGCATCTGGCCTCTCCTCCCAGATCATGACACGCCCGTCGGCGGCCAACAAGAACTTCCCGTACCACGTGCGCACGTCGCAGATCGCCTCAGCCGGGGCCTCGGGCCCCGGAGGGAGCCAATCCACGGGCAAGGCCTTCCCGCAGCACGTCTATGGGAACGTGACGTTCATCAGCGACTCGGTGCCCAACTTCACGGAGCTCTTCTCCATCCCCCCGCCCGCCTCCTCCGTAAGCCCCGCGCCCCCGGCGCACGAGGAGCTGCTGGCGCCGCCCCTGGAGTACCTGACCCCTCTCCCCGCCCCGCCGCCGCCCCCCTCTCCCAGGCGCCTGGAGCCCACCCCCAGCAGTAGCGCTGTGGCCCAGTGGAACACCTACAACCACAACCTCATGGCAGAGGGCANGCCCACCCTGCCCGACTGGGTCCTGGCGCTGTTGCGCACGCCCCCGCAGACGCCACGCGCCGTGCCCCCGCCACCGGCCTTCCGCAGTTCTCCACCCACTCCCCGGCCGCCGCCGGAGTTCGCCCCGCGCGCTCCGACGCCGCCCCTTGAGTACCTTGCCCCGCTGCCCAGGCGCCCGGGCCCTCGCTCCTTCCCTGACTGACAACTGCGCCCGCACCTCGGGAGGGGGGCTCCTTTGTGGGGAGGGGGGACGGGCCTTCGGGGCCGCATCTGCCCCCCCGTGGGTCCCGGACGGCCTCTGACCCTGACCCCCCTCCCAGGCCGGGAAGCAGGTGGAGGAGACAGCGGTGGCGGCGGCGGTGGCCCCGAGGGGCCGCGTGGTGACCATGGCCGAGCCGGGCGTGGCCTCCCCGCCCCTTACCGCTCGGTTCCCCAAGGCGGCCGACCCGAGCTGGGATGGCCCGACGCCGCCCTACCAGCCGCTCGTGCCCCAGACGGCGGCGCCGCACACCGGCTTCACCGAATACTTCAGCATGCACACGGCCGGGGGCACCGCACCCCCGGTCTGAGCACCCTTGCCCACCCCTGCCCCATGGGCCGCGCGCCGGGCCCCGGCCGGGCTCCAGAACCCCTGCTCTATCCCGGCCCCAGGGCTCTGCCATCCTAGGCCTTCCCGACCCTCCCCAACCCCGCGCGCCCAGGTAGGGGTGCGTACTGTCCCGCTCCCCCTTCCCCCCCCCCGACTTTTGTGCCAAACGGTCCCGCGGGAGCCGCTCTCCCCGTCCCCTCCCTCAGCCCCTGCCCCGAGCGGCGCCGGATTCTGGGCTCCCGCTGTTCCGAGACCTACGGCCCCCTGGCCCCCTCCGAGATCTCTGATCCCGCCGGACCCCGGAACACCAGTGACGATCGCCGGGACCCTGCCCGTGACTCTCCAGGACTCCGCGACCCCGAGCCATTGCTCCTGGGACGGATATTGTGAATCTGGTCTCGACTCTGAAACCTTCCCTTGGATCTCTGTGACCTCGGACCCGAGCTCTGCCCACCCCTATCTCCATCCGGGGGCCCTCCCTCGGGTCCCCGGCAGAAAGACTTTTTCCCTTCTTGCCAAAATAAAGCGGATTCGTTGAGTTTTTATCTATGATATGGCCTCTTTACATCTTGATGGTGCTCAGAAGCGGGGCGGAGCATGAACCATTCCAGGCCCTGGACCTCAGTGTGTCCACCTGTGAAATGGCATTTTGGGAAGGGCCCGCATAACCTGGCCTTCATACTGGCCCAGAATCTGGGAGCACCGAACATCTGAATTATCTAACAGAACCCTCTTACTGCACCGCTCCTTTATTTGTACCGTCTTGTCTCCAGTCAGAGCTAGAGGCGCCCTCCAGTGGCACAAACTTTGCTTAACCATCCACCTGTACCCGATTTCGGGTTACGATTTTAGCACTGCGCATGTGTATTCTCTCTTCGCAGGCCAAGGGGCGGGGGGGGGGGGGGTCACTGCTGCGCACGCGTCTGGGAACAAATGGAAGTTTCCGGAAGTCTCCCTTTGTGGAGGGGTGGGATTGAATGCTCCGCAGTCCTCCCAGGGCCGCTCTGACCTGCGGCTCTTCTCGCCTTCTCTCCATCTTTCCTCCCACAGCGGCCGCTCGGCCCCCGCCCCCTTGTCCTCCCAGCGGGTCTTCCCAGGCAGCTCTGGCCCGAGCGTCCCCTCGTCTCTCTGATCTGGCCCATCCGGCTCCGGAGGGAGGCGCGGGTGGGTGAGCAAGGGAGTGCGTCTATGGGGTCCAGGCCCGAGCCCCTGAAGACGGGCTCCGCCCCCGACACCCGCTCGCGCCCCGCCCCCGGTTGGGGGGGTCTCTCTCGGACCTTCCGGTCCTGGCCCGGCACGACCCGCACCCTCTATAGAGGCCCCCACCGGGCTGTAGAGCCCTTCGCCCCCTGGGGACCCACCCGTTTATAAGGTCCGTTTCGGCCTGCAGCGGCCTGCGTCTATAACTGCTGGACACCGTTTATGGGGTCAGCTAGCTTATGGGGGCCCGTGACTATAAGGGCCTCCCACGGTCCCTAGGGGTCGGCCCCATCCGTAAGGACCCCATTTACAGGTCCTTCCATGGGTCTATAGGGCCTGGCCTGCGGCTGCCAGAACCCGCCTACGGCGGCGGTTCCCTTCGTGGGGTCTGCAACTCCTGGACCTCCATGGTCTACAAGGCCATGTCCCGTCTATAGAGGTCACATTTGCAGGGCCTCACGCCGTGTGGAGGGTCCTCTCCCGGTCTTCAGGGGCTGTCCCGTGCGGGAGGCGGCGATGGCCCTGGGCCCGGCTCTGGCCGTGGCCCTGGCTCTATCTTTGGTCCGGCTGGGGCCGCTGTTCCCTGAGGCCCAGGCAGGGGACTGCAAGGGGCAGCGGCAAGTGCTGCGGGAGGCGCCAGGCTTCGTGACGGATGGTGCGGGCAACTACAGCGTCAATGGCAATTGCGAGTGGCTCATCGAGGGTGAGTGGGGCCGCGTGGGTCACACACCACCCATTCGCTAATTCATTCATCTGTGCACTCATTAATCCCACTCACCGCATTCCCACACCCCGGTTCTGGTCCAGGCCCTTTGTTCTGATATGCAGCCAACCTGGGCCCTGCCCCGGAAGGCTTCAAGTCTGGTGGGGGAGTTGCACCCAGGCCCAGATGGACAATTACAAGACAAGAGCATCAATGAGAGATATTCTGAATAGTTGTTAGCAACTCAGGCTCTGAGCCCAACCACCTGCTTCAAATTTGGGTTCCACTTCTCACAGTAGCTTTGCGAATTTGGGCAGGCAGCTTCCTTTCTCTGAGGTCCAGCTTCCCCTCCTCCCAAGTAGGGTTCATACTAGTACTGACCTCGTAGGGTTGTTGGAATTAAATGAGAACACTATGTAACGTGCCTGGCACATAGTAAGTACACAGTAAATGGTATTAGGATTATACTGTTGTTATTTTTAAAGTACTTCAATAAAGGCATTTTTTTCAGTCATTCATGTGCCAGACATTATATTTGCTGTTGGGACATAACAGAGGCCAAGACAGCCCTAGCGATCCTTGATGACTAGGGACTTAGAATCCAGTGGGGAAGACAAACACATGAATAGACAGTGACAACCTAGAGTGGCTGGGACTGTGATGGAGGAACCCTAGGGGCCTGTGGGAGCGCAGAGGAAGTACCTGGCCTGGGGGCTGGGAGAAGAGAGAGGGCTTCCTGGGGAGGAGATGTCTGAGCTGAGACCCAAAGGACCAATAGGAATCAGGAAGAGGTCTTCCTCTTGCATTCCAGAGGGAGCAGCCTATGCAGGGCCCCATCCTTACCCTTATGGGCTCTTAGTCCAGTGGAGGAAGAAAACCCACCCCCAAGGAGTGGGAAGCCCAGAAGACATCTGACTTAGCCTTGGCTGTAGTGAAGACCAGAGGCATGTGAAAGAGGGAACAGAAGGGCCCCCCAGGCCAGGAGAATAATCCATGCAAAGGCCTGGCAACAGGAGGGATGATGCTTTTGAAGACCTAGAAATCCAGTGTGCTGGGACACAGAATACCAGAAGACAAACAGTGAACCGGAGGGTGGAAGACTGATTTTTGAGCTGTACCCTGAGGGCATTAGGGAGGTGGAAAAGTCCAAAGGCAATGGCCGGAAAAGTCCGGGAAGGCTTCTCGGCAGCGGATGTAGGAGCTGGCGTCCAAGGAGCGGTAGGAGTTCCCCAGAGGAGGTTCTGGGCAAAGGCCAGAGGCATGATGGCCCAGATCACGCCTGGCCTCCCTTTACAGGCTGCAGACCTTGGTCTTTATCTGGGGACACAGGAGTTGTGGGAGGGTTTTGAACAGGGAAGGACATGATCTGATTTATGTTTTAAGGTCTCTGTGGCTGTCTTATGGGGTGTGGATGAAGCATGTTTCTTGGAGATGAGTGTGTCTGTCCCCAGCTTGGGGGCCGTTCCTGTCTGGGGGAATGGGTGAGCACAGAATGGGAAGTATGGGAATGTGTTTAATGTATACATTGTTCTCTGGCCTTAAAGAGCCCCAGCCTGGTTGGGGATGGTAAGGCTGGGTGCAGACGTTCATCCTACAGTATGCTCGGGGCTTGAGACAGAAGGAGGTAGAGGGGTTGGGTAGATGGGCCGAGGGGGATGAGAGAATACTGGGGGTCACAGAGGAGGAGCTACTGGAATAGGGTTCTGAAGCATGTGTAGGAGTTTGTTGGGTGAGAAAAAGGAACAGCTTCTGTGAAGACAAAAGGGAGGCTGGTGTGTCTCAGGAGCCATGTCTAGGTTTTTCTGGTCTGATCAGACTGCTGGCTGAGAGTTGTGGGGGGCACCACAAGCAGGGGAAGACAGGCCTTGAATGTCCTGCTGAGCAGCTTGGGTGTTTCTCTTGAGATTCATGGGGAGCCACAGAAGGATCGTGAGCAGGATTTTGAGCCACCGGCCTGGCGGGGGGTGGCCTGGACTTGGTGTGCTCGTCTTGCGGGAGAGGAGGAGGTGGAGAGGGGCTGAGACCACTGAGAGGTGTTTGGGAAGTTTCACCAGTGAGATTTGGGGACCAACTGGCTGGACATTGGGGTAGGGAGGAGTCCAGGTGACTTCCAGATCCCCCTTGATCTCCCATGCTTCTCAATGGCTATCACCTTTGAGAACCAACACGTTCCCCCATCTTTTAAAACATAAGCAGCTGACCCACTTCCTTTTGTACCGCATTTACACTTTATTGTAGCCAGTCCTCAGGACATCCTCATGAGCAAGAGGCATTCTGCTTTTGAAAGGCAAGGGGGTTGGGTAGTCTGGGTGGCGCCGCCGTTAAGCATCCGATTCTTGGTTTTGGCTCAGGCTGTGATCTCAGGGTCCTGCTCTCAGGGCTGTGAGCTCGAGCCCCGAGTCAGGCACCTCACTCAGCTCAGAGTGGAGTCTACTTGGGTTTCTCTCACCCTCTGCCCCTCCCCCTGCACTCTCCGCACCCCCATGTGCTCTCTCTTTCTCTCTCTCTCTCTCTCTCTCTCTCTCTCAAATAAATAAATAAACCTTTAAACAGAAAATGAAAAGCAGGGAGTTTTGGGGTTGGGTCTCTGTTCAGGATGGCATGGGGGTTGGGCCCCTGTTGGGTGGAAGCAGGAGACCTTGAACTTAGGGAGGAACTTGGGGAAAGCAGATAGCGAGCTGGCCTCCGGCATGGCCTTGACGAAAATGTACCTGTGATTCTGGGAACTGAGCTGGCAAGATTCTGGGAGGTCTGGTAGCCTGGTCTGGCGAAATGGTTTTTCATTCCCCAGACCGTGGTTTGGGGTTTGTGTGATGTTCTCAGGGGCTCTGGTCAGAGCCTGAGGGAGAGCTGCGAACTTCAGTATTTTCTTTTGTGCGGTTCTGCGTTCGTTCATTCCTTCATCCAGCATTTCCTGAGCCCTTGCTCTGTGCCAGGCCCTGTGCTGCTTAGTGTCAGGGAAGGACCCCAAGATGAGTTAGGCCTGCCCTGTGGGCCTCCTTGGCTGTGGAGACAGACCCAGACCCATTCCTCTCCTGGCGCAGAGGAGTGAAGGTTATGATGGAAAGTAAGAACCCCCAAGATAGGCACCTAACCTAGCCAGGGGGCATCAGGGAATGCTTCTTGGAGGAGGTGGGGAGGTTTGCTGGTGCGAAGGGAGGAGGTACTCCAGACAGAGGGAAAGGCTTGTGCAAAGGCCCAGCTCCTGATGAAGTTGCAGGCAGCAGGGTGGCGTGAGATAAGAGGAGACTTCAGACGCCAGGTTAGAGTCGCCATCTTGAATCTTCCCACCAGCCTTGGCGGGTGGGGGAATATCTCCATCTTCCATCAAGGAAAGCTGAGGCTCAGAGAGCCCGTGGAACCAGCCCAAGATCACATGGCTAGTGAGTGGTGTGTGAGCATCTCTAGTGTAGAGAAGCGTGCTGAGGGGCATGGGGGAAGGGGCCAGCCCAGGGTCCCCCAGCAGGTCGAGAGCAGAGCTAGCTTCCTGAGCCCCTAGTGTCAGATGTGGGGTGAGGGTTACGGAAGGCTAGGCCTCTTCCGTGGTCACAGCCGGATGTCAGCCGGGACTACAGTCACCTGGGCGGGAGGTCCTCGAAAGCTCCCTCACGGGGCCAGCGGTTGCTGCTGGCCGTCAGCTGGGAGCTCAGCTGGGGCCGTCAGCTGGGACGCCGACACATGCCCCCCCCCCCCCCGGGCTTTGGCTTTTCATAGCCGGACAGCTGTGTTCTGAGAAGGAGCATTGTGTGATGTCCAGGTAGAAGCTGCGAGGCTTCTGTGGCTTAGCTGTGCAGGTGCTGGCAGGCCTCCTCTGCTGGTTTGTACTGGTCCCGCTAGGCTTTCTGAGGGTCTTCCCAGGTGCAAGGGGCAAGGAACCAGCCCTCACCTCTCGATGGGAGGAGCGGCCAAGAGGTTTGAATTGACCTCAGTACCATGATAGCTCCACTTTACAGATGAAGAAACAGACCCAGAGAGGTTAGGGGACTTGCCCAGGGCCACACAGCTAATAGCTAGTAAGCGGCAGCGCCAAGATGTGAGGCCAGGCAGTCTGGCCCAAGTCTGTGCCTTCAGCTACTGCAGTAAACTGAGCCAGGACCTGGGGGGTGGGGGTGGGGCGAGAGGAGCTGTGGCCCTTCAAGGCTCTGCCAGTCCAGGGGGAAGAAGCCGGCCTCTTCCCTTGGAGCTCAAGTAAGCCTGGAACAGGAGACCTTCCTAGAGGTCCTTTTCCATCTAGGAGTATGCTTCTGTGCTCAGGCTTAGTGTCTGAGGCTCAGGAAAACACAAGAATAGCTCTGTGTGACAACCCCCCCCCGCACCCCCACCCCCGGGGTGGGGTTCTTTCTGGGGCACTTCAACTTTCCCATCTGAATGGTGGGAGGTGTTCAGCCTGGTCTCAGGAGTCCTTTCCAGGGCTGACACTATAATTCCTTCTCTGGGCCCTGTCCTTGCTGTCACAGCTCTGACCTCCCTGGACTGTGAGACCAGGGACCCCTCGAAGGCAGGGCTCAGGTCTGACTCATCTTTGGGCCTCCAGTATCACCTTGGCAGGCCTTGGTATTTTTGGGTGGGGTACATCGAGGCGCGGGGAGAGGGTCCACATCTGAGCCCAGCCCCCCTGCTCTCACTGCCCAGCCCCAAGCCCTCAGCACCGGATCCTGCTGGACTTCCTTTTCCTGGACACGGAATGCACTTACGACTACCTGTTCGTGTATGACGGGGACTCTCCCCGAGGGCCCCTGCTTGCCAGTCTGAGTGGGAGCACTCGGCCTCCCCCCATTGAGGCCTCCTCAGGCAAGGTTGGTGGGGCCGGGCTGTAGGGGGGCCAGACTGTGGGGCTCTGGCTGGAGGTCTAGGAGGAGTTTGGAGGAGGGGGGAGTCTATACACAGACGAGACAAAAGAGGGGCAGGGGCAGAGAGACAGCAGGAGAGACTTGGCCAAAGGAGGGTGGAGAGAGACCAAGAAAGGGGGTGGGGACGCCCGGGGTGGGGTGGGGATGGGAGCAGCCCACCCTCCCAGTCCAGTCCCCGAGTGCCTGGAGTCCCCGAGTGCCCGTCTTGTGCCCCTAGATGCTGCTGCATCTCTTCAGCGACGCCAACTACAACCTGCTGGGCTTCAATGCCTCCTTCCGCTTCTCCCTGTGCCCGGGGGGCTGCGGCAGCCACGGGCAGTGCCGGGCCCCCGGGGTGTGCGCCTGCGAGCCCGGCTGGGGGGGCCCTGACTGCAGCCTGCAGGAGTGTCCAGCCTACTGCGGCAGCCATGGCACCTGTGCCTCGGTGAGCCTGTCCCCAGCCATGGTCCCCCCCCCACTACGGCCCTGATCTGTGACCACACCTGCGGCTCCATCTCCTGCCCCTGCCCCTCCCGGGACCCTGCAGTCACCCACAGTACTCCCCTCTCCTCCAGATCCCGCCCCCACCTGCCCTCCAGCCTACCCCACCTTCGTCTGGGACCCCTCCTCTGCCCGGGCGCACTCCCCTCCTGCCTGTAACCTGCCTCTCGCCTGTGAACCCCCCTGCCTTCCCCTTGCCGGCACTCCATCCTCCCACCCAGCCAGTTTGTCTGGCCTTGGGCCTCAGCCCTGCCTTCTGACTGCTGACCTCTGTCCTTGGGCCTCAGCCGTGCACATCCAGCTTCCAAACTGGATCACGTCTTGAGCCTTCCTGCCTTCACCTCCCCAGACTGAGGTCTTCCAGCCCAGGCTGACCTTGCCCTCACCACTACCCTTCTCCAACCTCTCTTGCTCTCTGTCCTGATTTTCCTCTCTGGGGCCTTCTGTCTTTCCCATTCCATTTTTTTGTTGGTCTGTTTGCTTTTTTCTACCGCTCTGCCTCCCTCTGGTTGTGTCTCTGTGTCCCTTTCTTCTTCATCTGTTGGCCTGTCTCCTTCTTGGCTCTTACTCTATCGCTCCTTTCTGGGTCCGTCTTTTTCCTTCTCCCTTTCTGTCCCACGTGTTTCACTCTGGCTTTGCCTCTCCTCCCCCATCTCTCCTTTTTTCTCTCTCCATCCCTGCCTTTGTGTGCCCGTCCCCCTCCAGCCCCTGGGACCCTGCCGCTGTGAGCCTGGCTTCCTGGGACGTGCTTGTGACCTGCACCTGTGGGAGAACCAGGGTGCCGGTTGGTGGCACAACGTGAGTGCCGGGGACCCCGCCTTCTCAGCCCGGATCGGGGCGGCTGGTGCCTTCCTGTCCCCGCCAGGGCTGCTGGCAGTTTTTGGAGGTGAGCCGATGGGGTGCGCTTCTGGGGTCGGGTGGCCTAGCAGCCTGTGGCCAGGGGTTGAGCCTGTCTGCCCCTCCACAGGCCAGGACCTCAACAGTGCCCTGGGGGACCTAGTCCTGTACAACTTCTCTGCCAACACCTGGGAGCGCTGGGACCTGAGTCCTGCCCCGGTACGACCCCCTGCCCCGCTTGGAGGCACCTGTCCACTCTGGCAGACCCAACCAGGGCCCCCCCGGAGTGACCCCCATCACCCCATAAGCCCCCACCCCTGCCGCTTGATACGGGCCCACCTCCTCCAGATGCTGCTTTTCTACCTCTGACTTTCTTTTTTCTTCCTGTGTCTCCCTTTTTGCATCTTATCCTTCTGTGTATCTCCTGTCTCTTCTTCTTGGTTTCTCTCTCCATTTTTGTCTGCCTGTTGGTCTTCTGCTCTCTCTTGGTCTCTGTATCTCTCCTCTGGGCTGTCTGTCTGTCTCTCCCTCTGCTTTTCTCTGCCATCTCTCCTATTCCTGCCACCCTGTTCTTGTCACTCTGTGTCACCATCCTGTCTCCCGGTCTCTTATCCACAGGCTGCCCGGCACTCCCACGTGGCTGTGGCTTGGGCGGGCTTCCTGGTGCTCATGGGTGGTGAGCTGGCTGATGGCTCCCTCACCAGTGACGTTTGGGCCTTCAGCCCGCTGGGCGGGGGCCACTGGGAGCTCCTCGCACCACCTGCCTCGGGTTCTTCGGGGCCACCGGGCCTGGCAGGTCACGCGGCCGCTCTGGTGGACGACGTCTGGCTCTATGTGTCTGGCGGCCGCACCCAGCACGACCTCTTCTCCTCCGGCCTCTTCCGTTTCCGCCTCGACGGCAGCAGCAGGGGCTACTGGGAGCAGGTGATTCCAGCAGGCGGGAGGCCCCCTGCTGCCACTGGCCACTCCATGGTGTTCCACGCGCCCTCACGTACCCTGCTGGTTCACGGTGGACACCGGCCCTCCACCGCCCGGTGAGTGACCTGCCCCGCAGGGTCAAGCCTGGCCCAGGCCCCTGGGCCTTCAGTCTTTAGTGGGCTTCACCCGCTGATGGACTTCTGCAGTCATCCAGGCCCACCTTCCTTAGGTCATTCACTAGTTCGTTTGTTCTCTTATTTGCTCATCCACTCACTGACTCTCTAACCCTTTTCTCGTTCTCTCTAACCCTTTTCTCGTTCTCTTGACCACTTACTTCCCACGCACTCCTGCCCGTCCATGCACTCAGCCACACCCTGTTTGGTGGCCAGCCCTGGCTAGATGATGCACAGAACCCAGGGACGAGCTGGGCCTGGGTCCTGCCCACCGGGAGGCAGGTGGGGGATAAACCCCATCACGCCGGTCTCACCCTGACTGATCAGACAACTCTTGAGAGCCCAGAGGAGGGAGAGAAGCCCTTCCTGCCCTGAGGCCGTCCTCTGCCCCTCCTGATAGGTTCTCTGTGCGGGTGAACTCCACCGAGCTCTTCCACGTGGATCGGCGCGTGTGGACCACCCTGAAGGGCCGGGATGGGCTTCAGGGCCCACGGGAGAGAGCCTTCCATACAGCCAGTGTCCTGGGCAACTACATGGTGGTCTATGGTGAGGAGGCTCCCTGATCCCGCCTGCCTGCCTGCCTGCCAGGGCCACACGCCTACACTGAGCTGAGGCTCCCTGCCTGGGTATCCCCACCTCCACCAGGCTTGCCAGCTGTGCCCCTTTCCTCCTTTCCCAGGGGGCAACGTGCACACCCATTACCAGGAGGAAAAGTGCTATGAAGATGGCCTCTTTTTCTACCACCTCGGCTGCCATCAGTGGGTGTCGGGGGCCGAGCTTGCCCCCCCAGGAACCCCTGAGGGTGAGTGGCCCCTCTTTTCTCCTGAGGTGCTCCTGAGACTCGCACTTCCCTGACAGTAAATCTGGGCTTTGGGCGGGAGCCACCTCGGTCCTTGTAGGGGGAGCCAGATAGATGCCCTGTTGGAGCTGGCCTCTGGAGGCAAGCCTGTGCTGGAGGCAGGGCGGGTCCCTGTTGCCATGGAGACGGGAGGCCGGTCCAGCAGCACTGGTCTAGGCTCCAGTCCAGATTTTGCCAGTTTCCAGATGCCCCAGGGAACCGCCTACATGCGACCTTTTCAAGGTCATAGAATTGGCACGTGGCAGAACCAGGAGGGCCGGCCCCAAGCAACCATCTGTACAAAAATATCATTTAATCTCTCTGTGTCTTAACCTGCCTGTCTGTAAAATGGGGATGATAGTAACACTTGAATCGCTGGGCTGTTGTGAGAGTCAATTGAGATGGTGCGAAGAATGAAGACCGCCTAGCCAAGGGCTCAGTATGTGGACTTTCTGATAGTGTTAGAACCCTGCCCCAGGGCCTGAGGGCTTGCCTGGAAGGGAGTGTGGAGAAACCTTTCAAACTTATTAAATGAGACTGCTTGGAGAATTAAAAGGAAGCCATAGGCCCACTGCTCGGAATCAAGCTTGTACACACAAACTGGGCATATCATTTCAGGGGGCTGTGGACTTCCGGGAGGCCCATCTCTTCTCTGTGCCCTACTGAACAGAGAGCGAGGACAGAGAACAGGCGTAAGGAAGGGACATTGACATTTAATGGGTAGGCAGGGTGAAGGGTTCCCCATGGAACCCTGTTTGACCATCAGGAATAAAGCCTTGGCCTGGCATTCAAGGCCTCGAATCCAGGGCTCTTCTGCCTGTCCCTGTTTCTCCTTTAGGCCAGAGTGTGAGGTTTCTGGAGGACTGTTCCTCTGTAGTTTGTGAGTCCCCAGGCCAAGTCCCGCGTGCTTACAGAGCGTACAGGTCGGTGAGAGGGTGAGGGGTCACCAATCACTGACCACTTACCCATCAGTCAGGACTCTTGGTTCTGAGTGACAGGATCCAACCTAACCAGCTTGAGCAAAACTGAGTTCTTGGCTCACTTTAGTGACAACTGGCTTCAGGCTGGCCTGGGTGCAGGCACTGAGATGATGGCATCGGCCAGTCCGCATTAAGGTTCGCTTCAGTCCAGGGCAGGTTTGTCTTTTGTAAACGGTCACCAGCAGCCCTGTGCTTATGTCCTGCCCCTTTAAAATGCCCAGATGGAGGAAGCGCGTGACTTTTTCCCAAGAATCATAGGAATCAGGTCCTTTTCCTGAACGAGTCACTGACCTGATGGGCCTGGGCTATGCCCCATGGCTGCCAAAGGCAGGGTCAGCTCAGCTGGAGCCTGGGGACTGTAGTGGAAGAGGGGGGTTTTCCAGAGGAAAATCAGAGGCTGTCTCCAGAAGAGAGGCTGGTGCCAGACAGACAAAACCAGGTGAGAGCCAGGGGGCCTGCCTCATGGCTCCCCGAGGGCAGAAAGATGGTCTATTTATAAAGAAGGAAACCAAGATTCAGAGAAGTTGAGTCTCTTGCCCAAGGCCACACGGCTAGTCAGACCTGTGATTTGAACCCAAGGAAGTGGTAGACCTCGGAATCAAAGCCAGGTTTTTCTGACCCTGAAGACCGTGCTCTGTCTTTTAGAGGTGGTTCGGGCAGTTGCGGGGGGGGGGGGGGGGGGCGTTNGGGGGGGGGGGGGAGGGGGCGTTCAGTTAAAGCAGGAAGTCAGAGGCTGGACTGAGGCATGGGAGAGTCGGTGTAGTCCTCTGGGAAAGGGAGCTCTGAGCGTGGGAGGGGAGATTGGCACGAGTCTCAGGTCCTTGGGTTGGGGGCGTGTGTCTGTATTCTCCTAGGCCGAGCAGCGCCTCCCAGTGGCCGATACTCACATGTGGCGGCTGTGCTTGGTGGCAGCGTCCTGTTGGTGGCTGGGGGGTACAGTGGCCGGCCCCGTGGGGACTTGATGGCCTACAAGGTGCCTCCCTTTGTGTTCCAGGCGCCTGCTCCGGACGTGAGCACTGGGGTGATAGGGAGAGGGTGGCTGGGGAGGAGGCAGCATGGTTCCCAGGGAGGCGGGAGCAAGGTGGGGTGGGTCCCTGGGAGAAGGACTGGCACTCCCTAGGGATACGAGAGGAGGGCGGTTGGTCCCCAGGTCCAAGGGGGGAGGACTGGAGGTCCCTGGGGCTGAGGGCAGAGTGGATGGGGTCCTGGAGGTGTCGAGCGGTTGAGGCCCCTGGGATCATCAACGGGAGCTGGCATGGCGGACAGGCTCCAGGTCTGAGGAGCCCCCCTCCCCCGTCTCTCTGCAGTACCACTTAGACTACTGCTCCATGTACACGGACCACAGCGTCTGCTCGCGAGACCCCGAGTGCAGTTGGTGTCAGGGGGCCTGCCAGGCTGCACCACCTCCTGGGACTCCCCCTGGGGCCGTGAGTGACCGTCCTCGCCCTCTGTCGCCCAGCGCGGAGACCCGACCCTCGACCCTTGGTGTCTCCCTCTGTCGCAACCACTTGGGAGACTTGTTTTCACACCTAAGATCGGCACTCCTGACCCACCGACCCCTGAACCTCTGACCCCTCCCAATCCTTTTGAACTTACAGCCCTGTCCCCACCCCCCAGCTCCTGTCCTCTTGATCTTTCTCATTCCGGCTGGCTTTCAGTTCCTTTCTCCAACTTCCTGACGCTTTCTACCCCAAGACTCCTGAATCTACAGCACTTCCCAGGTCCGTTAAGCCCCTGTGGACAGTAACCCCTGTCCCCTCCCCTCCCTGCAGTGTCCAGCTGCCAGCTGCCTGGGCCTGGGACGCCTTCTGGGTGACTGCCAGGCCTGCCTGGCCTTCAGCAGCTCCACAGCTCCTCCCCGGGGGCCCGGCGCCCTGGGCTGGTGTGTGCATAATGAGAGCTGCCTCCCCCGGCCTGGTGAGTGTGCAGGGGCAGTGTGGGAGGGGGCAGCGCAGCACCCTGCACTGACCTCTATTCCCCCCCACCCTCCTGTCCTCACAGAGCAGGCCCGCTGCCGAGGGGAGCAGATCTCGGGCACCGTGGGCTGGTGGGGGCCTGCGCCTGTCTTTGTCACATCCCTGGAGGCCTGTGTCACCCAGAGCTTCCTGCCTGGCCTGCACCTGCTCACTTTCCAGCAGCCGCCCAATGCCTCCCAGCCTGACAAGGTGGGGAGCCAGGGGATGGGGCCTGGTGTGTGGTCCTAGGGTTTTCACTTTTCAAATGGTTCTGTACCACTCTTGTGACTGCCCTGATAAGCCTTTACATTCAAGGGTCTGCTTTTCCTTATTGACCTCAAAAGATTTTTTAAGAATTGTGCCAAAACACACATCATATAAAATTTACTGTCAGTGATATGAAGCACGTTCACAGTATTGTGCCACCATCACCACCTGCTTCCAGAACATTCTTGTTACCCCAGAAAGAAGCTCCAGACCCATTAAGTAATCCCTCTCTGGTCCCCTTCTCCCCCTGGCCCCTGGCAACCACTAACCTTTTAGTGGTTAGTGCTTGGCAATCCGCTAACTCTGGATTTGCCATCTCTGGATATGTCACATAAATGGAATCACATATGTTGTCTGTGGCTTCTTTCACTTAGAGTAATGTTTTCAAGGTCCATCCATGTTGTAGCATGCCTTAGAACCTCATTCCTTTTTATGGACGAGTAATATTACATTGTATGGCCATGCCACATCTGTTCATCAGCTGATGGACATGCAGGGTGTTTATACTTATTGGCTATCGTGAATAGTCCTGCCATGAACATTCCTGTAAAAGCCATTGTTTGAATATCTATTTTCTTGTAGAAAATATTTTCCTTTATTTTTTTCTAATTGAGGTATCATTGACATACGATATTATGTTAGTTTCAAGTATATAAGATAATGATTTGAAATTTGTATATATTGCAATGAACACCTATTTTCAGCTCTTTGGGGTACATATCTAGGAGTGGAATTGCTGGGTCATATAGTGATTCAATATGTAGCTTATTGAGGAATTACCAAACTGTTTTCCGTAGCGTCTCCTTACTGATTTTTTTTTTTTTAAAGATTTTATTTATTTGACAGAGACAGAGACAGCCAGTGAGAGAGAACACAAGCAGGGGGAGTGGGAGAGGAAGAAGCAGGCTCCCAGCGGAGGAGCCTGATGTGGGGCTTGATCCCTTAACGCCGGGATCACGCCCTAAGCCGAAGGCAGACGCTTAACCGCTGTGCCACCCAGGCGCCCCTGATTTTTTTTTTTTTTTTAAGAGAGAGAGCAAGAGTGGGGAGGGGCAGAAGGAGAGAGAGAATCTTAAGCAGGCTCCACAGCCAGTGTGGAGCCCAACATGGGGCTTGATCTCAGACTCAGATCAGGACCTGAGCTGAAATCACGAGTCAGATGCTTAACCGACTGAGCCACCCAGGCGCTCCTCCTTATTGATTTTTAAAATAGATAACATAATTGTATGGTTCAAAAATCACAATAATGTAAAAAGTGGTTGAGTGAAGAGTTTTCTCCTATCTGTCCTGCTCCCCACCCTCTCAGTGTGGGAAGCTGTCCCCAGCATCCCCCCAACTCGACACCACCCTAACTCTTCCCAGAAGATCCATTTGGATTTCCTGTATATCCTTGCAGGTCTACCTATTCAGATGCATGCAAATGTGACATTTAGTTATTTTTTTTTTCTTGCACAAAAAGTAATATTCTAGTCACACTACACTGCCACTTTTATTTCTTAACATATCGTGGTAGGCTTCTTAGCACTTAGGAAACACCCTTAATTTTTTTTTTTTTTTTTACAGTTCTGTAATATTCCATTTAGATTCTAGGGCTGTAGTGCTAAGTAGTCTCCCGTTGATGAATACTTGGGTTATTCCATTCTTTTGCAGTTACAAAACGCATGCTAATAAATCACGTAAGTGTGTCTGTCACTTTGAATGTTGGATCTGGACTCTCTCTCTCTCTTTTTTTTAACTCGTGTACTGGTTTATTATATAACCAAGAACACGTTACATGCAAAGGAGCTCTGTCCCCATAGAGCTGGGGTGTGACCTCCTGCTGGCACAGGGACGTGTTCATTAACTTGGAAATTCTCTAAACCCTGTAGTTCAGGGACTTTTTAAAAAAGTGTGGACTCTTAAGGGCTTTGGTGGAAAGTACAAAGGTGGGATGTCGGGGAAGAAGCTCCCGAAAGCTCTGGGGTCCTGGAGTTTCGTGAGAGAGGTGATGAGCGGGGGCCGGGTCCTGGCTGTCTGTTGTCTGAGTCGGAGTCCCAACCCAGAGTGCCCCTGGCCTTGGTCCCTCGCCTGATGAAAGAGGGAAGGAGGTTGGGGTACCTGATCTTTTCTGTCTCTGATGTTTGCCTGAGGGGTGTGGCCACCGTGGGACCATGCGGAGAGGCAGAGGCGCTCACGCGTACCCTCCTCCCCGGCTGGCGTAGGTGTTGATCGTTCGCAGTACGACCATCACTCTGACACCCAGCCCAGAGACTGACGTGTCCCTGGTCTACCGTGGCTTCATCCACCCACTGCTGCCCGGAGGGCCCGGAGGGGCAGGGGCTGAGGATGTAGCTGTGTGGGCCCGGGCCCAGCGTCTACATGTCCTCGCCCGGATGGCCCGGGGCCCTGACACGGAGAACATGGTGAGGATGCCTGAACATTCAGGGTGCTGTTATAAATATGGGGGCTGGGGTGTATGGTGTGGGGGAGGACTGGGGGGAAATCAGAGGCATGGGATATATCCTTAGTGGAGGGAGGGCCCTGGGGTTTTCAGTTATGAATGGAATTGGGGGGGGATTCTGAAGAAGGTGGGGGAAGGTCTGAGTTACCAAGTTAAACTCCCCCTGAGGAGCGAGGTGGTGGTGAGGGGATTGAGGGTTCTCAGAGGTTCTTTGGGTCTAAGGAGCTCTGAGGCCCTCTTCCTCTTCCCAGGACGGAGGTGAGTGCTAGGTGGGTTTGGGGCTCTTGGAGGTTTCAGGGGTGGGGGTGGCTGGAACATTCTGAGGCCCCTGTCTGTCCCTCACCCATACCCAGGAGGAGGTGGGGCGCTGGGTGGCTCAGCAGGAGAAGGAGACGAGGCGGCTACAGCGCCCAGGGTCTGCTCGCCTCTTCCCACTGCCTGGCCGGGGCCACAAGTACGCGGTGGAGATCCGGGGCCAGCTCAATGGCTCGGCGGGCCCTGGGCACAGTGAACTTACTCTGCTGTGGGACCGGACTGGCGTGCCAGGCGGCAGCGTGAGTACCCAGGCCCTGGCCTCAGATCCCCCGAGCTTTCCGAACCTCAGACCACAAATTCTAACTCTCTTGACCTGACCTCCCTGCCCCCCGACCCGACTCTTGAACTCTGGGTGTCGCCTTGAGCCCTCTGGATGCCAACCTCTGACCCCCAGACTCTGCCCTGATCTCACATTCTGACCCCCTGCCCACATCTCTGATCCCCCTGGCCCTGACTTCTGCCCTCTGCACTTGGCTTTCTCATCTCTCGATGCTCTTGAACCCCAAATCCCCTTTGGTCTGCTCCTCCTAAATCCTGATTTCCCACAGGCTTGAGTTCTCAACCTTGTCTCCAAACACTGAAGTCTTTAGTGCCAAACCCTGACCCCTACCCCCAACCTCGACCCCTGCCCTGGGACTTGGCATGTGGACCCCTGCCCCTCACGTGAGCCCTTCCCCTAGGAGATCTCCTTCTTCTTCCTGGAGCCCTACCGCTCTTCAGCCTGCCTCTCCTACTCCTCCTGCCTGGGCTGCTTGGCGGACCAGGGCTGCGGCTGGTGCCTGACCAGCTCCACCTGCCTCCTGCGCCAGAGCGGGGCCCACTGCGGGGACGACGGGGCTGGCGGGTCGCTGCTGGTACTGGTGCCCGCCCTCTGCCCGCTCTGTGAGGAACACCGCGACTGTCACGCCTGCACTCAGGTGCCTTCCATACCCCAGAGGGGAGGTCTCAAGATCAAGGCAGTCGAATCAGGCGACTGGGACGGGGAGGACCCTCTGGAGTTGGCGTGGGCATCTGAGGGGTCCCCTGGGTACAGTGGGGGGAGACAGGTGGGACTGTTGTCCTTGATCTGCAGGTGAGAGCCAGGTGGGGAGCAGAGGAGAGGGGCTAGAGAGTGGGTTCCTGGCAGTCAGGACTCTCCCTGTTGTAGGGCCTGAAAACCCAACTTAGCACCTCTTTACCAGAGTGGTAAAGAAATCGGTCTTTAGGCCTGTGGTTCAGACCGTGTGGTCAGGCATCCACCCCTCTCCATCCCATACCCTCGCTTCCCTGGAGGTTCCTTCCTTGGGAGTGGCAAGGGAGCCACGAGGGCTCCAGACTTTCATCCCCCCACTCATCCCCTCGAGTCCCAAGTGGAAGAGAGCACCATTCTGTCCCCAACCCCTCTGACCCCCAGTTCAACAGAAGTCCCAGAGCACGTTTCGTTGGTTCTGGTTGGGTCTTACGCCAACTCTCAGAGCCATCTCTGAAGCTAGGGGGAAGGGAGCCTGGCCTCTGGCCCACCTCTGGAGCTCAAGGATCCGTCAGCTCCAACTGGACCACACGTAGGGGTTCTGTTGCCCCTAAAGGGGGTGGGTGCCGGGAAGGCGGATCCCATGGATGCCATTGGCTGCAGCGGAAAGGTTGGAGAGGCAGGCCGCTGGCAAGGGAGAGGGACTTGGGGGGTGGTCTGTGGGGTGGGGCAGGTGAGGCAGGCAGCTACTTGTGGAGTCCAGGGTAGACGGCTAAGTTGGGCTCTTACTCCTTTAATTCCCCAGGACCCCTTCTGTGAGTGGCATCAGAGCACCAGCCGTAAAGGGGACGCCTCGTGCAGCCGGCGGGGCCGGAGTCGGGGTGCCCTGAAGAGCCCAGAGGAGTGTCCTCCGCTCTGCAGCCTGTGAGCTGCCTGGGCCCAGGGAGATGGGATGTGGAGGGCTTGTGGGGGTCGGGCCAGGGTTTGACCCTGCCCCTGCTCCCCGCCCCCAGGCGCCTGACCTGTGACGACTGCCTGGCCAACTCCAGCCAGTGCGCCTGGTGCCAGTCCACACACACCTGCTTCCTGTTCGCGGCCTACCTGGCCCGCTACCCGCACGGGGGCTGCCGTGGCTGGGATGACAGGTGCGGGCTGGGCAGGGGCTCGGGGCTCACAGGAGAGTGGGGTGCGGGGGGAGGGCTCAGACACCCCCACCCACACCTGTCGCCCTGCAGTGTGCACTCGGAGCCTCGGTGCCGGAGTTGTGACCGCTTCCTGACCTGCCACGAGTGTCTGCAGAGCCACGAGTGCGGCTGGTGTGGCAATGAGGACAATCCCACGCTGGGCCGGTGAGGCCGGGACACTGAGGCCGGTGGGCGGGTGGGCTGGGAGGTTCTCGCCCGCCTTGATTCTAATGGCGGATTGTCTTTCTGTGTTTCTTCCCTTCCCCTCTCTCTTCTCCATCTCCACTCTCTCCCTATCTCTGTGACTGGTTTCTTCTCATCTTTCCTTCTTGGCTTTCTGTTTCCGTCTTGCCTTCTCTCTCCCTTTCACTGTTTCCCTGCCTGTCTCTTGTTTGCCTGTTACAATCCCTGCCATCTGACTGCTCTGGGTTTCTCTATCTCTCCTTCGTTTCTCCTTGTGTCTTTCTCTCCATATTCATATTTCCATTTCTGTCTTTCTGATTGGCCCCGCTCTCCCTGTCTTGGTCTCTTGTTTCTTTATCATCTCCCCGTTCCCACCCCCTCCTCTGTCTCTCACCCCCCCCAGGTGCCTCCAAGGGGACTTCTCTGGGCCGCTGGGTGGGGGGAACTGCTCCCTGTGGGTGGGGGAGGGCTTGGGGCTGTCTGTGGCCCTCCCCGCACGCTGGGCGTATGCCCGCTGTCCGGACGTGGATGAGTGTCGCCTGGGCCTGGCACGGTGCCACCTGCGGGCCACCTGCCTGAACACACCCCTCAGCTACGAGTGTCACTGCCAGCGGGGCTACCAGGGCGATGGCATCACGTACTGCAACCGCACGTGAGTGGGGACGGGTTTCCACGGAGATGTCGCCCTGGGGCTGGGGCACGTGGAGATGGAGGAAGGAAGCCGTTGCGTGGTGCTGGGGTTCCTCCCAGGGAACCAGCATCCCCAGTGAGCCTGGGGTTTTTACCTTGCAGGGTAGGCCCTCATTAGAGTGACAGGGTCCCCAGTATAACACTAGTTACTGTGGAGACAGGTCACCCCTGGACTGTGGGCCATAGTCTTCAGTGTTGCCATGGAGATGGAGGAGGACAGAGCAGAAAGGGGTTTTCACAGAGAGCAGATCACCAGTGGTGATATGTGGTTACCATAGAGACAGGAGTTACCACGTGTGATGGGGTTACCTTGGAGACAGGGCTGCCCACAGAGTCCAAGAGGGAGGAACAGGCAGTAGCTTGGGAAGGCGTTGCTGTGGAGAGGAGGGGGTGGAGTGGGGCGGGAGGGGGGTGTGCCTTGGGGGCTCCGGGCATTACCCAGCACTTCCCCACCCCGCCACGCCCTCAGGTGTCTGGAGGACTGTGGCCACGGTGTGTGCAGTGGTCCCCCCGACTTCACCTGTGTGTGTGACCTGGGCTGGACGTCCGACCTGCCCCCGCCCACGCCTGCCCCGGGACCCCCCGCACCCCGCTGCTCCCGGGACTGTGGCTGCAATTTCCACAGCCATTGTCGCAGGCGAGGGCCTGGCTTCTGTGATGAGTGCCAGGGTGAGCGGCCTCGTCCCCAACTCCCGGGGCTGGCCTCAGGGACCCTCCTCTGGGCTCCAGTGTCCTTCCTCTGCCTGGGTGTCTGGGTTCCCTCCCCCAGCTAGGGCTCCCCCTGCTCCATGGCCTGCTCCCCACCCCACATGGTTTCAGTGCCACCCATCTCTTTGGCAGGGCCTTGGGCCCCCAGGCCCCCCTCCCCCCGTGGGGGCTTGCAATGCCTGCCCAGTCTGGGCCTGGTCACCTTTCTCTGAAGCAGCCGCATGGGGTCAGGGATCGGCCGAGTGTTGTGGGGCTCCTCCTGCCCTTGCCCTGACTCTGTGTCCTGCCTGCCGGGGCCTCCGCAGACTGGACATGGGGGGAGCGCTGCGAACGGTGCCGGCCCGGCAGCTTCGGCAACGCCACGGGCTCTGGTGGCTGCCGACCCTGCCAGTGCAACGGGCACGGGGACCCGCGCCGTGGCCACTGTGACAACCTCAGCGGGCTCTGCTTCTGCCAGGACCACACTGAAGGTGCCCACTGCCAGCTCTGCTCCCCTGGCTACTATGGGGACCCCCGGTGAGCCAGGGGCCCTCCAGGAGGGCCAGGGTGGGGTTAGGGACTAGACAGGTTGGAATGGGGCGGGACCGGACTGACGCTCTTGCTGTTTCCTCCATCTCCCCAGGGCTGGTGGCTCCTGTTTCCGGGAGTGTGGGGGTCGCGCCCTCCTCACCAACGTGTCCTCAGTGGCGCTGGGCTCGCGCCGGGTGGGGGGGCTGCTGCCTCCGGGGGGCGGGGCAGCGAGAGCCGGGCCAGGCCTATCCTACTGTGTGTGGGTTGTCTCGGCCACCGAGGTGCTGCAGCCCTGTGCCCCTGGGACCCTCTGTCCCCCGCTTACCCTCACCTTCTCCCCTGACAGCAGCACCCCCTGCACAGTGAGTACCGAGGCCCCAGAGTGCAGGCCTACGTCTCCCCCACCCAGTCTGAATCCGCAGACGGACCCTGACTCCATGTCTCTGTTCCGTTAACCTCCAAACCCTAAGCTCTCTTCCTCAGACAGCAGACCTTCATTCCTAAGCCCCAAGACCCTCCCATTCCCCAGATCATCTCCTGTTTCCTGGGCTCCCCACTGCCCAGGCCAGGCATGGTTAATATTTGTATTCTGTGTGCCAACTGCAACCAGTAGGTAGTGGTCGCCAGGAGCTGTGTATTGGGGAAGAGGCTCCATGCCAGAGTGCCTGATCAATGAGCCATGTCTGCTGTGAACACAGGAGGGGAATGGTGGCCAGTTTGACGGTCCAGAAGTTTCAAGCGGCCCGTTTCTCGGGCTCAGATTGCCCTCCCCTCCCAGACCCCTCACGTCCCTCTTTCTCACCCTTACCGTCCCCTGACCCTTCACTATCCGTCCTCCACCTCCAGCTGAGCTACGTCCTGGCCTTTGATGGGCTCCCACGCTTCCTGGACACTGGCGTCGTCCAGTCGGACCGCAGCCTCATTGCCGCCTTCTGCGGCCAGCGGCGGGACAGGCCCCTCACTGTGCAGGCCCTCTCTGGTATGGGGACTGGGGAAAATGGGACCCTGTTCGAGGCCCTGTAGTCCTTGCCCCTTACGCTGTCCCCCGAGGTGTGTTCAAGACCCAGCCTGACTCTGTCCCAGACTCACTGGCCGATGCTGTCCCTTGTCACATCTGGGCCTCCGTTTCCTCAGTTGAGAGGCCAGTAGAGAGAGTTGCCCTGGCCGGGCTGCCTCTCTGGAGAGAAGAGCTGAGTGGGACAAGTCTTTGGGGGACACAGAATGGGGCTGGGGTGAAGGCCCCCTGCTCAGCTCAGCCAGGGAATTTTGCCCCTTGGGCCCTTTGGCGATGTCTGGAGACACTCGGATTGTCCTGGGTGCTCCTGGCGTGTCGTGGGTGGAGGCCAGAGATGCTGCTCTGTCCTCTGCGGGGCTCAGGACACCCCACAACCAAGAACCGCCAGGCCCCATGACATCAGCAGTTCTGAGTTTCAGAAGCTGGCTCCATCTGTTGGAGTGGCGCTAAAAATCATTCGTTCCCCTTGGCAGTTGAAGGGCCCGAGGCTGGAAATGCTTCTCTTCACCTCATAGATGAGAGAGATGTCCAAGGCTGGGAGAGAGAGGGCGGAGGGGTAGTTGGCTGGCTGGGGATTGCACGCCACCCCAAACCCCTCCACAGGGAGCAACTAGAACCGAGGGGCCCTCAATTTCATGTCACCCAGCCGTTGAGTACTAAGCAGCTTCAGTGAGCCACGCCTGCTGGATGCTGGGGATCCTGCAGGGAACAAAGGATGCAGGCCCTGCCTTCAGAGACCCACAGCAGGCGTGCGGGGTGGGGCGGTGCAGGGGGTGACAAACAGCACTAACAAATTACAGTCAGAATAGTGACACCTTTGCTAAGGGACCGAGGAAGTGGGAAGAAGCAGGCACCTGGCGTGTCTGGGGAGTTGGGGAAGGCTTCTTCGCGGAGGTGAGATTTCAGTGGAGGCGTGAAGGGGGACAGTGTGGGTGGGGGACAAGGGCAACTTCTCTAGGCCAGAGGAGCGGCAGGTGCCCCGGCCCTGAGAGGTTGGGAGGGGGCCTGCGGTGCTGGAGTCCTTGGGGCTGGGACAGTGGGAGGCCTTGAAGTCAGAGGGCCTACAGCTGCCCCCCCCACTTTGAACATAATTTTATTGAGGCACTACTTACATTTCCTCTATCTAATTCCTGCCCCCTCCCCCTCCACTAATCTCTTTTGTAAGGAGACCGGTTTTAGGTCAGAGCTTCAGGGAGCTGCAGAGGGTTAAGAGCTTGCCAGGGTTGGGCTTGGGCTCAGCATTGGATGGGTTGGGTGAGGAAGAGGGTGTGCGGCGTGCGGGGGAGTGGTGAAGCCTGGCAGTGATCCTAAGTGGTAAGGTGTGCCTTGCTGCCCTGCCCGGTGACACCGGATTTTCTCTCAACCTGGGGGCAGAGTAGCATCCTGGAGTGCGGCCCCGCCACAAGCCTCTGTCCCCTCTCCCCAAACAGGGCTGCTGGTGCTACACTGGGAGGCCAACGGCTCCACATCGTGGGGCTTCAACGCTTCTGTGGGCTCTGCCCGCTGTGGGTCGGGGGGCCCCGGGAGCTGCCCGGTCCCCCAGGAGTGTGTGCCCCAGGACGGAGCCGCAGGGGCTGGACTCTGCCGATGTCCCCAGGGCTGGGCTGGCCCCCACTGCCGCATGGCTCTGTGTCCTGAGAACTGCAATGCCCACAGTGGGGCAGGGACTTGTAACCAGGTATGGGGGGGGGATGGGCAAGCCACTTGGGATGGCGGCGGTGATCAGCTCCCCCTGAGCCTCCTTCCGCTGCCCCCCAGAGCCTCGGTGTGTGCATCTGTGCCGAGGGCTTCGGGGGCCCTGACTGTGCCACGAAGCTGGACGGCGGGCAGCTGGTCTGGGAGACCCTCATGGACAGCCGCCTCTCAGCCGTGAGTCGTGAATGCCACTCTCCACGGAGGTGCCACGCGGCCCGCCTCCTGGATGGTTCTCCTCCTCCTTCCATTCCTTCAGCCCCTACACCCAGCCTGACCCCTCGTGTCCCCACCTCCCCATCCAGGACACTGCCAGCCGATTCCTACACCGCCTGGGGCACACCATGGTGGAGGGACCTGATGCCACCTTGTGGATGTTTGGGGGCCTCGGCCTGCCCCAGGGGCTGCTGGGGAACCTGTACAGGTGAGGACTGCCTCCAGGGAGTGGGAAGCCTGAAGGAGAGGAGGTCACCTCAGGAGATGCTGAGATGTGTGTCACATGAGAGTCTCTTTGGAGGTTAAAAAAAAAAAACAAAAAACTGGTGGAAAAAACCTCTGGGTTCAGCTCAGGTCATGATCCCAGGGTCCTGGGATTGAGTCCTGCATCGGGCTCCCTGCTCAGTGGGGAGTCTGCTTCTCCCTCTACCCCTGCCCCCTGCTCATGCTCTCTCTCATGAGCTCTATCTTTCTCAAATAAATAAAATGTTAAAAAAAACAACAAAACCTGTACAGGTGAGAGACCCCCAAAAGATGCTGGGAACTTGTCACAGGAGGCCCACCTCAGGGTCTGGGATATTTATTTAGGTGGTTTCTACCCCCGGGGGGAGTAAGATGGTTGTCAAAGGAGGGGCACCCTAGGCGACTTGGGATAACTCTGTGTTTGGGGGGGTCACCCGGGTCATGCTGGGGTGACTGTATGGTGAGACTCCTTTTCTGCACCTTGGTGCCAGGTACTCAGTGAGTGAGCGGCGATGGACACAGATGCTGGCGGGAGCCGAGGATGGGGGCCCGGGCCCCTCACCCCGCTCCTTCCACGCGGCTGCCTATGTGTCTGCTGGCCGTGGTGCCATGTACCTTCTGGGGGGACTCACAGCTGGGGGTGTCACTCGCGACTTCTGGGTCCTCAACCTCACCACGCTGCAGTGGCGGCAGGAGAAGGTGAGCCCCTCGCCCTCCCCACAGCCCGCGCCAACCATCTCTAGCAGGGCCGGCCAGAGCAGCTCCTGCCCGTTTCACCCCCAGGGGATGCAGCTCCCCCCGACCCCCCACTGGGGCTCCAGCGTGAGTCCCAGAGTTGAATCTCATTGGCCATCCTGGGTCACGTGGTAGTCCGGAGCCAGCCCATGGCCAGGAGGATGGGGCGAGTACAGTCAGCCCCACGCGGCCAGAGGGAGAGCAGAAGAGCCAGGGCTTCCCAGAGGAACGCCAGGCTGTCCTTACTGCATCGGTGACGCTGAGCAGGCAGAAATGGCAAGGGACCTACCGCACGCCTGCTGGAACCATGGCGGGTTGGAAACTTGGGGTCTGACCGGCCTTGAGCAGCTCACTACCTCCTTCTTGGTTCAAGGGGAGTGTTGGGAGTTCCGAGTCTTGCTTGTACCCGGAAGATGACCCCTAACCTCCAGCTCTCTGGTGACCTCTGCCCTCTATCCCCCAGGTGTCCCAGACCGTGGAGCTGCCGGCAGTGGCTGGTCACACCCTTACTGCCCGCCGAGGCCTGTCTCTGCTCCTGGTGGGCGGGTACTCCCCCGAAAATGGCTTCAACCAGCAGCTGTTCGAGTACCAGCTGGTGACTGGCACCTGGGTGTCCGGAGCCCAGAGCGGGACACCCCCTACCGGTAGGGCTGGGGACAAGGAAGGGACAGCACCTGGGACACCTGGCCATCCAGGGCTTTGTGGAGGGTCTCTGTCCACTGCCGTACCCTGTGGTCACTGCCCCTTAGACCTTGTTATGTCCCCGTCTTCTCCCCCCACCCCCATGCCCACCCAGATTCTCAGACCAGCTATTGAGAAGTTCAGTTTCCCATGATAGGCTTCCCACCTCCTGTCCAGTGACAGTGGTCACCATGTTCCTCTCCCAGGTCCTAGATCCCTGCCCCTCAGGCATTCCCCTTCTCCATTCTTTGCTCACTGTCCTCCCAGGACATGCAGGTCACCCCATCTCCCCCTCTTCTCTTGTCCAGAGTTGCAAGTGGTGGTCCTTTCGAACCAAAGTGGGAGGGAGGGGTTGAGAAGGGCTCCTAGGTGGTATGTTCCCAAGAAGGGGAGCCCATGGGGCGCCTGGGTGTCTCAGTCGTTAAGCATCTGCCTTTGGCCCAGGTCCTGGGATCAAGCCCCACGTTGGGCTCCCTGCTCAGGGGGGAGCCTGCTTCTCCCTCTCCCTCTGCTGCTCCCTCTACTTGTGCTCATTCTCGCTCTGTCAAATAAATAAATAAATTGTAAAAAAGAAAAAGAAAAAAAGAAGGGGAGGCCAGGAAGGTGGGAGGGCGTTCCTAATCACCAGCCCTCCCCCCAGTGTCTGCTCCCTTGTGCCTCCCAGGTCTCTACGGTCACTCTGCTGTGTACCACGAGGCCACTGACTCTCTCTACGTGTTTGGGGGTTTCCGCTTCCACGTGGAGCTGGCAGCCCCGTCCCCTGAGCTCTACTCCCTGCACTGTCCTGACCGCACCTGGAGCCTGCTAGCCCCTTCCCAGGGGGCAAAGGTCAGGAAAAGAGGTGTACACAGATAGATCCATGGGGCAGGAAGGTGGGGGGGCCCCCTTACCCAGCACCCCAGGACTGGCTCAACCCTGGACTCCTCATCCCCTTCTTTCCAGTCCCCTAGACTCAGCTGTGACCTCACACATCTCCCCTCTTCCATCACTCGTTTGGAGGGAAGCAGCCTAGAGCAGGAGGTCTGAGCCCGGGGTTCTGCCCCAGCTCTGCCCCACTCTAGGTGTGGCCTCCACTTCCCAGCCTCCCCATCTGTAAAACCTGGGACCGAGGCTCCTTGTGCCTCCTGCCTTCAAGGCCAAAGGAGATAGAGGGTGGGAGTATGTGGTCTCCGATGTGCTGGTTCAAGACAATTGAGTTTTCCATCTGCAAATATATTTCCAAGCCCTTTTGGGGCCCGGACTGTAAGGGAGGCCCAAGCCTCACCCCCAGGATGCCCCTAGCCCAGCTGGCCAGGTTACACAAGAAATGTAGGATTCATCTCGAGCAGCCTGGGCCAGGTTCCTGGGGAACGACACAGGGCGTGGGGGTTCTAGGAGTTCGGGGAAGGGAGATGGCCCTGGGGCTGCTCTGAAGAATGAGGGAGGTCTCCTGGACTGAGGAGCCGAGATTTGAGGGAGGTTAGGGCTGGGTAGGGCTGGTGGGGGCTGAGGTGTGGAAGGGTGCAGGGTGGCGGGTAGGGTGAGAGGTGAGCGGAGGAGTGTGGGCTCTGACCGGCCATCCTGTGGGTGTCTCCCCAACAGCCTCGCCCCCGGCTTTTCCACGCCTCAGCCTTGCTGGGGGACACCATGGTGGTCCTTGGGGGGCGCTCAGACCCCGATGAGTTCAGCAGCGACATTCTGCTCTACCAGGTCAACTGTAATGCCTGGCTGCTGCCCGACCTGACCCGTAAGTACTGTGCCCCCCCGGGGAGGGATCCTGGGGACCTCCTGCAGGAGCCCTGGCCCTGTCCTGGAATGCTCACTCATCCAGAGTCCCTCGGGCCCCCTCAGACCCCCCCGGCAAAGCTGTTTTCCCCTGTTACCTAAACACCCACAGAGATGCCTGCCTTCCTTTTCTTTTCCTAGAAAGTTTATTTTTTGTTCTGATTATAAAAGTAATAATATTCATTGTATGTAATTGGTGAAATAAGAAGGAAAAAATTCCCCCATGATCCCGTTCTGTAGAGACAGCACTATTATACGAGGGGGTGTTTCTTTCCAGTCTGCTGCTCTGAGGCTGGAAAGGGGCTTGGACCTTGCCTTTGTCTCCATCCTTATTCCATTCTTTCCACTTCCCTTTCCTGTTTGTCTCTCCCTCTCTTTTGTCTTGCTATCCATGTCGAATCTCTTGCCCTCTCTGTGCTTCTGCCGTCCTTAGCCCATCACTCTGCTTGGCGTCCCTCTCTGACTGGTCTCTTCATGGGGCTCTCTTCCCCGCATCTCTCTCTCTGAACGTTCTGTCTTTCCCCAGGCCCAGCCTCTGTGGGGGCCCCGATGGAGGAGTCTGTGGCCCATGCTGTGGCGGCGGTAGGGGACCGCCTGTACCTCTCAGGGGGCTTCGGGGGAGTGGCCCTGGGCCGCCTGCTGGCCCTGACCTTGCCCCCTGACCCCTGCCGCCTGCTGCCCTCACCTGAAGCTTGTAACCAGTCTGGGGCCTGTACCTGGTGCCACGGGGCCTGCTTGTCTGGGGACCAGGCCCATAGGTAACCGTGGTGACTGAACAGCTCATGGGTGGGCGGTACTAGTGCCCTCCGAAGGGGGTTCTGTGCTAGGCCAGGCTTGCCGGGCGGCGGGGGGCTCAAGAGGGTACTGTCCGGGCAGGACACGGGCTCACATGGGAGAATGGGCAGCTGCGTCACAGCAGAGTTGGGCTGGGGGACCCTTGAGTGAGTAGCCCTGCTTGTGGGCTGCAGTATCATCCCAGAATGTTTCCTGGAGCAGGGTCTGAACTGGCTGCTAAATGACCACTAGAGTTTAGACCAGCGAAAGTTCGGAAGTGGGGCTGTGCCCAGTGTATCTTAGAGACCGTCTGTGCTGGGGGAACACGAGACTGGAGCGGTGGGTGGGGCCACTCAGGAAGGGCTCCCAGTGCCTGGCTGTGGCGTTGGGCTCCAGTCACTCGGGAATCCAAACCTCTCAGGAAGCTGACAGGGCTGTCTTCGGTTCAGCACAAACTCTTTTGGCTACATAATGGCCTTGGCTTGTCCCGTTAAATGTGTCACTGTGTTTGCTACTGAATTATTAAAGGGTTTGATTTATGGGGTGCTCCCCCAGATTCCATTAGGAGTGTTATGTAACAGTGGGTACGCCTACTATTTTTCTAAAATCTGGAAAGTTCTGAAATGTGTGCCTTCAAGGATTTGGGGTAGGGATTATGAACTTCCACTGTGGGCGATGGGAAGCCAGGGAAGGTTTGAGCAAGGGAGGGCAGGGGCAGGCCTGGGCAGAAAGCCCCGGGGCTGTTGGGAAGGGGCAGTGGTGAGGGGAGGCTGTGGGTGGAGACTTGGGAGGAGGCCGGTGAGGAGGAGGCCTGAACTGGGCAAGGGGCTGCAGGGGTGCAGAGTGGGGGATGCGTTGGTGGCTGGAGGGACAGGAGAGTGTGGGATATTGTCCAGTATCTCTGGCTGGAGTGGCAGGGGGACGTGAGACCATGGCCAAGTGGGGTGGGGGAGGAGCAGGTTCCGGAGGCCTGGGCTAAGACCCGTCTGGGATGCACGTGGGGGGGGCCCAGGACAATGTCCAGGAGGCACTGGGAAGAGGCAGGGGCGGGTGGAGGAGGGATGGGATCTGGCTGGGTATGATGAGCCAGGCCTCATGCCTCCCCAGGCTGGGCTGTGGGGGCCCCCCATGCTCCCCAATGCCTCACTCCCCCGAGGAATGTCGACGTCTCCGGACCTGCAGTGAGTGCCTGGCCCGCCATCCCCGGACCCTGCAGCCTGGAGATGGAGAGGTGAATGGTGGGGGGGGAGGGGCTCAGGAACTTCAGCTGGGATTGGGTGAGAAGAGCCGAGGCAGGAGGGGTGCCAGGGACCCTGAGGACCCCGCTGAGCCCATGTTCGCCCACCAGGCATCCGTGCCCCGCTGTAAGTGGTGTACCAACTGCCCTGAGGGCGCCTGCATCGGGCGGAATGGGTCCTGCACCTCGGAGAACGACTGTCGCATCAACCAGCGAGAGGTGTTCTGGGCCGGGAACTGCTCCGAGGCGGTGTGTGGGGCGGCCGACTGCGAGCAGTGCACCCGAGAGGGCAAGTGCATGTGGACCAGGCAGTTCAAGAGGACAGGTGAGGCTGGCTCGCTCCCCACAAGGACAGCCTGGGGGCCTGGACTCCGGGCTCCCAGGGAAGGGCTGAGCCGGGGAGGGGCCGCGGCCTGGACCACGCTCTGATTCCCGTGCCTGCGACCCCAGGGGAGACCCGCCGCATCCTCTCAGTGCAGCCCACCTACGACTGGACGTGCTTCAGCCACTCTCTGCTGAATGTGTCCCCAATGCCAGTGGAATCGTCGCCCCCACTCCCCTGCCCCACCCCCTGTCACCTCCTGCCCAACTGCACGTCCTGCCTGGACTCCAAGGGCGCGGACGGGGGCTGGCAGCACTGTGTCTGGAGCAGTAGCCTCCAACAGGTACCGTCGGGCGGGGTGTGGGGGGGCCCTCCCTGCCGTGCCCCTGTTCCTCTGTCCTACTTCCTCCTCCGTTTCCCTGGCTCAGGTCTCTCCACGGTGCTTCCTCTCCTCCTCTCCCACCAGCAACTCCTCCTTCCCTCCTGGCTTCGCTGGTCTCTGTGTCGTGTCTGCTAGGACCCTGCCATGCCGCCCCCTTCCAGACCCCGCAGCCAGGTTCACGGTCCCCCTATCCTTCCCGTGACTGCTAATGCCATCTTGCCTCTCCCTCCCAAACCTCTGCGCTTGCCTTCCCCTTCTCTGCTTTTGGAACTTCTGGTTGTAAGAAACAGAGACTCCCACCTTCGGTTTTATTATGTGGAATTGCGGTAGGAAGTACTGCGACTCCGTACTTCTTGGGCCGCGGGGTCTGTCATCTCAGCCATTCTCTGTGCATCTCCATTGGCTGCTTTCTGTCCCCTTGATCATCCGGGTACATGGCCTTTGGTCTGTGTGACTTTCTGGTTCCAGAGATGGAAGTCATCTCTGTGTTCCTCAGTTAGCTCACGTTCTCAAGGGCAGACTTCGACTCAGCTCACGGGTTAGATGTCCAGCCTTGGCCCAGCGAGACGTGGCCAGGGAGGGTTAGGAGCACATGGTTCTAACCCGGCGGTTCAGACCCACCACTTATTCTGGCTGCGAGCTGGAGAGAGACTCTCTGTGGGTGTAGTCTGGGCAGGCAATGTAGGTGCCAGTCAGTGACAGTCCGACCCTTGACTGTCCAGCTCCTGCTTCCCCATAGAGTCTGTTCCCAAGATGCCTCTGGCTAGCATCATTTGGCCACCCCTGGTGGCAGACGCAAGGCCTTCAATCCCCAACCCTACCCCAGTGGGAGACAAGAAAATTCACCTCCTGCCGTCCGTTCACTCCTGACACACAGGCCGCCCAGAGTTGGAGCCAGGTCCTACAAAGTTATAGAAGTCCCACAGGCCTGCCCCCATTTCTGAGGCCAGTCATGACTTAAGACCACTCACGCTGCTGATCAACCAGCTGTAAATCAGGAGTCCTACCACCTGCTCTGCGGGTTTGGTCTTTTGCTAGAATGGCTCATGGAACTCAGAGAAACAACTGCTCATGAATATCAGTTTACAATGGAGGCTACAACTCGGGCAGAGCCAGGTGAGAGAGACAAATAGGGCAGGGTAAGGGGTGAACGTGCAGAGCCCCTGCGCCCCCTCTGGGCACACCATGCTTGCCACAGGGGAGCTTTCTGAATCTCCTTGTCCGTGAGTTTTTTTTTTTTTTTTAAGATTTTATTTATTTATTCGACAGAGATAGAGACAGCCAGCGAGAGAGGGAACACAGAGGGAGGAGAAAGAAGCAGGCTCTTAGCAGGAGCCTGACGTGGGGCTCGATCCCAGAATGCCGGGATCATGCCCTGAGCCGAAGGCAGACGCTTAACTGCTGTGCCACCCAGGCGCCCCTGTCTGTGAGTTTTTATAGACCCCAGCTCCACCCCCATCCCAGTCGGTGGGATGCAAGCACCAGCCCTCTCACCACTTGGTCTTTCTGGTGACACCCTCCCTACATCCCCTCTTTAGCATAAACTCAGGTGTGAGATCAGCTTCTTAGGAATAACGAAAGGCATTCCAGCACTGAGGAAGGACCAGCACACCTGTAAGATATATTTTTGGGTTACGCCACACCATCCCATAGGCAGGTGGTAGAAATTAAATGGGCGAGTGTCTTTGGAGCTTGGGGCCATGCCTGCTACTGGGTGAAAACTCAGTCATGCCCCAAGTTCTGCCCAGTGGGACGATTCCCAGCCTCCACTCTGTGGGTGACATCCAGAGAGTCCCCACGGTGGGGTGGGTGGGGTGGGCCAGTGTTCCCCGTGGGGGTTCTTGGTGTGACCCCGCAGTGTGGGTCTCTAACACGCTGAGGCCTCATCCCCAGGCCGGGCATCCTTGTGGTGATACAGGTTCTCCCCAAATAGCATCGAGAGTCCCGTCATCCCTCTCTGTGGGCCCTCCTGCGCCTGGAAGGCAGTGCCGGGGAGCCTGCGGGCGGGCTGCTTGCCCAGCCCCTCTGTGCTGCTCTGTGGGACGGGAGACTCCATTGCCCAGTCGGTGCCGCACGCAGGTGGGAGGGCACTTGTGCCAGGGCTCAGGATCTCCGAGCCGTCTCCTAGCTTAAGTGTTGCCTCGGGCTTCTAATAGTCCCCACCGCACAGATCGGACAGAACAGATGTGCAGACTGGCCCTGTTATGAGTTGGCTCCAGGGCCACTGTTATTTTAACCCCAGGCATCGTTCTTTTGAATGACTTTGGCTTCAGAGCCTGGGATGGCCAACAGAGTGCTCCCCTCCCTGGCTTCTCTTCACCAAGTTCTTTATTGAGCCCCTTCCCCATGCCAGACACTTCACTAGGTTGTAGGCCCATGTCAAGACGAGCTGGAATCCTGCTCTTGGGACTTACATTCCTACATCTCTTCCAAGGGCACAGGGGATGCAGTTATGGTGTCGGACAGCATCGCATACGGCCACAGGGAAGTCACAGCAAAAAACGCTGTGCGGACTGGGGACTCGGTCTCCCCGCCTCCCACCCTCCAGATCGCCCCACCATTTGTCAAGGGGTGCGCTAAATTTAGATCTGGAAGCCTAGCTCCAGCAGTTCGGCAAGGCTCAGCTCACTGCTGGCCATAAGCGTCCGTGGGCTCAGAGCTCCGGCCACAGCAACGAGGGTGTCTATTTCAGGATTGCGTGGTTGCCGAGCGCTGTCAGACAGCCCGGACTAATCCCTGTCTTCTTACACTTAAGGCCTGAAGAGCAAATAAAATACTCTGACACCCTGTGGAAAGTTCCCAAGAGTCTGACCCTGATGGTGCACCTTGTCTGGGTCCCAGGACTGCTCAGTGATGGCATGTGAGCTCCTGAGCAGCCCCTGACCACAGACTCTGCTTCCCAGCCTAGCACGGGAGGACCCTATTGCCCCAGCAGCCAGCTCCACGTTTTTCCTAAGTGACGGTGGCTTGCAACTCCGCCCCTGTCACTAGTTTCTGTCTCTAGATTGTTGCCTTTCTTTGGTTGTGAGAAACAGCAGTGGGCGCTAAGCCAGGTGGGGAGACCGACACCACCGGTCACACCAACATAGTGGTACCTCTTGGAGCTCAGGGTGGAAAGTGCAGCCAGGCCTTACAAGGGCCTGGAGACAGAGCCTAGAAAGCTGCCCTCCCCCGCACCCCTCCCCGCCATCGGCTGGGGGTGTGTGGTCCTCATGCTTCCCTCTTCCTTCTGTATCTGCTCTTTTCCTGCCCGTCTGTTCTCTTATTTGCTGTGGTTTGCTTATCCAAACAACCCCCCAGCCCTCACCTCCAGAATCTTCCAGTTTCAAGGATGCCCCTAGCCTGACTCCCATTGTGGACTCCCAGTTACAAATGCTTGACAGGGAGAATGCGATTAACCCCTGCTGGGGTCCATTTCAGTGTCCATCGACTGTGGCCAGAGAGGGCCGCGAGCTTTGAGGAGGGGGTGTGGTCCTGGAAGACACCCAGGATGTGTTTGATCCTCTTTTTCTGCCTCTTTCTTGCCCCTCCCCCGACCTCATTCCTCATTTCCCCTCCCCTGTACAGTGCCTGAGCCCCTCCTACCTGCCTCTGCGATGTATGGCCGGAGGCTGTGGGCGCCTGCTCCGAGGACCCGAGAGCTGCTCCCTGGGCTGTGCGCAGGCAACCCAGTGTGCCCTGTGCCTGCGGCGCCCCCACTGCGGCTGGTGTGCCTGGGGGGGCCAGGATGGGGGCGGCCGCTGCCTGGAGGGTGGGCTCAGCGGTCCCCGTGACGGTGAGCTGGGCTGGGGGGTGGTGAGAGGGGTTGCCCCCGCGCTGGGGTCTGGCACAGAGAACTTGGGGGGCGCTGGGGGCTGTCTTGGAGGTGGGGTTCAGGGGAGGTAGAGCGAAGGCCTGGGTGGCTGGGGGGGCTACGCAGAGGCCCCCAGGTGAAGCTCTGTGTCCCTGTGCCAGGGCTGACATGTGGGCGGCCTGGGGCCTCCTGGGCCTTCCTGTCCTGCCCCCCTGAGGACGAGTGTGCAAACGGGCACCACGACTGCAACGAGACACAGAACTGCCATGACCGGCCACACGGTTATGAGTGCAGCTGCAAGGCGGGCTACACAATGGACAAGTGAGGGCGCGGGGGCCCAGGGGACTGTAGGGCGGGAGGGCCTGCGGGAGCAAGAACGGGCCGGTGCAGGTGTGAGGCGTGCGATTCATGCAGGAAGGGGTGAAGGTGGGGGCCGGTGTGTGGAGGGGCAGGGTTGGTGAGTTTAACAGGGCTCGCCCAGGAAGGAGGAGGATGGCAGGCTAGCCCCTGAAGGAGGTGGAGGCTAGACCCCTGAGGGGGAGCGTGGTGCAGACCAGGGATGAGCCACCAGTTGGGGGCGTTCTAGTGGGTGGTGGGCTGGCCAAGCCCTGAGGGCCCCGCCCGGGCCTGACCCTCCACCCCCTGCCCCTGCAGCGTGACCGGACTGTGCCGCCCCGTGTGCGCCCAGGGCTGCGTGAACGGCTCGTGTGTGGAGCCCGACCACTGCCGCTGCCACTTTGGCTTCGTGGGGCGCAACTGCTCCACTGAGTGTCGCTGCAACCGGCACAGCGAGTGCGCGGGCGTGGGGGCCCGCGACCACTGCCTGCTCTGTCGCAACCACACCAAGGTGGGCCGCCGGGGACGGACCCTGCCCAGCCTTCAGCCCGTACCCCCAGGGCTTGAGCCTTACCCTGAGCCCTGAGGAGCCAGGCCCAGGGAGGACGTGGGGAGACTTCGGGGACACTGTCTGAATTCGCATGAGAGGGGCCACCCCGAAACAGTGGCCAGAGTCAGTGCTGGACGAGGGAGGCTGGGCCGGCGGAGGAGGACTCCGGGTGGTGTAGGGAAGGGCTTCCCGAGCTCCACACTTGGGCTGGACGGGCGTGAACGCCACCCCCACCCCTCACGCCCGAGTCACTAGAGGTGTGCAAGCGAAGGCAGAGGGCTGAATTGCTTCTAGGCTGGGATGGCCTGACCCAAGAGCCCGAGCCCCTGCCGGCCTCCTGTGGTGCTCCCAGCAGGCCCCTTGTCCACTCTCCAGCTCGCCCCCCGTCCCCGTGATTCGCCACCTGCACTGACCACCCCATCCCCGGTTTCCAGGGTAGCCACTGTGAGCAGTGCCTCCCCCTGTTCGTGGGTTCAGCTGTGGGGGGCGGCACGTGCCGGCCCTGTCACGCCTTCTGTCGTGGCAATAGCCACGTCTGCGTCTCCAGGAAAGAGCTCGAAATGGCCAGGAAGGAGCCGGAAAAGTACTCGCTGGATCCGGAGGAGGTAGGAGAGGCCACAGTCCAGGACTCCTGGGGCTCGGGGAGGAGGGGGATGGCCCACGCCTCCTTGCCATCTCCCCATCTTTCCTTGGCCAGATTGACAACTGGGTGACCGAGGGGCCTAGTGAAGACGAGGCTGTGTGTGTGAACTGTCAAAATAACAGCTACGGGGACAAATGTGAGAGCTGCCTGCACGGCTACTTCCTCCTGGATGGGAAGTGCACCAAGTGAGAAGGAGGGCTCCCCCACAACCCTTGCCCCCCCCACAAGGAATAGTTCTATGGGCCACCCCCCCACCAAGTTCTCTGCCCTCAGGCAGGAGCAGACAGCATCCCCCAGGGCTGAGGCTGTGTCGGGGACTATGAGCCAGACTCAGGTGGGAGACCCCCTCCCTCAGAGGCCGGTGCTGACGCACAGGCCGCAGAGCATCCGCCGTGGAGACTGGGGGGCAGAGAGAGAGCTGCCGAGGGGCAAGGCCTTGGGGCGGCCTCCCACCCCAGCCCTTCCTTCCAAATGCTCCATAGACTGGAGTCATTCCAACCTGGCTTCCAATCCTGACCTTGCCGCTGACTGGCTCCATGGCCTTGGGCACATGGCTTGACCCCCTGTGAGCCTCAGTTTCCTCTTCTGGCCTGGAGCTCAAATTCAAGCTCACCACAGCATCCAGCCTGGACCCCTATTGGCCCAGGGAGCGCTGTGACCCCCATCTTCTTCCCCTTCCTCAGATGCCAGTGTAATGGCCATGCAGATACATGTAACGAGCAGGACGGGACGGGCTGCCCGTGTCAGAACAATACGGAGACAGGCACGTGCCAGGGCAGCTCCCCCAGCGATCGTCGGGACTGCTACAAGTACCAGGTACGGCTGGAGAAGTGAATTCTAGGCCAAGGGCTCCACACCCTGCCAGGTCCACTTATTCATCCAGCACATACTGAGCACCTAGTGTGTGCCCGGCTGCACGGAAGGCTCCGGAACACAGTAGGGATCCAAACGGGCAGGGCGGTCTGTCCTCAGGAAAGTTACATTCCTGTGCAGGGGTCCAGCAACAAGTGAACGAGTCAGTCAGAGTGCAGGGTATGTTAGTGACGAGCTATAAAGAGAAAGGAGGGCCAGTGTTGTGGCGTGGGACTGTGTACGATGACCAAGGAGGGCCTCGGTGAGGAGGTGACACTTGAGAAAAGACCTCATAGAAGTCGGGATCCCAAACAAGCAGCCACAGGGGTTGTGGGTGAGTAGAGAGTGATCCAGGCAAGAGCATCAGCCAGTGCAAAGGCCCTGAGGTGGGACATACCTCACACAGTCCAGAAACAGCAAGGCAGCAGGTGAGACCGGCCCACGCTGTGCCGTGCCTGTGGCTTCGGCAGTCCATGCGCGAGCCCTGTTTACTGCCTGGGTACAGAGGACGGATCTCAAGTTCAGTGAGGTTAAGTCACTAGTCTGAGGCCACACAGGTAGTGAGGAGTAGAGGCAGGTTCAACAGAGCCCTTCATCACTGTGCCAGAGAGTTCCAGAGGCCTCCACATCAGAATGCTGTGGTCCCTGGGGCTGACGGCAGGGACAGCGGCGCGGGAGCGTGGGGTCTTAGTGGCCTCCATACTGCGTCAGGGAGGCTTGGGGGGAGGGGCAGTCCCAAGGAAGCTGCTGGGGTCTGAGGGAGCTTGGGGCACTGGCTGCTCACCAGTCGGTACAGAAGGTCAATGTCAGGACCTGGAGGGTGGCCGGGCGCTGTGCTCAGCCCTGATCACCACCCCAACCCCCTGCTTGCCCACAGTGCGCCAAGTGCCGGGAGTCATTCCACGGGAGCCCGCTGGGCGGCCAGCAATGCTATCGCCTCATCTCCGTGGAGCAGGAGTGCTGCCTTGACCCCACGTCCCAGACCAACTGCTTCCACGAACCCAAGCGCCGGGCTCTGGGCCCTGGCCGCACCGTCCTCTTTGGCGTGCAGCCCAAGTTTACCAATGTGGACATTCGCCTGACGCTGGATGTGACCTTCGGTGCTGTGGATCTCTATGTCTCCACCTCCTACGACACCTTCGTGGTCCGTGTGGCCCCTGACACAGGCGTCCACACCGTGCACATCCAGCCACCTCCACCCCCACCGCCTCCCCCACCCCCTGCTGACAGCGGACCCCGGGGGGCTGGGGACCCAGGGGGACCTGGGGCCGGGAGTGGGCCAGGCGCCCCAGCTGAGCCACGGGTGCGGGAAGTGTGGCCACGGGGCCTGATCACCTACGTGACCGTGACGGAGCCGTCGGCGGTGCTCGTGGTCCGTGGTGTGCGGGACCGGCTGGTCATCACCTACCCGCACGAGCACCACGCTCTCAAGTCCAGTCGCTTCTATCTGCTCCTGCTGGGTGTGGGGGACCCGAGTGGGCCTGGCGCCAATGGTTCAGCCGACTCGCAAGGCCTGCTCTTCTTCCGACAGGACCAGGCCCACATCGACCTGTTTGTCTTCTTCTCTGTCTTCTTCTCCTGCTTCTTTCTCTTCTTGTCTCTCTGTGTGCTCCTCTGGAAGGCCAAACAGGCCCTGGACCAGCGGCAGGAACAGCGCCGGCATCTGCAAGAGATGACCAAGATGGCCAGCCGCCCTTTTGCCAAGGTCACCGTCTGCTTCCCGCCCGACCCCGCTGCCCCGGCCCCTGCCTGGAAGCCGGCCGGGCTCCCGCCCCCCACCTTCCGCCGTTCTGAACCCTTCTTGGCACCCCTGCTGCTGACTGGGGCCGGTGGGCCCTGGGGACCCGTGGGAGGAGGCTGCTGCCCACCGGCCATCCCCGCCACGACCACCGGCCTGCGAGCCGGGCCCATCACCCTCGAGCCCACCGAGGATGGCATGGCTGGTGTGGCCACGCTGCTGCTCCAGCTGCCTGGGGGCCCCCACGCGCCCAATGGTGCCTGCCTGGGCTCAGCCCTCGTCACGCTGCGACACAGGCTGCACGAATACTGTGGGGGCGGCGGGGGCGCCGGGGGCAGTGGGCATGGGGCTGGCGCAGGCCGGAAGGGACTGTTGAGCCAGGACAATCTCACCAGCATGTCCCTCTGACCCATGGTGAGGTCCTCAGCCACGGCAGCTGAGTGCCCTGATGACGCCACCCTGGACTCGGGGCTCCTCCGCCCAGGGGCCCCTGGACACTGTGTCCTCAGAGACCTCCGGCTCCCTTTCCCTGGGGCTCCCCAGACAGGCCACTCGACGTTCTGCATTCAACAATTATTTATTGATTACTTACTCTATGCCGTTGAAGACACTGGGCGGAGCAGAAACCGAGACAGACCAGTTTCCTGATCTTGTGGGGCTTTGGTTCTAGTGGAGGGAGACAATCAGTGTGTGTCAGCGCTTGCACACGCGTGCACACACACACACAGATGAGTGAGATCGTTTCTGTGAAGTAGAGGTGCCAGCAGGGATCACAGGATGTGGCCGTGAGGGACCGTGGGGTAGGGTCAGTTGGGTTCGGAGAAGCTGGGCCTGAAGACAGAGAACTGGCCGTGGGGAGAACCCCGGGAAGCGGGTCACAGGCAGCAGGAGCTGCAAGGACCAGGCCCAGAGGTGGAAACCAGCGTGCTTTATTGGAGGGGTCAGAGAGGTGGCCAGTGTGACCCAGACCGAGTGCGAAGAGGAGGTGAGGTTGGGGACAGGCAGGGGTGGCGTCACCCAGGGCCAGGCAGGCCCCAGATAGGGTTTTGAGTTTTATTCTCAGGGCAACGGGAAGCCGTGGGACAGGTATATGAGGGAGAATGGCAGGGTCCGACATACTCGTTCAAGAGGTCCCTCAGCTGTGGTGTGGAGAATGGGTCGGAGGGGACAAGAGATGACAGTGGGCTGGACTAGGGTGGTGGCGGGGAGGGGGTGGGTCAGGGACAGGTGCAGGATGTGTGTGGATGTTGGGGTGACGGAGAGGGGAATCCAGGACGACCTCAACTTTGTGGCCCGAACTACAGGCAGATGGTGGGGTCGTCTGTTACAATGGGGCAGCCTGGGGCTTGTGGGGGAGGCTCAGAAGTCCAGCCTTGGACTCTAAGATGCCCTTGTGGCATCTCTTCAGTCAGGTCCAGCCAGGGAGACAGATGCTCTGTGTGTTTCAGCGCAAGGCACCGAGTGCTGGGGATTGGCTGTTCTGGTCTGCCGATCAGAGGTGGGATGGTGAGGAAGCCCAGGGGCCAGTTGTCACCTTGAGGCTGGAGGGACAAAGCTCAGATGGTGTCACTGACCCTAGGACCGAGGTCACCCGGCTCAGCAGGAGTCCCAGGAGACAAAGCTGGAGATGCTGCCCAGGGTGTAGGGTGTGTGTGTGGCGGGGGCAAGACCAGGGTTGGAGATGGACACGGTGGGATCTCCACTGCACAGCTCTCTTCCCAGACAGTGCTGCCTTGAAGACGTGGGGGCTCTCCCTAGGGGCTGCTCCCCACCCCCCCCCAGCCACCACCACGGACTCCTGAGCTCCTGTCCCCCTTGAGGACTGCCCCCATCCTAATCCTAGCCATCTTGAACTTGGGACTCCTTTTTGCAAGACTCCATCCCCCATCTGTGTGTGGACCTTGAGGAGCTGGGGTCTGCCTCTTCTCTACTGGGGTCCTCAGCCTAAGAGGCTGAAAGGGGGAAGCAGTTGAAGCAGCAAATAAAGAGTGTGGAGAAGGCCGGTGTCTGAGCTCCGTCTGCATGCAGAAGAGGGGGCGTCTTGTCTGAACAGCACCCCTGTGGTTAAGTCCCATTGGTGCACTTACCTTGGTGGCCCCTCAGAGCCGCATGGCTGGGCCTGGCTCCACCCTGCCCCTCGTAGGCAAGGGTGGGATGGTGCTGCCGAGGAAGCTCTTGGTCGTCCCTAGAAAGGACAGACGTAGGGGAGGTGAGGGCACGGAGGCCCCTGGCCCTTCCTCAGATCCCTGTCGCAGGGAGACCCATTTGTCTCAGAAGGGAAAACAGACTGTCTTGGTCCCGGGCTTGGGTTTTATGCTGGCCTCCGACAGAAGAGTGGAGGCAGCAGAGAGACCAAGACGCCCCAACATGATGAGTTTCCTCGAATCCAAGAAGGTTCCCACGGCCCACGTGGGGAAGCACAGCAGGAGATTTCATCCTCCAGGCCCCCAGGGCAAGCAAGAGCCGGGTGGCGGAAATGTGCCCTCAGTGGGCCCTGCCAGCGAGTGAGTCTGGCTGAGAGGTAAACAGCCGGGGGCACACGCTGGTGGCTTCATCTGACGGCTAGCCAAGGACGTGGCGGCGGTGTGCGTGCACTTAGGGGCTGTTTGGGTCTCCAGTGCGGTCCACGAAAATCACAGTATTTTCAGATTCATGGGCCGTGTAATTTTCGGGGATGACTCCGCCCACACAGGAGTTTTGCCTTTATGAGCCGTTGGTAGTGCCTAACCTCCATGTGACTGAGAACGTGTACTTGCTGGGTACCCGTGCCCGATGGTTCGCTTGGCCACGTTCCAGCCCAACAACCATACGAGGGAGGTAACTGTGGAATCCCGTTTCGCAGGTGAGCAGACAAGGTCATAGACATCATTTAGCTGTTGAATGACAGCTGCCACGTGCCTCTCAGATCCCCATGCCTGACCACCAGGCCCTCACGCTCCCTGGGGAGGGAAAGCCCCAGGCATAAGGGACTAAAGAGGAGGCAAGGTCACAGAAAGCGTAAGGGACATCCTTCCTGCAGGCTCTTAGCCCCCCTAGCTGAGAGCTGTCCCGGCACAGAGCGGGCACTAGGGGCGGGTGTTAAAACGGCCAATTTCTGCTGGGGAGAAGGCACAATTTCCCAACCGGGAAGCTCACTAGAAGCAGGGCGTGCTGCCTTGGGGAGTCCCAGGCCAGTGGAACAGTCATCCTGCGCTGCCAGGAAGGAGCTAAGGTGGTTCTTCAAGACTTTTCTGCATGCTGATTGGACCCTTGATAAGGTCTCTTTCCCGCCACAACCTGCGAGTGTGCCTTCCCCGGCAGAACCTTTGTGCTGTGACTGGACCCTCTCCCTGGGATGCAGAGCCGCTCTCTCCAGCTCCTGCCCATGGCTTGCGGGTGCCCCGTACAAATGCCCCGTAGCATGCACTCCCCCTCCCTCCACGTTAGCCCCTGAGCTGCCACCTCGCCCTGCTCTCCCTGTACCTGGAATGCAAAAGGCTCAGGGATCGTGAGAGAAAGCCTGGGTGTGGGAGGCTGAAGGTCTGGATTCGGGGGTCTGTGTACGGCCATCAATGCCCTCAGGACTTCAGGAAAAGGTGGGGGGTGGGATTTCACCAAGGGCCTGTAGCACTCCAGGTAGTGAGAGGGTCCTGAGTGCAGGCGGGATGTGACCTAACGCAGGTGTTCCCAGGGCTTCTCTGTGGGAGGAAACTAAAGATCTGGAGATAGGGCAGGGAGCCCATTGAGGAGCCACTGCATTAGTCTAGGCTGAAGAGGGTGACTGGAACAAGGTGTAGGTAGCAGAGAAGGGAGAAGTGAGGTTCTGGATATATTCTGAAAGTAGGACCAACAGAATGTGTTGACAGATTGGGATATTGGATAACAAAGTGACTGAGCAGCTGGAAAGATGGGGTTTGCTATTTTCTTTTTTTTTTATTTAAGATTTTATTTATTTATTTCACAGAGAGAAAGAGTGAGAGAGATCACAGAGGGAGAGAGAGAAGCAGGCTCCCCGCTGAGTGGAGAGCCCAATGCAGGACTTGATCCCAGGACCCTGTGATCACGACCTGAGCCGAAGACAGGCACCTAACTGACTGAGCCACCCAGGCGCCCCAAGGTTTGCTATTTCCTGAGAAGGGAGGCCTGGGAGGAGCAGGTAGGGAATCTGGAGTTAGGTTTTATTTTATTTATTTTTGAGAGAGAGAGAGAGAGAGAGTACTCGCGGGGTGGGGGAGCGAGAGGGAGAGAGAGAATCTTAAGCAGGCTTCATGCCCAGCATGGAGCCCAATGGGGGGCTTGATCTCATGACCCTGAGATCATGACCTGAGCCCAAATCAAGAGTCGGATGCCTAACCAACTGAGCCACCCAGGTGCCTCTGGAGTTAGGTTTTTAAAATTTGAGATGTCTATTAGATATTCCAAGTGAAGATGTCACTTGATGGTTGGATACACAGATGGAGAGAGAGAGAGAATAACAGCAAATAATACAAATAACATATTAGAATGGTATAATATTATTATGCATAATAATATTAACAAGTTTATTAAGCTCACTCTTTGGTCTTTCCATCTGTTCTGTCTCTTGCTCACACAGTAGCCATGTGACATATTGGGGATTATCCTCAGAGGAGGAAATAGGCTCAGAGAGGCTTATTAATTCACTAAGATAACACGCCTAGTAAGTGGCAATCAGATCCAAGGTCTGCCCAGTTTTGAGACCAGGTTTTCTAATCTGCTAGTTGCTTTTGGAATAAAGAGAACTGGGTGATCCTTAAGGATTAGTTTCAGCTCCAGAGAGCCTTAAACCTGGCAGTTCTCTGCTTTGGAGACAAAGGACCGCCCCCCCCACCTGTTAGGATTGTGTGTAGGCCAAGAGTCCATAGGAATTGACTTAGTAGGGGTGGGGGAGGGGCTTTTTCTGGTTTTGCGTATTTTCAGAATCCCCGCAGAACTTCAGTTGGGCAGCTTAAGGGGTTAGTGGTTTTACTTTGTTACTAAGGACCCCCTGGTTTAGCGAGGTAAGAGACTTGCCAGTGTCCTACACAGCAGGCTGGGGTCAAAGCTCTGAGTCTGGCCTCCTTCCACACCTAGGCATCTTCCCTGTGTCCCCACACCCCTCACCGAGCCTCCCCCTCCACCCAGATTCCTTCCCTGGGACAAAAAGAATGTAGGCGGAGTTGGTTTTCAGGTTTTTATTGTGGGTGTATTTCTGGTAGCGGGATAGGGCGGAGGGGCAGGCTCTCCCATGAGCGGGCAGAGGGGGCAGAGGAGGCGCGGGCAGCGGGGCGTGACAGGTGGAAAAGAAGGAGACGCGGGGAACTTCTTTACTCTCGGATCTTCAATTCCCGCGCCATCTGACAGAGGGCGCAGGGCAAACAAAAGGTGAGGGCCGCCCAGTCGTGCCCGACCGATCCCTGGAGGGTGGGAGAGAGAGAGAGAGAGAGGTTAGGAGCCCCGCCTCGGGTCGCAGGAGGGCCGCCCCCACCCCTGCCCCGACGCCCGCCCGCACCTGGATGTGATAGCGCTCCCGCATGCCGGTGCGCAGAGAGTGCAGGCCTCCGGGCAGGTAGGGCGCGCAGCAGCACTCCCCGAAGTCGTCGGAGATGCGGCAGGCGAGGCACAGGGGGGCGAAAGTGCCGCACAGACCTGGGGGCGGGCGCGGGGCAGTCAGAGCGGGGCCCACCCGGCGCCCCCGGCCGGCTCCGCCTCCGCGTCGGGGAGAGGCTAGGCCGATGGTCCGCGGCGCCCAGGCGAGGGCCTGGGAGGGAATGAAGGGTCCCAGCGGGGCTGGTTTAGAGGCTGGGAGATAGGGTTTGGAGGGGGGACTGGGGCCACAACGCGGAAAGTTGATGCAAGGGGGAGGTTGAGGGTCGCAGGGGAAGTTGGAAAAGGTGAGGCCAGGATCCTAGGGAGTGTTGGAGGTCGGAGAAAGGGGTGAAGGTTAGAGTGTGGGAATTACGGTCTAAGGTAAGGAGGGGGCGTGGGGTTCGCGGGGCCGCGCCCCGCCCCGGGGGGGGCCGCCCGCACTCACAGACGGGCATGTCGTTGCAGCAGTCCGTGAGTCCTGTGTGCCAGTCGCTGAGCTGGGTCTGGTAGCAGCTGCTGGCACACTGGGGCTGACTGGTCACCGGGTAGGACATGGCTGCGAAGGGGGTGGGCCAGGGTCAGCGCGCAGCCTGACAGCCCTCCCGGACCCCACAACCTGCCGCCCCTTCCTCTGCCGGGCAGTCTGGGCGGGGCCACCAGGCCGCCCACGGAGGGGACACCACGGCACCCCCTATTCCTTTCCGCCACGTTTGGGCACTGACACCCCAGTCTGTCCCCATCGCCACTGTCTCCTGCACATCCGGTTGAGCCGTGGGTAGGGAACTCCTGCAAGTCTGGGGAAGGGTGGGTGCCACATCCGGGCGGGGCTGAGAAGTGCCGCCGCCTCCTCCACGTCTGGGCCTGGGGTGCTGAGTTCCCTCATTTCCAGGGGCCTCTGGGGTGCAGTCAGGCGCCATCTGTCTTCGAAGCCAGGGCGCCCCGGGGAGGGAAGCGGCCAGGTTCCAGGGACTGGAAGGGTTGCTGGTCCATCCAGTGATCCCACCTTTGCCTTTCACGTTGTCGTGCATCTCAAACTGCATCTTTGACGAGGTGGCAGCGTTGGGGACGTCAGAGGTGGCGGCGGCGGTGACAGTGGCTGAGTCTGTTCAAGGGATGCTGGATACTGGGGGAGGGGCGGGCAAGGAGAGGGGGCACTGGGGCCTGGGTTCTCAGGGGGAAGGGCACTGGGGAGAAAGAGGCCAAGTCAGCCTGCCAGCTGGGAGAAACGGGGTAGGGATGTATGGGGTGGGGGCGAGAAACTCGCCCATCTCTCTACCGCTGCCCGACAGACCCCAGAGGACCTTCCTCATACCAGAGGTAGAGCTGGAGACAGACCAGGGGACAGAGACAGTCAGAGTCAGAGACAAGGGGAGGAAGACATCAGGCCAGGTGCCCATAGAGATGCCACCAGTAACACCCCCACCTGCCCAGCGCTTTGACTTCTCTGCCAGCCCATTTTGCAGATGGAACACTGAGGTTCAGAGAGGTAACCCAGGCCAAGGGGGTTAGTAGAGGTGGTGCTAGGCCCCAGGACTTCCGAATTCAACCCAGCTCCACTCAGGTTGAGAAGGTGAACACGGAGGGCACTGAGAAAGACAGAACTGTCCACCGAGACAGTCAGAGATACGCAAGGAGATAGAGATGTCAGTGGAGTGGGGTGGGGAGAGCACAGAGCAGAGGGCGATGGGCAGATGTTCCTACCTGCAGGACAGCGATGGCGAAGACGCAGACAGGTGTGGGTGAGCCAGGTACTGAGTTCTGTCTCTGACCAGGAGCTGCTTATATTGGGGCGGGCCATACAGCCCTGGGCGGGGCTCTGACAGAGGTGCCCAGGGAGCCAAGCCGGTCCACAGGAACTTCCCCCCACAGGAACTTCCCCTCCCTTGTTCTCCATCCCCCATCCCCCCCTTTCCCTTCCAGCTCTAGTGGGACTGAGGAAATCAGGGAGGGGGCCAGAGATACGGAGCTGGGAGAGGAGACAGAAAGGGGAGCAGGTAGAGAGAGACAGAGGGCTGGGGGAGAAAAGGCAGAGGGGAGGCGCAAGGGGCACAGTTGGGCCACAGTGCAGAGACCCAAAGAGAGGGAGGACAGAGAGACAGGTAGGGAATGGGTGACACAGAGACAGAAGGAGAGAGACCCAGATGGGAGAGAGAGAAGGGGATTCAGAGAGATGGACAGAGACAAAGACAGAAAGAGATGGAGAGAATGATGTGGAGACAGAGACAAAGACCTGGGGAGAAACAGCAAAGAGGAGTCAGATTCAGAGAAGAGACACAGAGGTGGTAAGTGGAGGGGCAGGGAGTTGGAGGAAGGAATGGGGGTGCAGGAGAGTGCAGTGGGGGCTCCCCCCAAAGGGGCCTCTCCTGTCCCCCTCAGTGAGGTTCCCACTTCCCTGGAAAAGAGGGCACTGTCTTCCCATTCTGGACCACCAGGCACATGGGGGGTAGTGTGTTTTGGGGGTGACTCATGCTGAAACCAAAGTAAATATACACAACTCACTCCACCTTCAAACTGGGAAGGGAGGAGGCTGGAAACCGGGAAGCTGTGGCTCTGGAGGGAGGTGGATGTGGCCCTGGAACCANAGGAAGAGGGGCTCGGATTCTGGGTCTGAGGGAGGAGGCTGTAGACTTTGGGTTAGGCTGGGCTACAGCCCTGAGCCTGCAGGCAGGGGTCCTGGGATTTTTGACTGTGGGGCTCCTGAGGGGTGCAAGAGCGAGGGGGCTGGGGGCCTGAGTCACCTAAGTCTGCCCCCAGCAGGCCTGGCGGGGTTGGAAGTGACTCAGTGAGGGAAGCAGCATTAGAGCCGGGTGGGGTTTCCAGCATGGGTGTCACCCCAAAAATGTAGGAGGCGCTGGAAAATTGGGGTGTCACCTGCAAAAAAGGAGTTGGTGTCACCCCACGGGGAATGGGTATGGAGTGACGGCAGGTGGATCACCCTGCCCGCCTGGGATCCCAGCTTTTCCCTCACCTCCTGATCCAACACATACCAGGACCCAAGCTTTGGTCTCCCAGCACGACCCAGATGGCTCACTGTCCTTGTCCCCAGACTGATGGGCGGTGCTCAGTGTTTTGCTGGTGCCTGTCCGTCACTTGGTCCAGGAGGCTGAATGTCTGGGGAACATCTCTCCACTTCTGGTCTCGTGTCCCTGTGCCCCCATCTCTGTCTTTGCCTCGCCAGCTCTGTGTCTCTTTCCTGGTCTTTGCCAGTCTGTTTCCAAGTTACTCTGGTTCTCTGTCTCCCCATCTCTCAGTCTCTGTTCCCCCAAGCTGTGTGTCTCCTGCTCTCGTCCCAGGGTCTCTGCCTCCCATCCCCACGTCTCCATCTCCAGGCCTCTCTATGGAGGCAGCCCCAGGGCCCCATCCCCCAGCTGGCCGGACCTTGGACTGCAGGTGACTCAAGGTCAGTCATCTCCCAGGACCCCAGGGCTCCCAGGATGACAACCCAAGTTGTTCTCAGGTTTCCTCTCTCCACTCTGACACAGCCTGGGGGCTGCAATTAGACAGCAACTCATGTAGATGAGGAAATCAGGTGGGGAAGCTGTGAGGTGGCCTGCTTAGGGGTGAGGAGGAGGACAGGAGCAGGAAGAGCAGGGGCCTGGGGGCTGACCAGTGGCCGTGGAGGTCTCCAGGCACCTGGCATCCATCCCCTCAATAGGGTTGTCGGATAAAATATAGGATGCTCAGTTAAATGTGAATTTCAGGTAAACAACACTTTTTTTTTTTTTTAGCGTAAGTATGTTCCATGCAATATTTGGGATATATTTATACTAAAAAAGGTATTTGTTGGGGCGCCTGGGTGGCACAGCGGTTAAGCGTCTGCCTTTGGCTCAGGGCGTGATCCCAGTGTTATGGGATCGAGCCCCACATCAGGCTCCTCCGCTGTGAGCCTGCTTCTTCCTCTCCCACTCCCCCTGCTTGTGTTCCCTCTCTCGCTGGCTGTCTCTATCTCTGTCAAATAAATAAATAAATAAATAAAATCTTTAAAAAAAAAAGGTATTTGTTGTTCATCTGAAATTCACCTTTAACTGGGTGTCCTGTATTTTTATCTAACTCTGGAACCCTGCCTTTAAAGACAGAGGAGAGGAATCCAAGTCCCTGGCCCCTCTTTTTCCAGAACCCAGGATCCCAGGCCTCCAGCTCTTCCTCCTCAGGACCTGAGAGTCCCGGTCCCGATCCCTGTCCTCCTCTCCCCTAGAATCCATGATTGGAGGACCTAGCTCCTATTCCCTCCGAACCCAGGAGTTCAGGCTCCCAGCCCCTTTCTCTCCAGAATCCAAGCATCCAGGTCAGGTCTGGGTCCAGTTGCCCAATGCAGGTTTCATAAGGCGGGTGGTGCCATCCACAGCCCTCGTGGAACCGGTCAGGCAGAGCGGACAAGTGAGGTTGCCCCCTCTTCTCATCCTGAGCCTGCTGCTTCCTCGAGGGCCAGCCCAGTGGGGCTGCGAGCAGAACAGGAGCTCAGTGGAGTTCTGGGTGGGACACCGCATCTGGGTTTGGGTGTGTCATGTGTCTGCGTGTGCTGTGTGCGTCTCTCTCTGGGTGCTGTGTGTCTCTGGGGGATTGTCCCGATGTCTCTGTGTGTTCTGGGGGGTGATGTGGGGGGGGTCTTTCTATTTGTGTGTCTCTTGCCTTTCTGAGAGTCTACCCACTGTGCATCTGTTCAGGTGTGGCCAGTCGTCACGGTCCTATACCTCTGACTGGATGCAGGCAGGAGTGATTCACCGAATAGTAGTAGCCTTGTGTGATGGGTTCCAGAGCCAGAAAACCTGGGTTCACAGTCTCACATCCTCTTCCTGGCTGTGAACACTTCGGCCAATCACTAAGCTTGCCTCGACCTCAGTGTGTCCATTTGCAAAATGAGTGGTGACAAATAGGGTGGTTGAGAGGATTCGGCAAGTTAGTTCAGGCCAAGGGCTTAGAATTGCGGCTGGCACTCGGAAACGTTTTGTCTTTCTTTCTTTTTTTAAAGATTTTATTTATTTATTTGAGAGAGAGAGCACAAGCAAGGGGAGTGGGAGAAGGAGAAGCAGGCTCCCCGCTGAGCGGGAAGCCCGATGCAGGACTCGATCCCAAGACCCTGGGATCATGACCTGAGCTGAAGGCAGACGCTTCACTGATTGAGCCACCCAGACGCCCCACATTTTGTGTTTCTGCCGGTCATGACGGCGAGGTGCTGTTCTAGTTGCTGGAGATACAGTCAAGAACGAAACCAAGTCTGCTCATGGTCCTGGCCAGGATTGAATGGCCTGCCCGTGGCTGGGCGTATAATTGCACCCCTGGGGTGTCTGATTTGCATGTGGAATGGGCTATTTCTGTGCGTGTTGTCAGTAAGGGGATTGTGTGATTGTGTGCTTATGTTTATGTTTGTGTTTGTAGGTGACTGCGCGTGGTGCACGTGATTCTCTGATTGTGTGGGTGCCAATGAAGATCCCACTAAGCAGGTATTGAGGGCACGTGTTCGATGTGATCTTGCATTTCTGGCTCCGAGATGCCAGGAGCGTGTTTGTATTTGGGGTCTTGAGAACCCCTCTCTCAGCTCCTCCTTTTCATGTCCCACAGGTCACCCTGGGAGGGTGATTCCTCCCAAAATGAACCTCAGTTTCTTCCTCCTCTTCTTTTTTTTTTTAAGATTTATTTATTTGAAGGGGGAAGGGGCAAAGGGAGAGGGAGAGAATCTCAAGCCGACTCCCAGCCGAGCAAGGAGACCGTCACAGGGCTTAATCCCAGGATCCCAAGAACATGACCCAAGATGAAGTCAAGAGTCAGTTGCTCAGCTGACTGAGCCACTCAGGTGCCCCAAAGCCTCAGTTTCTTCTTATTGGGGATGGGGGGCCCTGTGGCCTCAGAAGAAACACCTGTGTGAAAGGGAAGGTGGCAGGAGATGGGTGAGGCCAGGGAGAGGCTGAGGAATACGATGGGGCACAGAGAGATGGCAGGATGGGGACCGAGGAAGAGCTGCACAGAGAGGTTTGTCTGTCCATCTGATATGCATTTGTTGAGCTCCTGCGATGTGCCAGGACCTCTGGTGGGCGTTGGTTCAAGGTGTGGGGGAAAGCAGAGAGATCCAGAGAGATGCCCCAGGGTGGCCCACTCGTCTCCACGGTGGGCCGTAGTGACAGTTCTGAGTGATGGAGACGCAGCGGTGGAGAGGGAGAGAGGACCCTGCCCCTCCCCAGTCCTTCCTGAGGCCCAATCCGTCCAGATGAAAGAACAGAGGCCGTGGGGGAAAGGCCCTTCCTAGGCTGGGGGCACCCCCATGAATCATTTTCTTATCACCTCCTAATAGGATAATGACACGCTTGCCCCCTCCTAATCACTATTTTTGACTCCAACCGGGTCCAACGCCCACAGTGAGAAGAGTTGGACAAGTCTGATATTTTGAAATCAGGAGAGGAGATACTTGAAAGTCCCAGTCCGGGGTCCTTCCAACCCCAGGACCCAGGATTTGCAGGCCCCAGCCCCCCCACCCCACCCCAGGAGTCCTTGATTGCAGCTCCTCTCCTTTGTTTGCTCTCTACCTTTTCTAACCTCCCTGGGCCTGTCTTTATCTCTTTGTCTGTTTATCTTACTCTGTGTTTTGTGTCTCTCCTGTCTCTTTACATCTGCATCTTGCTTCTTCCTCACTGGGCATCAATTTTCTCACTGGTAAAATGGGGATTATAATAATCTGATCTCTTAGAACTGTAATGAGGAAGACATGCAATAATTATGTGAAATGCTTTGCATAGAACTGGGGCCACAGTCCATGCCATACAAGAGAGCTCTATTATAATTATTGTTTTTAATATTTTAATCTCTCTTGGTATCAATGTTTTCCTCTTTGTCTCCATGTGAGTTTCAAGTCTCCTCCCGCTCTGGGTTAACCCTGGCAGACAGCACCCTTGCTTTCCTTTTCAGGGAGGTGGAGAGGGCACATAGAGGCCAGAGCTTCCCCCAAGCCTCCTCCTCTTCATCTCTATTCTAAGCTCCACCTTGCGGGACACAGAACTCTTGCCTGGGGACAAGGCCTGGCTCCAATCCCATAAATAGCCACATAAAATCTTAAACCTCAAATCCGTCATTCCTGGGCACGCCAGTGACTCTTAGGAGTCCCCGTCCCTACACCCCGACCTTTCAGGTTCCCAACTCCCTCCCCGCCCTTCAAGATCCAACAATTCAGATGCTCCTCAGACCCTGAAATCTAGGTTCCTCTGTCCCTCCTCCCTCAGATCCCCAGTCCCGCCTCCCTCAGGACCAAGGAGTCCGGACTTCTCAAGTCCCCATCTTCCCTTAGGACGCAAGGATGAGGCCAACGAGCAGCGCGAGCGGCCCGACACCACTTCCGGGGCGCTTCTGCAATCCACCGCGCACTCGGCTACCCCCTCTCCGTCTTTCCAGAGGCGGGCCTGACGTGGGAGCTCGCCTCCGGAGGCTGGCTGTGATAAGCTAGCCCTGACGTCAGTCACTATCTTCCAGCCAATAGACGCTCCGCCTCCTATCGCCCCCGGCCACTAGGGGCACGTTCCCTGGTAGGCGAAGCCCACGGCCTAAGTCGGACAGCGATAGGCTCTGGGAGACGCCAGTCTCCCCTAGTCTCCGCCAGTCAGCCAATAGGCCGGGCACCTGCGGGGTGGGAATCCTGCGGCGCACCGCAGAGGCTGGAGCGGCTCGGGAGGGAAACAGGTTCTGCGAGTCCGGTCAGGTAAGCGCTTTCCAGCACGCCCAGTACTGGGATTCTGGACACAGTTCGGAGGGGAAACGGCGAGGCTTGGTGGGGTTGAAGGCGGGGGCGGCCGCTTAGCCCGGGCGACCGCGCATTTTGCTTTGTGGGAGAAAAGGAGTCACAGACATTCATCTCTCCATTCCATTCCCCTCACCCTAAACCTGATGCTCGTCTGCTCTCACCCGGCCTGCACACCCGTCCTGCTGCACACCCGTCCTGCTGCACACCCGTCCGTTCAGCCTCTCCTGCCCTCATTCTCTCTTCCCACTCGCTGGCTTTCCCATTTCCTTCTGTTGCCACTCGCTCGCTCGCTCATCACACACTCAGCCACCTATTACTTAAACGTTTCCTGAGCCTCCCAGTGTGCCAGGCCTCGTGCTGGGCGACGGTGGTGACCAAGATGAGTCAGGCCTAGGTCCTACCCTCGAGGATCCGGGGTCAGATGGGAGGACAGATACGTTCATGGCAGGGGTGTGCCGAGGTGGGGGAGTCCCGGAGAGTCTTTTTGGCTTTGCTGGATCAGGAAAGGGTTTCCAGAGGAGGGGACATTGGCGCTGGATTCTGGAGGGGCAGGAGGTGCCAAGCAAAGGAGAAGAGCCTGTGGGAGGGTGTTTCAGCACAAGCAAAGAAAGGGAGGCATGTGGGAATATTACTGTGTGTAGGTGCCCAAGGAGGCGGCCAGGCAGGTCCTTGCGGTGGGGTAGCTGTAAGGCTGGAAGAAGATGAAGAAGTGGGCAAAGCCAGCCTTGGCAGCTGGGACTTTGTCCTGGGGTGGGGTGGTAGTGGGGAGCCATGGAAGGGTTTAGAGCAGGGAAGACCAGGTCAGAGCTGGAGCTGGAACTGAAGAAACGAGACTGGATGCCAGTAGCTGGAAGGTGACTTGGGGAGACACCCAGGCAGGAGGAGATGAAGCGTGAATTAGGTCGGAGGCTGAGGGGATAAGGCAGAGAGAGGTTCAGCAGGCAGAAACAATAGAATATGGGGGTTGATGGGCTATGGGATGAAGGGCTGTCCAGGACAAGACCCAGGGTTCTGGCCTGGGCTACAGGGGTACAGGAGCCATCCCTGAGATGGGGACAGGAAATAGGAGCAGGTTGGTGGGTGGATGACTGTTTTGGGAGAGATGAACAAGGGGTCCTATGAGCTCAACGGGGGAAACAGGACCTTCAGGGAGAGTTCTGGGCTATGGTACCCTCCCCCATCACAGCCCTGGCTCAGAAGTCACTTAGTGGGTGAATGAGGGCCTCTGAGGTGAGGGTCCCCCTGTCCCCATCCCCTCAGGAAACTTTTCGGGTGCTTCTGCATCTTCAGTCTCTCCCTCTCTCCTTTCCTTCCCTGGCAGCATTAAAATGTGTTCTATCATTTCTAAACAACCCTCCCCCCCATCAAGCTCCCTTGAATGATTTCTCATACCGTTTACAGCTGAAGACTTGTACCCACTGGCTAAATCCCTTACCTTCCACTCCCTCCTCAGCCCTCCATGTCTGGCTGCCCACATCTCATGCTCCTGCAGTGGCTCTGGACAAGGTCACCAAGGACCCACCTGCTCCCTGCTGAGGCGTGAGGATAACATTTCCATCCTCATCTGACCCCGACCACTCCTTCCCACCCGAAATCCCCTTTGCTTTACATCCTTTTGTTTCCTGGTTAGCTTCTTCCCTTTCCGGCTGCTCCTTAGAACCCTCCAGAACTGATTCCCCTTTTATGGCCCACCCCTTTCCTGGGGGTGGTGGCCCTCAGGGCTCTCTCTGTCCTGGCCCTCTGCTCATCCCACCTGCCCACTCTTCCTGGAAAGATTCTGGTCCCTCAGGTCCAGCCAGAAGTGAGTACCCAGTCTGCCCTCCTGCCCCCTGCTGCCTCCTGGATGTCTCCCTGGATTGCCTCACAAAGACTTTTTGATCTCTCCATGTGCAAAACAGCTCTCAGTATCCCACCATCCACCTTGTACACACCAGAGCCTCTTCCCGGTAAAGACACAGCCTCACTGTCCACCTGCTCCCGTGCTAGCCCCAGTGCTTCTTCGTCCCCATCCGCTCTACCCTCAATAAGTACTCTTCAACCTCAGTTATGGTCTGTGTTCCTACTTCTTACCTTCATGGCCTCTGCCCCAGCTCAGGCCTTGTCTTCCCTTTCCCCAGCCTCCTCTGGCTCCGGGATTCCAGTCTTGCCCCTTTCAGTGCATTCTCCAGTGTCTCAGCAGGCCCTTTCAGTGCCTTAGCTAATCCTGTCCCTCCCCTGCTTAAAGCCCTTCTGTGGCTCCCACTGCCCTCCAGCTACAGTCCAGATTACACTGCAGGCTCTTCAGGGTCTGCTCTTGCTGACCGCTCCAGGCCCCTCAGGCCACTTCCCACTTTGCATCTGACCTTCTGGCCAGGGAGAGGCTTTGATGACTGCCCAGTGGCTCTCACAACTTTGCATGTTTCTTTTGCCTAGCAAATTTAATGCTTATCCTTTAAGGGCAAGGTCAAACCACCTCCTCTGTGAAGCCCTCCTTGATTACCACAGATGGAACCTGGGGGCACTGTGACAGCCTGTGTCTGGGTCTCTCTGCCTACTCTCCCCGAGTCCTTTGAGGGCAGGCCCTGGATAGAAATCATCTCTTCTCCAAACCCAGGGCCTACAAAAGGCAAGACCTCAGAGTCTTTGTTGAGGGACTGAGTGACTGTCACAGCTGGCAGAGCTTGCGCTTCCAGTATCTGGGGTGACCAGTTTTGTTTCTGGTTTCCTGTTATTTCTGCTGCAGTTTTCAAGGGAGTTTAGGTTTTCTTTTCTGGGTGGGGGCTGGGGCTGAGTCTGCGAAGGGGAGTAGCTGAGAACCCAGAGCCCTCTGGCACGCCACCTGGACTAAGTCTGAAGGGGGAGGTGGTCTGTGTTAGTAGGGGCGTCCAATCCGTCCGCACCCGAGAATCCGGGCCGGCAGTCCCCTTCTTCCTCAGGACCCAGAAGTTGGGCTCTCAGCGGTCTACTGCCAGGCTTCTCCGATCCCAGCAGCAGAGTCTGATACTGCCCCCTGGTGGGCGACACCCAACCCTAGTTGCAACAGGCCAAACTAATTAAATACTTTTATTTACAAAGGAACAAAAACAAACCGACTTGCAAGGTAGGGCCAGACCCCCCACCCTGCGGCGGTCCCAGCAGCAGTAGAAGGCAATGACGGAGTGCAGCTCCAGCTGTCTACGGAGACTGGTTGGTGTGCGCCCCCCACACCTCAGGCTTTGGGCCCCCACCCCGCCCCCCTGGCCGTCCTCCCACCTTAAGGCACAGCCTGCCCCTCCCGCCCGGCCTGAGGGGGCCGGGAGCCCCTCGCGGGGGTCCCCGCCGCCTAACCCGGGGCGCATTCATTACGGAGGCCGGCTCAGATGGGAACAAGAGGGCTTTAGTGTCGCCCCCCGCAGCCCCATCTTCCCGCGCGGCCCGGCTCGGGCGGGGCTCAGACCCGCGGCGCGGCGGGCGGGGCGGGCAGCGCGAAGATGAGACGGATGCACTCCACGCACTGCGCCGCGGCCTGCCGCGTCTCCCGGCACAGCGCCGCCAGGCTCAGGAAGCCGTGCGGCAGGTCCTCCACCACGCGTAGCGACACGGGCTTGCCCAGGCCGCGCAGCCGCCGCGCGAACATGACCGAGTCGTCCAGCATGGGGTCCAGCGCGCACGCCTGCGGGGCGGGGCACGGGGCANACAGGAGGGGGCGGGGAGTGGGAGAATAAGCCTCGGCCCAGCATCTCCCCCCCTTCCCCTCTACCCGACTGCCCCCAGAGGAAATGGCAGCCCTGGTTTCCCTACAGCCCTCCCCTTGCCGGGCATTCCTTCCTGGTGGCACGCCTCTCCCTTCGGGCGGGCAGCCAGGCTACCTTACCGCCCCCCGCCCCCCCAACCCCGCTCTGCTCTCTAGCGCCCGGGCGCTCTTCCCCAGGTGCACCTGCGCCCGCCCGCCCCTGCTCCCAGCCTGGTGCTCACCACAATGTGCACGGGCGGCAGGCTCTGTAGCATGCTGTCAGATGCCAGCAGCGGCGACATGAAGGGGTTCTTGACAATGGGCGAGGAGCAGAGGGGCATCCGGGTGGCGCCCTGGCTGGAGCGCCTGGGGTGGAAACCCTCAGGGAAGGCGGCCCGGGCGCCACAACCTTGGTCCTTGGTGCTCAGCTCATCCCGGGCCTTAGCCTCGGGGGCGTCCTCCGGGCCAACTAAGAAGTTGACATCGGAGGGCGTGGAGGGGCCAAGTGTCTCTGCAGACAGTGACAGCTCCGGGGTGTCTGACGTGTCAGAGCTGCCCTTTAGGCTCAGGTCATGTAGTGTCAGGCTCTTGAGGGAGTCCGTGCCCAGCGGGCCCTCAGGCTGGGCCAGGGCTGCCTCAGACACGCTGCGCCGCATTGGCTCTGCAAGAGGGGCAGGGCAGTGGCAGCCGGGGCCACAGATCAGCCTGGCTCTGTGGGCCAGTGAGTGAGTGGCTGGCAGGAAAGGTCAGGGGGAGGGCAGTGGCAGCCGGGGCCACAGATCAGCCTGGATCTGTGGGCCGGTGAGTGAGTGGCTGGCAGGAAAGGGCAGGGGCAGGGCAGTGGCAGCCGGGGCCACAGATGAGCCTGGCTCTGTGGGCCGGTGAGTGAGTGGCTGGCAGGAAAGGTCAGGGGCAGGGCAGTGGCCCCTGCAGGAAGAGCTGTGTGCTAGGGCTGTGGAGGCCGAGTGTTCCCCCAGACTCCGTCCTTGGGGATGAGTGGGGAGCCCCAGGTGCCCCAGGCTCCAAAGGGGAGGTGGAAGGAGTCACGTGGTGATGGAGGTGGGGTGTGTGTGGTCACCGGGAGGGTGAAATGCAAGTCAGTTTACCTCTGGGAGCCTCAGTTTCCTCCTCTGTACAAAGAGGGGATAAACATAGTCCTTACCTCATAGGAGGTGGTGAGGACTCGGTGGGATGAGGTACTGTTCCTCCCTGGGAGGCCACACGCTATCCTCATGTTTTATTACTAGGCCTGGCGCCTTGTTCCAGCTGCCTCCCTGACCCCAGCACGAGGCCCAGCCAACCTGTGAGGGCCACTCAACACAGGGTGTAAGCAGTGGAGTAGGAGCGGGCCCACATGGCTTGAAAGGAGGCCGTGTTCACAGGGAGCTAGAGTCTTCGGAGCCTATTCGATTCCCAGGGATCCCATACCTGCAGCCACATAGATCTGCTCTCCCCATTTCCTTCCTGTTTTTTAGTTTTATCCCTTCCCTTTGAGTGACCGGGCAAACACGTGCCCCACCGATGCCGAAGATGTGCTTTGGCCCGTGTGGACTGCCCACCTTGGCCTCTGCTCCATGAATCAGATCAGATCTGTGCTGCTTACTGCTAGGGCCAGGACCCTGCCTTTTTCCGATATTTTTCTTTTTTAACTCGTCTTTATAAATCCACAAAGGCAACATGCAAGACCATATGAGAAAAACTGCGTAAGTGCACCGTGACCCCGAGGGTCACCGGAACGGAACCAGTGATGGGAGTCAAAGGGTGCAGCCTGTCAGGGGTGCCAGCATCTGCTAGGAGCACCTACTGGGTGTCGGGTCTGTGCTGGGTGCTTGGCACAAACAGTTACACGAAGTCCTTACAACAAGCTCATGAGGCAGGTCCTGTTACCGTACTCATTTCGTGCGGGAGCAAAGCAAGGCTCACGGAGTACCTGGCCCCCATCACCCCGTAGGTTGCTAGACTGGCCTGTGTGCCTCTAGGGGCTGCACTTGTCACCTCTAACCTTTAGGGAAAGTCCCACTGTCCAATGGTCCAGGTTCAAATCCCCTTTAATTGTTTTTGTGTGTATTTGCATCCATTTGAATATCCTAAAACTTAAAAAGTTAAAGCAAGACACACTCAGTTGGAATAATTTTCTGAATAGGAATGCTATCTACTTTTGACCATGCACTATTCAGAAAATACTGTTGGGTGTGCTGGAGATAGGAAATGAGTTGGCTGTACTTTAAAATCATTAAAGTGTTAAAAAAAAATGGTGGGGAAAAAAGAGATCCCTGGATGTGAGTGACTTTTGGCTGCGAGAGGATCCTGCCTCCTGCCCGAGGCTTGGGAATCTCTTCCATGGACAGAGGTCTGTGCAGTCTGCTGATCTCCCCACCCTCAGGCTCCTAGGCCAGCCCCTGGAGTGGAGTATTATCCCCACGTGTCTCTGTTAAAAGTCTGAGAAGAATCTAGGAGGGCTGGACTCCCTGCTGAGGGCCCAAGGGATTTGAATGGCATTCTCAGGATCGAAAATCGGCACATGTGGCAGGCCTTCTGAGTTATTTCCTGGGTTCCTTTCTGGCATGGGCTGTTTGGAAGGCTAACTTATAGTTCCTGGGAGTTCTGAGATGACCTGGTGGACCAGAAGTCCTGGAAATTCTAGGATGTGGAGTGTCATGGAAAATCAAGGCTGTGTGGTAGTCCCCAGGGATAAATAGGGGTTAGAGCCAGAAGGTGATCTCTGCTTTCCTGAGTACCCTTGCCTCCCCCCAGGACTTTCGGTGGACCCGGCTGTCCCTGCTGTCTACCCCAAATGGGCGTGTGGGGGGGGGCTGCACTCACCTGCCGTGGGCACTGAGTTCGCGTGGGACTTGTGCCCACTCAGGTCCAGGAAGGAGTGGAGCCACGAGGAGGCGCCCACGCGGAGGTCTCGGAAGAGCAGGGCCGTGTCCCGCCGCACCAGCCCCATCATGCCCAGCGCCTTCTGGTCCGAGTCAGAGTGGTCCTCTGTCTCTCCACCTGTGGAGTATGGGTGGAGGGCTGAGGCCCAGTCTCAACGCCCGGAACTTCAGGCCTCTGTGTCCCTGGGGACCCAAGAATATCTGATGGCTTCAGTGGGGACCAGCAGCCTCAGACTTCCCTTCCTGAGCCCCGGGAGACGGGCGCTAGCCCCCGTCCCTGCAGGACTCCAGCGTCCAAGGCCTCCCCAGGGCCCCAGCTCTGTGGGTGGTGGCCTTACCAGCGTAGGCGCTGACACACTTGGTGAGCACGCTGAGGGGCAGCAGGGGGTCCATGAGGCTCAGAAGGCGGGAGGGAGAGGCCGTAGATTGTAGCATCGTGGCCGGGTAAGCTGCCATGATGCCATCCGGCACCCGCACCCCGTAGGCTGCTGCCCGGAGGGACACGGTGAAGCAGAGGTTCCCACCTGCGCTGTCCCCTGCGAGGCATATCCGTTCCCCTGTTGAACCTGGGTTGGAGGGGGCTTGGTCAGCCTGGCAGGGAGGAACTCCAGCTCTGAGCCAGGAGCACTGGGCTCTCAGAGGTGGAGTATGGGGACCCCAACCCCTAGGTCTAGCCAAGTGCAATTTTAGAGATTGGTAAACTGAGGCAGGAGCTTGGGGGGGCAGTGGTCAGGGGATCAGGCAGACTGAGGATGTGGAGGTCAGGAGGCTCTGGGAAGCTTGAGAGGCTAGAGGTCAGAAGCAAGGGGGACAGATGGTGGGAAAGGGGAGACCAGGGCCCATTTCGGGAGGGAAGGGCAGCTGAAGCCTGGAGATGGAAGGGCAGGGTTCAGCTGACCTTACAAAAGAGCCACATCCCTGTGCCCCGGGGCACACCCCCACCTTGCCCTGTGCCTCTGAAGATGTCAGAAGCAGGAGGTCAGAGGAGCTGGAAGAATGGGCTGGAGCGTGGGCCAGGAGACTGGCAGTGCAGGATGGGGGGTGGAGAAATAGGAGGAGGAAAGAAGAGGTCAGAGGGGATGGAGAGGTGGGGGGAAGGGGTATCAGGGCTAGAGGAGGGGAGCAGGAAGCAGAAGGAGAAAGTGGTTGAGACAGAAGGTCTGGGGAGCCGTGGGGCAGGAGGGGGTGAACAGGGGGCAGAGAGCTGGGTGGTAGGAGATGGGAGGGGAGGCAGGGGAAGGGCCTGAGCAGATAAATGGCTCTCTCCCCGAGCAGTGCAGTATGGGGTGGGGGCAGGAGCAGGGAGTGGGTGACAGTGAGGGGTGGGGGCTCACCGAGGAGGGCACAGTGCTTGACAGCCCAGCAGTAAGCATAGAAGCACTCCTCCAGCGCACGGGGGAAGGGGGCCTCGGGGGCCAGGGAGTAGTCGATGGAGAGAATGGGGACGCCCAGCTCCTGGGCCCAGCTCTTGAGGTAGGGCTCATGGGATCTGGAGGTCTGGGCCACGAAGCCACCACCATGGATGTGCACCACCAGGGACTGTGAGCGGGGTGCCTGCTGGGGGCGTGGCCGCAGGTCCAGGCTCCGGGGCCCCTCGGACTTCATCAGGCTGCTGAGCTCCTCACTGTCCTGAGGGGTGAGGGAGGAGGATGTGGGTGAGGCTGGGGTGGCCTGCCTGGGCCTCACCCCACCAAAGGGATGTGCTCAGAGAGACAGGATGGGGAGGGGGGCAGATGTAAGCAGTGACAGGTGGGAAGGGGGCTGTCATGCTCTTTGGCTGTGTGTCTCCTACCTGTCCTTCACGTAGGTCATAGGAGATGAGCCTGACGAGGACCGGCCCGGGGCCCGAGTGGGCCACGGGGGGTGAGATGGTGACCGTGAGCTTGGGGTCAGTAGTCAGTGGCATCTCAAAGGCCTCTGGTGGCAGACTGAGCAGGCGGCTTACCCTCACGGTAGCTGATGTCATGTTTGCTAGAGACTGGTGGGAGGGAACAGGAGGGGTGCTGGGGAGGAGCTGCTTGCAGCCCCTCATGCCTCCTCTCCGATCCCCACCCTCATCCTGTCTTTTCCATCATGTGCTGTCCCTGGGCCTGGAGCCCCGCTGAGGCCTGCTGTGACCTGGGATGGGTCTCTGGGCCCCAGTGTGCCCATCTTGTAACACTGGTGGGGCCTTCATGAGGCCCCCTGCTCACCGATAGCACCTCAATCTCGGTGATATTCCAGAAGGCTTTCCAGAAATGCACATCTAGGTTCTGTATGATCCGCTCAAACTCAGCCCCACGCAGCTCTGGGTCGATGGCGAAGCGGCCGCTGGTGAAGAGGGAGCTGGCGGTCACACCTGGGGGTTGGGAGGGGTGTCAGGGAGCCCAACGGGAGTGGGGACAGAGGGTGGAAGAAGGAGGGACAGGAAGGGAGGCGAGGCTGCAGGCAGGGTCTGGCCGGGACTCACCAAGGCCTGTTTCATTGCGCTTGTAGTGCTCCCCGAAGGACACGAGCCCGATGGAGATGGTCTGCAGGAATGGCCGGATGGCAGGCGTGAACTGTGGAGAGACGCCGCTGGGTCACCCGCTGCCCAGGAGGGACTGGAGGCAGGCAGGAGTGAGGGGCAGAGACGTGGTCTGTGGGGAGACGTGGTCATTCAGCGAAAATTTAGTGGGCTCCTACTGTGTGCCAGGCACTGCTCTAGGCAACAGGAAGCAAATAAAGGCGTATGTTCAGTGTTAAGGAATGCTTCAAGACCAGTGCTTTGAAAAAACCAGTAGGTGGAGGGGACACAGACTGAGGACTCAGGGTCAGTCTACTCAGATGGGTATCCAGGAGGGTGCTGGAGGAGGGATCTGGAGGAAGTGAGGGAAGGCTGCTCCCTGCAGAGGACATGGCAAGTGCAAAGGCTCTGAGGCAGCCTGTGCTTGGTGGGGATAACATGTATGGTTGGAGCAGAGTGAACAGGGCAATGGGGGCAGCAGCCAAAGTCAGAGAAGCAGAGGGGGCTCATGGAGGGCCTGAGGAATTTGGATGTATTCCAGATGTGGGTGGAGCCATAGAAGGCTGGGAGTAAGGTGATGCAGGGGTTTCCTGAAAGTCATCGAGGACAGAGATGAGGCCAGGCGGACGGGGACCAGCTCCTGGGTGGCAGGAAGACAGACAGGAGATGGTCAGAGACAGACAGGGCCAGAGATCTCACAGCAGAAAGACAGCCAAATGGGAGGAGGAGGGAGGAGCCAGGCAGCTAAGAAAAGACAATGGGGAGACAAGATCGAGAAAAAAACCATAGGAAGCTGGGCAAGGGGCCAGCAGTGTTCTTTTGTTCATTCAAGAAATAACAGGCCTGCATCCTACTGTGTGCTAGGCGCTAGGCTTGGGGGTGGGGGGCGCTGACCTAGGGCCATACTCGGGCAGCTTCTGCGCTGTGGGGGCTGACATTTTACGGGCCTAGCTGTCCTGTAGCAAAGCAGCTGAGCCCCAGAGAATAGCTGTCAGGCATGACCTTGCCCCTGGCCAGGGGCCCAATGGGCCAGAGAGCACAGTGGTGCCTGGCCATTTTGCCTGGAATGCTGGCTTGGGTGGCCCCAGGATCACTCTCCCCTGACTCCAAGGTTCTGACTGGGACACGGGGAGGAGCCAGCTGGCCCAGCTGGGCTGATCAGTATTTGTGGGGGGTCAGCTTAGGTGAAGGAAGTTCCCAGGAACACCCAGGCCGGGTTGGTGAGGACAGGCTGCTCTGTGGGGAAGTGGGGAAGGAAGGCCGAGAGACTGCCAAGCCCACCTGGGGTGGGGGTGGCGCAGCCCCAGAGAGAATCTGAGGGGCCGCAGAGTCAAGCAGCTCCAGATACTCCAGTGGGGGGTTCCCCGATATGGCTGGGACCTGGGGGACCCAGCATTGACCTCACACAGGAGCACTTTGGGCCTCTGCTCTGAGCCCCAAGGACCCCCCGCCCCAATTCTGAGTCTCCAGACCACTTTTGCTCAGAGTCCAAAGGCTCCCAGGCTGCCTTCCTCTCAATGCTAAGGTAAGCGGTACCCCCCTGGGGGTGGCTGGGTGGGGCCACCACTAGGTCTTCCTCAGGGTCACCAACTCGGACATGCTCCTTGGCCTTCCCCATAGCCTGAAAATCCCGAGTCGAGAACTCCTTAGGTGAGCTGGAAAGTCCAGGCCGACCGGGGTCCCATGGAGAGCTGTGACGAGAGCCCCTTGAGCCTCTGTAAAACGGAGCTAGCCCCCTCCCTCCTGCCCAACCTCCAATGGGGATGACTAAATGGGGTGTGCTCTTATAAAGAGGCCTTTAAGACAATACTAACCGCCCTCCTGAGGGGTCTCAAATGATTTCGGGGGCCAGAGAGGTCACCACAAAGAGTGGACGGATCTCTGAGTGTAGGATAATAGACAGCCGTGGGGATCCTGGTGCAAAGAGGTGCACACCTTAACGATTCCTTATTGCATGGTGGAATGGACTCCGGGGCCCCAAGTTTGAGACCCCGCCCTGTGTAGCCGTCTGGGCCCTAGACGGCTTCCCCTTTCTGAGTCTGCCGTCTCCGGAGGCCGGTGATACTGCTGTGGTAATCCTACCATGCTGTCGGCACCTTCACTCTGGGTCCGGAGGAGCGGAGCAGGGGGCTCACCTGGAAGCCCAGACAGCGGCCATAGAAGCAGCCCTTATGCAGGGTGACGTACTCGCGCAGGAACTCAGTGATGAGCCCCTCATCGCCCTCGAAGAAGAGCCCCCCGGGCCGGTTCGTGGCCAGCAGGCGCTGGGCATAGTAGGCTAGGGCACGGAGCTGGGTGAGGGCGGCCAGGTAGGCCTCGAGTTCCGCCAGGTTGTGGCTGGTGCGGAAGAAGATGCTCCGGCGGTTGGAGGCCACGTAGCGGGATTTGTGCAGCAGGTGCGCCAGGCAGCAGCGGGCTGTGTGCACCAGGCTGCGGTACCCGTTGGCCGGTGTCTCGGCGTCCAGGTCGAAGAGGTGCGCCACGCTCAGCAGGCGGCCCAGGGCCGGCTCCAGCCCCAGCGCCTGCTCCCGAATCCCCGCAAAGACGCCTGACAGACGTCGTGCTGTCTCCCCGGGGCCCTGGCTCGAGAAGAAGGCCATGTTGTCTTCCGCCAGGGTCACCAGCGACTGTGTCATCGTGCGCAGGTCCATGCTGTGTGTGAGCCGCGAGGCTGCGGGCGAGTGGGGAGCCCCTGTTAGGCAGGGTGGGACCCAGGGGTGGAGTCTAGGGCCCCTTCCTTTTTCAGACCCAGGAGTCCAGGCCCCAGACCCCTGTTCTCCCTGTTGTCTTCTATGTGGGACTCGTCTTGGTTTCCTAGCTCCACACCTCTCTTACAACCCCGGAGTCTATCCACCCCTCTGCTTCCTTCCAGGGACCTAAGAATTCAGGTAGCCGTCTCCACTTGCTCTCCTGGGGCCCAGGACTCTGAGGTTCTCTGAGAGGTATGGAGCCCAACTAGGTCCCCCCTCTCTCAGGACCCAGGAGTTCAGGCCCCCATCCCACCTCCTTCTCAGACCCCAAGGCATCACCCACAGGCCCTTCCTCTCCACCAGCATTTGGGACAGCTCAGCCCTCATCCCACCCATTCCCATCTACCTGGTGGTGTCCCAAGACCCTGGTCTCAAGCCCAATTCTCTTCCTGAATCCAATTCATAATTCTAGCCTTACTTAAAACTGAGGAGTCGATCCTGCCCCCTCCTGGTCCCTTGAATCTGGCTATGGAACCCCCTCCAAGCTCCAGCTGCCTCCCTGTTCCTCTGTGGGATCCCCACAAGTCAGTCCCACTGCTCCCCAGCTGGGTGCCCTGGCCTTCGGGCCTTTCCACTTGGCTTAGATTGAATGGGCCAGCCCCACTCCCCTGCCTGGAACAGCGGTCCTCTTCTCTTCCATTAGCCTTGAGCTCGCTCTATGCCAGACCTGCGCTAAGAACTTTCTGTGTGTTTCCTCATTTAGTGCTTGCTCATCCCGAGAACCAGACTGTCTCCATTCACGTTTCGACTGTTATCGGTAGCATCCCCATTTTATAGGAGAACTGAGAGGCTCAGAGGTGTTCAGTAGGAGCTGAAGCTTGCATTGGAAGTGGCAGCACAGAATTTGAACCCAGATCTCTGGGTCCAGAGCCATCACTAAAACACTGGTCTCCCTCCCAGGGCTCTGGAAGCTGGGCCTCTAGCTGTGGCCCTCCAAAACTTGCCCTGGACTAATCCTGACTCCCCACACTTCAGGGTCCCTGGTGACCTTCCCTCCGGGATCCCTGTACTGTCACCCAGGCCCTGGACAAGCTACTGTTGCCCCCCCTTGGTGGAGACGGTGCCCTCTGCTCCAGAGACTCTTCCCTCCTGAAGCCCACTCAGGATCTTGCCTGGCTTCTGCCTCATCCCCTCCCTTTCAGGATCTGGAGTTTTAAAGCGCGGCCATTCCTGTCTCTCAGCAGACAGTGCACTCACCCCTCCCAGACCTCTTCTGAGCTCCCCCAGGCTGAGCTGCAGGCTGGGCTAGGACTGAGCGTGGCCAGTGCCAGCAGTGGCCTAGGGCGATAAACCCGCTGGGAGGGGCAGAGCCTGCCCAGGGTGTGGCCAACCGCTCCACCTCCCACCCAGAAAGGACACGGAAACCACTGGGAGCCCAACTCCCCGCCCCTCTGCTGGTTCCCAGGCCCAGCTCAAATGGGAGTCCTTGTTCCAGGCTCCTCTGCCATAGAACCCGGAGTCCAGGCCCCAGCCCCTTCTTCCTTTGGATTCAGGAGTCCAGACACTCAACCCCCTCAATAATTAGAAACTGAGGTATCTAGCGTGCCAACCCTCTTCTCTCTTAGGAGCCAGGAGTCTTAGCCTCAGTGCTGAACAAACTGTCTGTTCTCACCCAGCCCGACCACCCTCCCTCTCCCCAGGGTGGATTTCAGGGAGCAAAGGCCCAGTGATCTCAGCTCCTGTCCCTCAGGCTGGCCCTGGCACAGCCAGCCCCAGCTGTTGGGGGGGGGAGGGGGGTAGCCAGCCCTGCCTGTCCCTCCCGAGAGGACAAAAGCCGATTAAGGGTGGTGCCGAACTCAGCTAGGGGTTCTGAGCCACACGTCCTACTGTGTGGTGTTCCCATACTGGGTACCCTCCACTTACCCTTCACAGGCCATCCTGCTGTGACTATCAACCTCAGCTCACATATGGGAAACTGAAGCTCCAAGAAACACTTTACCTCTGTTATTCCATGTGCTCCTTACCTCACCAGCTCCTTCTCACCCTTCAGGCCTCGGCTTGTCACCTCCACAAAGAGGCCCTAACTACTCCTCCCCGCCTAAGACACACACCCCCATCATTACTTTCTGCCATCATACTTGTGTTTCTTCCTAGAATTTTCCACACTTGCAATTAGATGACTTCATTTACATGTTTGTTGTTTGTCTCCCCCCAGGGACAGAACCAGACTTCACGGAGCCGTGAAGCTGGTATGTGTAGAGGTGGAACTCTTTAGGAAAAAGGATATAAAATCACAAATACAAACTTAGGCACAGGGCTTTGGAAGGCGTCTGCACAAATGAGAGGCCCTGAAGTCATTTGTTTGGCTGTAGGTCAATCCTCTGTCTCTCCTTTTTTTTCTTTTTCTTTTTAAGATTTATTTATTTATTTATTTGAGAGAGAGAGAGAGCATGAGTGGAAGGGGCAGAAGGAGAGAATCTCCATCAGACTCCCCGCTGACTGGGGAGCTGGGATGGGGGCTTGATCTTATGACCCTGAGATCATGACCTGAGCCGAAACCAAGAGTCAGATACTTAAAAGACTGCACCAGGTAGCATGGCCGAGCGGTCGAAGGCGCTGGATAAGACTGCACCACCCAGGCACCCCCATTTCTCCTCTTTGATTTTATGCCCCCTAAGGCAGGGGGTGGCCCTAAGACTCACCATGGGGTCTGGCACGTAGTAGGTGTTCAGCAAAAATTTGAAGACAGAAAGAAAGTGTGAAGAGTCAGAGTGGGGTCAGAAGCAGGTGGATGGGAGCTTGGGAAGGGAAGAGAAACAGATGAACAGAGAGAGGCGTCTGGAGACAGCATTAAACTTCATGGCCAGGTGAGCCTGGATGGGCTTGGATGAGCAGCGGTCAGGAAGAGGCTGAATCCCAGGCCTTCATGATTCCAGGGCCCTGCCCTTCGCCCTGTTCTAGGCAGCTCCCTGGGGGCTGAGCTGGGTGAAGCTGGGAGGAAGGGATATTGAGGTTGCCAGAAACTTGCCAAGAATCTCAGGCAGAGGGCACGGGGACAGAGGCAGGCGCCCAAGGCCCGTGGGCAACAACTGGGGAAGAGGTAGGACGGAGGGGTCCTGTTGCCTGGCACCAGCCCTTTGCCCTAAAGAGCCATAGGACAGTTGGAGCCAGCCTGGATTCTGGCCCCTGGGGACTGAGCAGGGGTAAGAAGGGAAGGAGGCTCAGGGAGGAAGGGCCAGGTCTGAGGCCTGGGAGGGGCAAGGGCTTCTGAAGGGGAGAGGCCTGCAGGGCAGATGCTGGGGGAGGGGGGAGCGAGTGTAGCCGGCTCCGTGAGTGTGTCTGCTGCCCTAGTGACCCTGCATACCAGGCACTGTTCTGTACACGGAGTAACTCATTTCATCCTCTCCAGAGCCCAGGGGGTGGGGACTGTCATCGCCCCTTTTGGTGGCAGAGAAAAGTGAGTTGCAGAGGAGGACAGGCCTGCCCACGGTCACAGGGCCGGCAAGGATGGCTCAGCTAGTCTCTGCAGTGTTTTTGCAGTGTGTGTGTGTGCACGCGCACGCCTCCTTCTCCGTCAGATCTCAGCTGGCCGCTTTCTGGGTGGTCAGGTCTGAGTGTTTTGGCGACTCACACACGACGTACGTATGTACGTGGGTACATGTCATGCCTCGTGTTTGCCTGGCCTGTGTTTGTGGGGGGGGTGACATTTTTTCCCCAATCTGTGCGTTTGTATGTTTCTCTGTATGTCTGAAGGCATGTATGTATGTATGTATGTGTCACAGCCCCTGTGAGTGTATCTGTGTCTGTGTTCTTCTTGGTCTATGAGATTGCACGGGCGTGTGTTTGTGTATGTATGGACGTATACACCCATTGTGTGCATCTGGGTGTGTGTGTGTGTGGCCACTTCCCACTCCCACCCAATGCATCACAAAGTTCTGTCCACTCTGGCCCTGCAGAAACCTCTGGAGTCTGGTCCTTTTCCCATCTCCTCTGACCACTCATCTAGATGATTGTAACAAGTCTTTATGTGTCTCTGATTTTGCCTCCTTCAATCTCTTTTTCACATAGCAACCAGAGGATTTTTCTAGAATTTCAGTCTGGTCACACACTCCTAAACCTGCAACACCTCCACCCTTGCTCTCTGGATGAAGCCCCAAATCCTGGACATGGCCTCTCAAACCAGGTGCTATCTGGGCCTCCTGCCCACCCAGACCCCTCCCTCTTCCCTCCCTTGCTGAGCTCCCTCTGTGCTGTAATGAGCCACTTCCTTGGGCCTCAAGGTCTCTGCTTGCACTGTCCCCTTTGCCTCCCTTGCCCGCCCCCCCCCCATCCTTGGGTCCAATGTCACCTTCCTGGGAAGCCTCCCTCTTAACATTTTCTCAGGACTTTCCCTCTTGAATTTGCCCCAGTTTACATTTATATCTGATTTGTGGGATTATTTGATTGATGTCTGTGTCCCCAGCTCAAACCCAGCTTCACCACTGACAGTCCAGGCCTGACACAAGTAAATGTTCAGTGAATGCCTGCTGAATGAATCTGCGTGACTGGAGCTTTCTGGGTCCATAATCAACGTGGGGGCACAGAGCAGTTTTGAGTTCACACACCCCTGCCCTCAGGAGGCTGGGTTGGCCATCTCTCTGCCCTCACTGGCCTGGCAAGGAAGCCCAGGTGACCTTGCTCCCTCAGAGCCTCAGCGTCGTCATCTCGGAAGTGCGGTGATCATAATGATGCTAGAGTCATCGGCTCCTGGCAAGATCAAACTGATGGCTAGGACTCTTCAGCCAGCCTGGACGTCCTCAGGGCAGGGGCAGGGTCTGATTCACCCTGCTGAGGCGTGGTACCAGGGCAGAGCCTCAGGAAATGACTGGTGGATCTCAGAGCTTAGTGGAATGAGCCTTTGTGAGTAGGTGGGCCCTTGAGTTTGTGGGTCGGACTGGCTCAGCCCTGTGCAAGACACCCCACCCAAGAGGATTCTGACTCCTCACGACACCCCTAAGGGCAGCATGATTATTATTATCCCAGTGTTACAGTTTATACATTCCTTCACTTACTAATTCAATAAATATCTGAGTGCCTCTGTGCCTGGCATATCAGGCTATGAAAATGTGGGGTAAACAAGGCAGACACGGTCCCCTTTCAGGGAACTCACTACTTAATGCGGAGTAACCATAATCATAACCTCCGCCCCTCAGGCAGACTTGCTGTGTGCCAGTGTCCAATGTGCTATACTCATTCAAACCTCACAACAGCCCTACGGGTCAGGGAATCCTATCATTATGCCCATTTTACAGCTCAGAAAATTCAGACAGGGAAAGAAGAAGACTGTTGCCCAGTGTACCACAGTTTATGATCCCAGGAACCAGGCCACCAACACCCACATTCTTAACTTTGGTCTGTACTGCCTCTGGGCACACTGTCTTGCTTGTGAGGCTGTGCCTGGTAGTATGACAGTGAACGCCCTCGGGTCCCAGCCAGAGCTCCCTGCCTGTCTGAGTCTGCACGTGTGCATGTGCATGCGTAGCCAACTCCAGTTCTGTCTTTGGCTAATGATGTTGCCTAAGGCAGAGAGAACAATGGGCTTGGGGTCTCTAGGGCCTGGGGGCTACGTCAGTTTCTTTCCTTCACAGGAGCTTCCCATAAGTCCTCACTTGGCTTCACAAATACTCATCACCTAGCAAGAATTTACTGTGTGTCCTGCCTGGGGCTTGCAGCATCTCTGCTGGTCTGTCAGTCTTTCTCCAGCTTGCTGAAATCTGTAAATAATGTGACACCTTAGGAACCCAGTTGACAGCCCTCTCTTCTTTGCACCAGGGAGGGTGTGGTGGTCTGAAGCCTACCCAGGGCCAGGGCCCCCTAGTCCTAAAAAGAGTGGGGGTCAGTTAGGCCCCAGTAGTGCTGGGGTGAAGCAGGTGGGCTGACAAGGAATGAAGAATGGACTACATTGAGTCATACTGGCCCTGGGGCATTTTCCACTACGAGGCACCCCTTCCTCCTACCTTTTCCTGACAGTGAATGCCCTCTAAACTTCCTCTTTGAGCAACAGTTTCTAAACCTCTCCATTATCCTCTCATGAGTGCTGGGGCCCTGAAGACCGGCGCTTGAACCATTTCCCTGGTAGGAACCACTGAGGCCAGGAATTGCCCCACGGTCACCCAGCGAGTTGCCGGAGCCGGACCGGGAACCCTAGTCTCAGAGACTCGCATTCAGGACACTTCCCAAGTCGCTACTGGGGCATCGGGTAGTCTCTATGCTGAGGGTAATATTCCACTCTCACAACGCCCATTCTCAAAATGGATCACCCCCGCACCCCCACGCAGGGCGGCAATGGGCCAGCCCATGGGCTCCCCCACTTCTCGCGGCAGTGGGTCCCTCCACTCAGTACCCAGTTCCGCGAAGGATGTCCAAGGTTCCTTCCGTTTTGCTGCCGGCCCCCGCGCGCTCACCTTTGGTTTTGCTTTTTCGCCACCGCCGGAGGCTACGACTCTTGGACCCTTCTTTGGCCCTCTTCGAGGCCAGGGCCCCATCGGCCCTGGCGGCCCCGCTTCCCCAGCCAGACTCCATCAATTCTCCGCGGTCCCCACGCAGGGGCCGATTCCAGCCGCCAGGCTCCGCGGGGAGAGCCAATCCTCGCCGCACACCGCCACCGGGCCCCCATACCACCCAATCCTCGGCTTGCGCCTCTCTGGGTCCCACCCTCTGAGCAATCCGGGCCTCACTCCACTGCCGGGTCCCGCCCTCAAACCTAGGAGCCTGAAGCCTGGCTCCGCCCCCCTCTCGCGCTTTAAAGGGCCCGTGACCAACGAAAATGCAGCCCTGGAGGCGGCGAAAAGTGTCCTTCGGACAGGACTAGTGGGGAGTCCCGCGGGGGTCACTCCAGAAGGGAAGCCTCGATCTTCTCACGTGCAGGCTCTCAGCCTCGTTTTCCCACTCACCTTCCCAAGTAGGGATCCCCTAGAACGCGCCCCGGCCCGCCTGCTGGAAGGGGAAAGCGGGGCGCCTCTGAGACTCCGCCTGGGGGGGCGGGGTGGGCCAGGTCCTCCGGCAATTCAAAGCCGGGGCGGGGCGACAGCACTGGAGGCGTGGCCGTTGGAGAAGGAAGCCCCGCCTTCTTCCTGACTTATATGTCCTATTGCTCTCTTTCTCGGGGTTCTTTTCTCTGCCTTCTCTCTCTCCCAGAGTATGGAAGGGCGGGGGAAGGAGAATGCTCGGCGCCTGCGCACTAGCCCGAAGCCGCGGATCGGCCGGCAGAGACCGAAGGTAGAGGACCTGGCGCGTGCGGGGGGGAAAAGGCGGGAAACGGAAGCAGCTCGAGGCTCGCGCATGCGCATACGGTCAACTGCCCACGGGGCGCCGGAGAAGATACCGCGTTGGTGTGTGGAGCGCATTCCTTGAGACTGGGTTCTGGAACCTAGAGAAACAGCTCTATATCCTCAGCGCCAGAAAACGCAGACCTCAAACCCTCCCTTTCTATCCTGCCCCTCCTCGCTTCCCTCCTAAAGCACAGGAGCAGCCCTGGCTCTGAGAGACACCATTACTCTCTTCTCAGCCATGACAGAGATGGCCCAGCCCTTCCGGGAGGGACAGGCCTCTGAGCCGAGGCCACCGTTGCCGGCCCTTTGGACGACCAGGAGGTACGGGAGCCCTCAGCTTCTTGATTAGGGCTGCCTTGCCTCCCCTCAGGCTGGTTCAACAAGTAGCCCCTCATTCCATGGATGGGACTTTGCGTGCCCCTTTCTGCCTGAGCGCCGTGGAGCTAGAGCCTGCCTCCCAGGGGCACCATTGCCTGCGTCAGCGGAGTCCCGGGCCCGGCCCCCTCTGACACTGCTCCCCGCAACTCTCCCTTCGTCCAGCCTCCACCTTGCCTGAGACTTCGGCAGACCCCGCAGCCCCTCTCCCACGCCCCACGCCACCCTTCCTGAGAACTCAACCCCAAGGCCACCGAGCCTGGCTGGACTGGGGGCCGCCTGGCAGAGGAGTAAGTGCCTCCCTGTCGGCCCGGGGCGACCTGGAGAGCTCAGGGATCCCTGAGGTCCGATTTTCCACCTAGCGGGCATGGAAATGCCGCGAGGGTAAGGGTCTACGTGTAGCACCAGGTGGCTGGTGCCTAAAGCAGAGGGTGCCCCAGGGCTGTGAGTTTGGGGACCGATGGGTGAATACTGGCGGGGGGGGAGGGAAGTAGGGGTGGCAGCTACTTTATTTCCTGGCCCCTAGCCCAGAGCCCTGCCCCACTTCTGTCTGATTTCCCCCAAATCCTCTGTGGGGAGGCAGTTGGTGCAGGGAAGAAGGCACAGCCTGGGTCTGCGACTCCCGATATCTGCCCTGCCTCCAGCAAGGCCTTTACATCTCCCCGCCTCAGCTTGCTCATCTATCAAATGGGGCTGTTGATCTTTGTCTGGAAGGACTGGTGAGGGATCCCCAGAGGCAACCTGACATACTGGCAGTCCTTAGTTTCTCTTGACTGAATGAATGACTGCCTCTGGGAGGCTCAGTTCCTTGGCCTCAAACTCACCTGTGTCCCTGTAGTGTCTGTGATTCTGGCTGCCAGTTTTCTTCCCGTGTGCTGATGTCCCACCATACCCTGATGCCACTTCATGTTTCCCCTTGAAGGCCAGCTTCATTCCCTGGGCCACTGTTCCACCCCTCTTGGCTGATGAACTCCTCTTCAATGGAGACCCCACATCTGGTTCTGAGTCAGAATCTGTGACCCATTCATAAAACGTCCTCCACTCTGAGGCTGGTTGCTGTGTGGATATTTGGTGGAGTTTTGATAGAAATCCCCACTCGGTCAAAGATCTCAACTGGGATTTGGCTCCTCGGGCTGGAGCTCTTTGCTGGGCTATAGGGTCTGACTGTCTCAGTCTCTCTTGGAATATAGATTCAGTCTGGGGAGGTGATCCATTTTTGGGTCCAGGTCTAGGCTGGGCTGGAGGTGTTGATCCAGCTTCCTGTTGAGCTGGAGGTTGCTGTGCTGGGCCAGGTCCTGGCTGGGCAACATGTGCCTCTCTCATTTCTGGCTCCTGTTGAGTTTCAGATTCTTTTCCTGGCCCAGGTCCCTTCTGTGAGGCAGCTTCCTCTTGAGAGGAGGGCTCCCGGTGCATGGGGGGTGATTGCTGTGGTGCAGGCTCCTGCGGGGCAAGAAGTTTCTGCTGCAAAGGTGAATTTTGTTGGGTGCTGATTTCCTGCTGGGATTCAGCTCCATGTTGGGCAAGGGTCTCCTGCTGAGTGAGGGGTCTTTGCTGTGGAGCGGCCTCATGTGGAGTGCTGGGTCGCTGATGAGTCTTAGATGCTGGCTGGGCTGTGGCTGTCACTTTTGGCCCAGGCTCTGGCTGGGTGATAGGTGTCTGGGGTGGCTTAAGCTCCAAGTCAGGCCTAGATACTGACTTAGAACCTGGCTCCACTGTTGTTACTTCCCTCTCGGGAGGTGTTGCTCTCCCCGGTTTCATCCTTCTGGGCCCCCAAGGCCTCCTTTGTCACAAATCCCTCATTGATTCCTCATGATGGCACCTCCCTTTGGATTCTACTCCTTCATCCTGGCATCCCTGGTCTTCCTTTTTAAGACAGGTGGCAAGTGGCACTGCTGACCTCCACTCCTGTGCCAAGTGATACACTCTGGGCCTCCTGCTGTGGGAGGTGGGATTAGGAACAGGAGGAGGTTGTGTGCCCAGCACTCTCCTACCAGAGGGGAGGGGCTTGCCCTCTTGTGTCATAAATAGGACCCCACCCCACTTACCACTCAGTTCAAGTATTTTTTCTCTTAAGGCAAGCATCCTAATTTAGTTCTTTGTTTCATCTGGGATGACAGAAGCCAGATTCTGGATGAGTGTTCCTTTTTTTTTTTTCCCTCCCTCCCCTTCTGACTTTTCAGGAAAGGGTCAGAGGGGAGGCAGTCTATATACTGTTGTAATAATCTTTATTCTTTATTCATTCTTTCAAATGACTGTCAGTTTAATATCCTTACATCATTGCTTTGATCATTTTATTTCCATGTTAAAAAAATGACATCTTCCCATTTTTACAGCTTGAAGCCTTTTTCAATGGCATTTGGGATCTTCCATACCATCTCTCTAGCCTTGAACTGTGGTTGTGAATATATGTTTTCTGTACTAGACTGGAAACTCACAGAGTACAATGACCATTAATGATAACGATGATGATGTTAAGAAGAATCATAAATACCAAAATCATTCTATGTGTTGGGAGACTGTGCCAGGGTTTTTTGTTTTTTTAATCTACATTATCTTTAGTAAGATCATGTCGGATTCGTTGCTATACCTGCTTTCTTTGCCCCACTTAGCTCTTACCTCAAAAAGGTTTGTTAAATGGGTAGAAGAATAAAAAATTGGGCAGTGGAGAGGAAGAGTGAGGCTGGTGGTGGGGAGAAGTGTGTGTAGAATCTGGGTAGAGTTTGCAGTAAACAGGCTAAGGTGGGGATGGGATGAGTTGCCAGACCCCGTTTGAAAGAAATGATTTTGACTTACTACATTTAAAAGTATTTATTGACTTCTGTTTGTTACTTGCCTGGTTATATTTAAGGTTATTTGGGACCAGTTAAGAAACCTGGGTTTCCAGGTTTCTTTCAGGCAACTAAGCTTAAGCCCGGGAAAGGGGGGGTGCACAGGAAAAGCCTGACAAGAGAAGAGGGAGCAATAATCTTGGGGAAAATGCTTTGTGAGAACACTGGAGTGGGGAACAGGGAGGGGGAGCGGGAAGTGGGAGAAAAGCATCCTCTAGGTGCGCTCACTAACATCTTGACTGAAAATGTTTCACTGGGAGAGCGAGCCCTCAGAGCTCCTATAAAGGCAGAGCAAAGCTTGCTAGCTGACATTGTTTGAGAAATTCCCGGCAGGCTCTGGTGTGCTTGTTTGGCTTCCTGTGGTGCCTTTGGTGCCCTAGGGTGAAAATAAAGATTAATGTTAAAAATGTTTTAAAAAAAAGTTTTAAAAATTTAATTTTTATGAAAGCTTTAAAATGATATAAAAGTAAGACTCGTCCAATCGAAAAAATTAAAATAAAAAATTTAAAAGTTAAAATTAAAAAAATATATTCTTCACTCCTCATTCCTCAGAGCTGGTTGCTTAACCAACTGAGCCACCCAGGTGCCCCCCAAAATAAAATATTTAAAAATAAATAAATTTTTGATAGGTACTACCAAATTGTATTTTCTACCAGCAGTAATAATGATGTTGATTTATCTCATTCTTCATAATATCATAATTTCAATCAGTTTAATTTGCCAATTTACTTTTTATATGACATATAAAAACTTCTCAAGGGAGGAACCAGATTCTATTTGACATCTTCAGAGATCAATGACCAGGTCCCCTATAGTTCCATCTCCCTCCACTTTGATAAGCAATGGGCTTCTAAAATCTAAGAATTTGGTCAAAACTTTCTAGGATTAGGAAAATCGTATCCGCCTCCCTTCCTCTTCTTATTTCCTCAAGTTGACGCTGAGTAGAAAGGGCCGAGAGGTGTGCTTATCTTGGTCTTCATTTCACTTCTCTTGTCTATTCTCAACCCCTGTTCCATCCCTAGTTGACTCCACAGAGTGACTCTGGTTTAAGATAGGTCATTCTTTTGAAACTTACTGGTTTTCTTCACACTGGCCTTGAACTGATCACAGGGACACTGCTTCTTTGGCATCTCAGGCACTGTCATGAGTTTTCTTTTAGGGGCTCTCAGGAACCAGTCTGAAATAACAGGGTTGGTGCTTAGAGGGGAAGGTTAATATCTTTGAGAATAGGGAGTAGGGCGGGGTTTTACTTGCCATCTTTTTCAGACTGCAGTGGAGGTGGGAAGAGGGCTCAACACAGAACCGTAGGGATACCCAGTTATATGAGTACCAGGATTTCTGAGTTGTTTTGCCTGACGTGTATTGGCAAGCATTTGGTGGCAGGTTTGGATGGGGCATCAGGATATCATTAAGGAGACCAAAAAATGAAGAGAAGATCTAGGGGTCTGCCTTTGGCTGCCTTAACTTGGCCAAGCATTTTGCCTCTCTGATTTCAGTCTTATTTATGGCTAAACGAAGGTAAAAAACAAGATCCAGGAAATTTTTGGAAGGCAGCCCTCAGTTCTTGGGGAAGAGAGTAGGGGAGAAGGGGCAGCCAGAGATTGAGCCAGCTCCCCCTGGATCTTGGCGGGGTCCTGCTCTTGCTGGAGACTCAGGAAGAAGGCAAGCATTGGTGCCACATGCGGTGGGCTGGTGGAGAAGGCAGTGGGTGAAGTCAGCTCAGAAAACATCTGTACTGGTGTGTGAGGGGCGGGGCTGGGGCTCAGGGGAGAGAGTTGGATCGTGATGGTGCAGTGCTATTGTTGATACTAACCTTTGCACTCGCATTCTTGGCCGCCTTCATGGAGCCGCCTCTTAGAAGCCTGGCGATGGTCCCGATGGCCTCTGGCGACCCCTGGTGGAAGGAAACACAACACGGCCAGACACCGGAAAGGGACGGGTCCAACAGAAATGGTCCCCTAGCATTGTGCTACCTGTATCAGGGCATTTTCCTTCCTCTTTTTTTTTTTTTTCCAAAGATTTTATTTATTCATTTGAGAGAGAGAAAGAAAGAAAGAACACAAACAGTGGGAGTCCCAGAGGGAGAGGGAGAGAGAGAAGCAGGATCCCCACTGAGTAGGGATGTCAGCTGGATCCCAGAGAACTGACCTGAGCTGAAGGCAGATGCTTAACTGACTGAGCCACCCAAGATGCCCCTCCTTCCTTTTTTATTCAGGGATCTAGGGTACTTCAAGAGAGTATTTTAAATGGATAAGGAATTGAGGTTTAAAATCTGGCTTAGAGAAGAGCTTAGCTGGAGGTAGGTGGGAAAAGAATGGGTTTTGGGGGGAAGACAGGACAGAAGGTGGGCATTAATCAAGACCTGACAGGGTCAGTTGGTTGAGCATCTGACCCTTGGTTTTGGCTCAGGTCATGATCTCAGGGTCATGATCTCAGGGTCGTGGGATTAAGCCCTGCATCGAGCCCTGTGTCCAGCTCTGTGCTCCAAGTGAAGTTGGCTTGGGTTTCTCTCTCTCCCTCTGCCCCTCCCACCCTTCTCCAGCTCTCTCTCTCTCAAATAAATAAATAAATCTTTAGGAAAAAAAGAAAAGACCTGACAATACGCCCTAGCCCCAGCACACATTAAAATTCTCATGACTTAAAGAATGAGAACCAGGAGCAGATTATTCCATAATCTGGTCAGGATCTTCACCTGACCTTCAAGTTCTCTGTATTTGAATCCATAATCCCAGTTCAACTATAAGAGGATGGTATTTACCTTTGTACCTCTGGAACAAATCCACTCCTCTTTTGGCTTCTACTCAAGTCTGTCTTATCACCTGATGCTGTCTTACTCCCATTTTGTGATACCTAAAATATTTCTATGACAATCAAGAATGATGGTTGATAGACTCGAGATTCTGGGGCTAGAAGTGGGCCCAGATGATGCTTCTTTTGTATAGTAGTTTCTGATATTTCCTGTAAGAATTAATTAGGCCTTCACATGGTTCCCCGTTGTATTTAAAGGCATCTCTCTTAATGCTCAGTTATATGTATAGTTTGCTGTTTGTTGTTGTGGACTGAATTGTGTCCCCCCAAATTCATGATGAAGCCCTAACCCCCAGAATGACTGTATTTGAAGATAGGGCCTTTAAAGAGATGACTGAGTTAAAATGAGATCAAGTTAAGATGAAGTCATTATGGTGGGTCCTGATTCAGTCCAACTGGAGTCCTTATGAGAAGAAGAGTTTTGGGGGTGCCTCGGTGGCTCAGCTATTGAGAGTCTGCCTTCGGCTTGGGTCATGATCCCAGGGTCCTGGGATCGAGCCCTGAATCAGGCTCCCTGCTCAGTGGGAAGCCTGCTTCTCCCTCTCACACTCTCCTTGCTTGTGTTCCCTCTCTCTGTCAAATAAATAAATAAAATATTAAAAAAAAGAGATTTGGGCAAAGAGATACCAGAGATGTGAGAAAATAAATTTCTGTTGTTTCAGCCCCCCATTCTGTGCTATTTTGTTAGGGCTGCCCTAGGAAACTAAAAATCTTTCTCCCACTGAGCTCAGTTGTCATTCAGCTACATACGGCTGACACATGGTAGGCACTTGGTAAATGTTTGTTCAATAAGCAAATGAATAAATTGTCTGGAGAGGGCCCTTAGAGTTCCTGTGGTTCAATCCCAGGCTCTTTCCCAGACTTGTGCCCTTTCTGCCACACAGATGGAAGGTGTTGCATCATTTCCCCAAGTGCTAGTTCCAAATGTTCTCATGTGCTGTTTTGAGTGCTATTACAATAATTTAAACAGGCACACATAGCCCCTGCCATCTAAACTTTTCTAATATTTTACTCTCACCTGACCTCTACTTGTAGTTCCAGAGGAAAGCCACAGAATGCTAGAGCCAGAGGGAATCTTGGTTGTTATTTAGTTGAATCTCTTTATTTAGATGTTTTTTTCATTCTAAATGTAATATAGCTATATTAGAGGAAATTAGGAAAGTACGAAAAAAGGAATCTTTACTCTTACCATCTGGTAGTATTTTGGTATGTTTCCTGCATATGATTTTCTTTATACAGTGATAACCATAGTACATGAACAAGTTTCTTTTTGTTCACTTTATAAGCATGTTGCTATGTCATCTTCATAATGGACATTTTTATTAACTTTTTTTTTTGAGAGAGAGAGTGCGAGTAGATAGGGGCAGAGAGAGAGAGATAGAGAATCTCAAGTAGGCTCCATGCCCAGGCAGAGTCCTACTCAGGGCTGGATCCCACGACCCTGAGATCATGACCTGAGCTGAAATCAAGAGTTGGACGCTCAACAAACTGAGCCGCCCAGGCACCCCCCTTTAAAAAAAGAATTTATTTATTTATTTATTTGAGAGAGAGAGAGAGAGTGCATCAGTTGGGGGAAGGGGCAGAGGGTGATGGAGAAGCAGACTCCCCACTGAGCAGAGAGCCCAGTGACAACTCAGGGCTTGATCCCAGGACCCCAAGATCATGACCTGAGCCCAAGGCAGACACTTAACTGAGCCAGCCAGGTGCCCCCATAACAGACATTTTTAATGACTGCATAACATTCCCAATAAGCATATGAGCTCCAAATTATTTAACTGTTCACTCATTGCTGAATATTTAGATTGTTTTACTTTTGGACATTGATAAATTTCTTTATGTTTGTAACTGTTTTCCAAATGTTAGATTATTGTCTTGGGCAAGATTTCCCAAAGCAGAATTGCTGGGTCAAAAGTTAAGAACAGTTTTATGTTTCTTGATATTTTTACTAAATTGCTTATAAAAGGGTTGTACTAATTAACTAAATCACTGTCCCTTTTTTTTCAGATGAGGAAACTGAGGCCCAGAGAGAGCAAATTAGGTGCCCAAGTTCACTAAGGTAATGGTGACCCATTTCAAGCTAAAACCCAGGTCCAAGTGTCTTAGTCTGTTGTTCTTTCTGCAGCCTTTACAACCCTAATTCCATGGTATAATTTAAAATGAAGCTGCACATTCCTATAATAGTATGTTTCCCAAACCTCAGATATTTCCGGACCACCTTTATGATGCTTTCTGTAGCTTTTTCTTTAAACAGATTTAATTTACAAAACAGCCTCATCCTCTGCAATATTATCTGTGAGATTAGGGGTTTGATACATGCTTAGATTTTTTTCTAACATGCATTAACACAAACATAAAACTATTAAAGTAAAAGCTAATTTATGTCCTACTGAAAATCAATTTTGGAAAATATTGATATAGTGGAATAAGCATGAGCTTTACATCCAGGCAGACCTGGCATCAACTACCTGCCCTGTCACTTAACGATATAGTCTCGGCTTTGATCTTTGGTACTCTGGTTTATAAAACGAGATTAGTAGTATCCACCTTGGAGAATTAGGAATAAATGAGCTACTGGAGGTGCCCAATGGCCAGTGTCCAAGTGGTAATAACCAATAATGATGGTTATTATTGTGGTTACTATTGCAGACTTCTGTCACTCAGTCCCAAAGAGGGTGTCTATTGCTGGAATGTTAGGTTTGTTGCTTTCCGCTGACCTGTATGTGTAAAGAGGTTACTCCCACTTGTTAGGACTTGTGGTAGATCTATCATTATTTTGACCTCCCTGTTCCACTGCATATTGACTTTATGATTTCGGGCAAGTTGTCTAACTTCTGTGTTTCATTTACCCAATTTGTAAAATGGGGCTAATAATAGTCTGCTAGTGTGTGTGCGCATGCATCTGTTTCCTAGCTTTGTCCACTAGAGGGCCTAGAAGCACTAGCCCCTAGTAGCCATGGGCAATACCTTAGCGCCCACGGTTTGTGAATACCATTCTCCAGTGAAAGGAACCAGAGCTCCTTGGAGAAATGGCTGATTCCAAGGCAGGCCAGGGAAGTACAAGATGTGCCCAGAACATCTTGTGGTATCAGAAAGTCCAGAACTGCTAAAAAATGATATGTCAAGAAGACAGAGAAGCCTACTTGCCGGACCTCTCAATAGTCAGTTTTGAGACAATATGAACAACATAATAAATAATGATAGTAATGGATTATAATCCATAAATGTCCATGAGTCTTTACTCATAGAAATAAATAATTCAATAAATAAATGGGAGAGAAGAAGCTTTTTCTTATAGTAGAATCCCAATTAATAAATGTAGAAGGAATGATGGGAATAGAAAATCACCATTTGGCTAATACCATAGTAACATTTGTTGAAGGTGGGAATCATCAGTGGATTTTAAAAATTAGTGGGCAAAAGTATGATGAGAAGAAACAGGCTCTTTGCATGGTCTTAAAGTATCTCTCCACAAGATACTTATTAATTACAGTGGGAAAAAGAGTAGCTTTACAGTAGAGAAACTTGACAGACACCACCTTAAGCGAGTGTTCAAAATGAACATCATCAGTAGTTGAGAATGATCAGTATCATGGGCCGTCTGATGTGGTGCATGGAGAAGGCACACGTGACTTCTGTGGTATTCTTGCCAAAAATGCATAATCTGAATTTATTCATGAAGAAACATCACACAAACCAAAACTGAGGGGCTTTCTACAAATAACTGACCAGTACTCTTCAAAACTGTCAAAATCATGAAAGAAATGGAGGACGAGAAACTACTCTAGCCTGGGGAAAACCAAGGAGACATGACAGCTTTACTCAGTGTAGCATCCTGGATTGGATTCTGGACCAGAAAAGGGACATTAATGGGGTGATTAGCAAACCTGAATATTAGTACATTCATTAGTAGTATTATGTCAATGTTAATTTCCTGGTTTTGATAATCGTGTTATGGTTATGTAAGATATTATTTGAAAAAAATTGGATGAAGTATATATGGGACCTCTGATTATTTTTATAGCATTTCTTAAGTCTGAAAAATGAAAAGTGAATTAAAAAATACATTATATATCTGTTAGGACCTAATGAGGTAATATGTGTGAAATGCTTAGAAATTGCCTGCCACATAGGATTGCTTAACGCATTTCAGCTATTATTGCAGATAACTTTATAGTTAATGATATTATAAGTAATAATCTATTATTGTAAGTGATTTGTTTCCTAACATTTTCATATATTCTTATCTGTTCTCCTCCCTCTCTGTGAAAAACACACTGTGCATGTATGTGGTTATTTTAAGAGATAAAGTAAGATCAGATTTTATTTTGGGAATTTGGGGGGGGATGGGGAGGTGAGGGATGTTGTTTCCTCTAGCCAGAGGGGTGCTACAAAACTGTGTTTGGCCGGGAGACTGGGATGGAGCCGGATGCGGCTGTAATAGCGACCTGGCGGCAGAGTGAGCTTTCCCCAGTTCATAGCCACTGTGCTTTAGGGGCTGCTTGAGATATTTTACTCAGGCCATTTATTGAATCCTTGCTAGGTACACATTACAGATCATTTAATATTCACAACAATTATATGTTCTTTTTTTTTTTTTTTAAACATTTTATTTATTTATTTGACAGAGATAGAGACAGCCAGCGAGAGAGGGAACACAAGCAGGGGGAGTGGGAGAGGAAGAAGCAGGCTCATAGCAGAGGAGCCTGATGTGGGGCTCGATCCCAGAACGCCGGGATCACGCCCTGAGCCGAAGGCAGACACTTAACCACTGAGCCACCCAGGCGCCCCACAACAATTATATGTTCTAAATGGTATTTTACTCATTTTAAGATGGTAAGACGGGCTCCAAAAAGTGAAACAGCTTGTCTAATTTGCAAAGTAAGGGTGGAACAAGGATTTGGATCTAGGTTCCCTGGGCTCCAAGGCTGAGTCTACAGGTCTAGGTAAGTCTAAACGTGTAGCCAGGTTTGAGAACTATTGCTGTAGAGCAGGGGTTCTCAGCTGGGAGTCGTTTCCCCCTCCAGGGGACATCTGGCAACATCTGGAGTTAACTTTGTCTGTCTTAACTGGGGCCAGGGGTGGAGAAGCTGCTATTGGCATCTAGTTGGTGGAGGCCACACAGATGCTGGTGAACATCTTACAATGCACAGAACAGCACCCTACAGCAAAGAATTGCCTAGCCCCAAATGTTAATAGAGCTGCTATCAAACCCAGGTGTAGAGTCTTTTAAGGGCAACATTTTGAACTTAGAAACCTGAGCATTTATGCTTTCACTTAGCAAATATTTACTGAATACTATACTGGATAGTGTGAGGGATATGGAAGCAATATACCAGATTGTGCCACCAAGGAGGTTACAGTCTAGAAGGGCAGGGGTGGAGGTAGGAAAGGCACACCAATACCTTCAGTATAAGACAGACTATGACAAGTGCAAAGAAAGAGTCGGGTTTGGACTAAACATGTTCACAGGACGGAGGGCTCATATCTGGTTGAGAGAGGAACCAGGGAGGCTGTGAGGAGGAGTTGGTTTCTGAGCTGAGTGTATGAGTGAATGTAAGCTAGTGGGAAAGCACAAGACCCTTTCAGGGAACAGCCAACAGTCTAGTTTAGGTGGAGCACAGAGCATTTGTTAGTTATATGGGTGGATTGAAAGGCAGGCTGTAGTTAGAGCTTTGAATCAAGGGTGAGGACTCTAGTCTTGGTGTCTGTGACAATGATGGAAAAGCCTTCCCCTCCAGATTGGCAGTCTAGGTCCTAGCACTATGGGGCCCAGCACCTCCCAGAGATCTCTCTCTACAAGGGAAGGGAAGTTTAAGATTGGGGTGGAGTAAGGTGAACTTCTGATTTTCAGGATCGAATTGATGTTAAATATGTAACAAAGCAATTTTACCTCAAAGTAGTCCTTGGGGAGTTGGTTCTCTCGAGTAGAGAGATACATGGGATGAGCTCTCTTCTGCATGGTTGTTCTGCTGATAGCAAAGCCACCTGAGATGTAGTGAAAGCTGGAGCCAATTTGGAGCCTCTAACCTAAGGCCTGCTTCCCAACAGGTGAGTTTAGTATGGCTAAAGCTTCCAGTATGGATACTATCTGGTGATACACTTTTTCTAGTTTATTACTTTACCATTAAATAGCATTAATGATTATTGGTGGCATTCTGGTGCACTATGAAGAACACAAGCAAGGACATCTCATTCCCCCGTGAATGTACAGTTGCTTTTAACACCTTTACACCACCGTCACCAAGACTGGATCTTCTGTAAAGGGATTAGGGGCAGAGAGTAAGGGAGCAGATTTTTATTTAAAAATTTTTTTGAAGATCTTATTTATTTATTTGACAGAGAGAGAGCACAAGCAGGGGGAACAGCAGTCAGGGAAAGAGGGAGAAGCAGACTCCCCGCTGAGCAGGGAGCCCGATGTGGGATTTGATCCCACGACCCTGAGATCAAGACCTGACCCAAAGGCAGACAAGCAACCGACTGAGCCACCCAGGTGTCCCAAGGGAACAGGTTTTTATTGAGACAGTATATATCTACATTTTGCTAGCTACAGTTTCAGACATTTTGATACCCACTATCTCATTTCACTCTCACAACACGCTTTGGATATAAGTATAGTCTTTCCCTTTTTGTAAATGAGGAACCAGGCATTGACAGAAGCTAAATTGTCCCAAATCTCTGTAGCTGGAAGGGGCTACATTTCAATGCATGGTTGTTTTTGTGGGGTTTTTTTTTTTTTTTCGTCATATTTTCTTCTCTGTTTTGCCACATTTTCTCCCCCCCGTTTCCCCTTTATAGAAAATTAATCTTATTACCTGGATTTGGGCTGCTAGAGACCACAGGCATCAGCATTAGTGGCAGCAACAGAAGGAGGAAAGAGATTAGAATTTTCATTGCGACTGTTGGTGCTGCTGTGAGTCACTTGAAGAGATTCTGGAGGGTTCCCAGTTGGAGGCTCCCGATGTCTTCCTTGGGATGGCGGTCTGGGCTTTAATCCCTGGCCAGTGTTCCCATTAGAGGGCCAGAACAGCTAAGTGACGCTGACCTTGTTAGGTAACAGGTTTACAGGAATCTGGGAGGAAAAACTGGCCAAACAAAAGAAATGAAGCATTCTTAAGAACACAAGAAGCTGACTGACAGCTTGGCAGCAATACTGGTTCCCTCCCCTCCTCCTCCCCCACTCCCTACCCCCCAGGGTGCTATGATTTCTTCCCCAAATCTTTTTGCTCTTTGAATTTCCTTATACCTTTTGGTGATGCTTTCTAGCATATTATCGGGCAGGAAAGCAAGTACTAAGGGTCAGCAGAAGAGAGGATGACATGGTCTGTTTCCCCTCTGTCCTCCGGGCCCCTGGAGCAACAGGAGTGTTGCTTGAGAAGTTGCCCCGTCCTCACTGTATTTCCTCCCAATTCTGGGGCCACATAAGTAAAGTGGGGAGCAGAGAGGATTGAAGAGGAGAGGCTATTTCTCTCTTGGTCAGAACATTGCCCCTGAAGCAGTGGGTCAAACTGGGCCTCCTTGTTTTTCATCAGGAAGGTGGCTGTGGCTTAGTTGCTCCAGACTAAAGGAGAAAGAACTGGATTGGTGGAAGACCCCCAGGACTTCAAGTCCAAGAAGTTTTGAGAAACAGGAACCACAGGTGGGAAGGAGCCCTTAAAGGGTGTTTGCCTGCGCTGTTGGGGTTGTTGGCTCCAGACCTTGTTTGGAAACAGCCCAAGGCAAAGGAAGAAGGTAATACTACTTGGAGTAACCATTAAGGGTTACGGAACATCAGTACTTACTAAACTTGACTCATTTCAGAGACTTTGGGAAATATACTCAAAGAAAAAGGAGAGACGGGCTTGAATGCTGAGTGATAATTTGCGGGGGCTGAGGGAAAGGTTAACAAGGAAGTCCTCCCTGGCAGCCTCCAGGCAGGAGTGAGAACAGGTGGCATGATTGTTTGACCTAAGAGGAGGGGAGAGGCAATGCATGAGTCAAAAAACCCTTTTTGATTTCCGTATGATCATTCTTACCCTCTCAATTTTCAAATTATTGCTGCTTATCAACATGTTGGAGAGTTGATTATAGACTTTGCTACTACAAAGTTTATAAAGCACCTTCACGAGGCAGGCACAACAGGGATTGGCTTCCAGTTGAAGGCTTGGGCTTGGTCCTAGCTTGGTCTGATATAAACCACGGATGTGGTTTCTCTGGAAAATTCTAACAATGGTCTCTGTTCTCAGGAGGCTCAAATCTAACCAGCGAGATGACATATATTCATAAAAACCTAGAGATGGAACTGGAACCAAATTCCAGAAGTGGCAGGAGTTCACTGTGGCCTCAGAGTCACTCAGGGGACCCCGGGTTAGGTGGAGCTTGGGTGGGGTCTTGCTGGTAGGGTAGGATTTGTGTTGGTGGAGGGCAGAGAGGAGGGGAGTGCAGAAAGGAGCATAGAGCTAATTGGACGGGGATCTTTGAGGGGAGTGGGGGGTGTTATTATTCGTTTTCGTGTTCCTGAACTTATGTAGGGCCTGGCACTTTGGGAGTACTCTATCAATGTTTGTTGAATTAAGCGATATTCTTGTAACACTTTAACTAGGCCTGGTATGTTAGGAAGCATGTGAAAAGTGGAGTCCATTATCAGAAAGAAAATTTCACTGATGAATGGTCACGTATCATCAAGGGACCTGGTGGGAGTGAGTTCCTTTGCCCACTGAGTTATCTGTCAGTCCGCTCGCAAGCTGTTGGTGGTGGTCAGCGAGCCACTTAGCCTTCCACCTGGTCCCCTCAGTCCTGGCTCCCGGTCAGTTCCCTATGTCTGGTTTTCCCCTCCAAGGACTTGGGGTGGGGGAGTTGGGTCCTGGGTACTATGAAGGGGGCTTTGGGTCCTTCAGGCCCATTGATATAAAACAACCCCAAGATAAACAGACTTTTTTCTTGTTAATATTGACAACCACTTAGAGCCCATCTTGAGAACATTATTTGTTTCAACATAGCCTCTCTGCCTTACAAAGCTCCCCTTTCAGGAAGGTGGTAAGGAAAAAGTGGGGAGAAAATACCATTCTGCCCCTTTTTGGTTTCCCGATTCCACAGTGTACTTAGTAGACATTCAGAAATGTTTGTCAATTGATTCCATGATTCATGCTGCCCTAATAATCATTTATTCATACATATATTCAGTAGATCATGTGTCTGGTTTGCTAGGTGGTGGCTACCAAGAAGAAGGTGTGAAGCTGCCTCTGAGGGGCTCTCACTAGACGTAGAGACCCACTGGGGGCTCACCTAACTGCTCCATTTCACAGAATGGAAATTAAAGTACAGGGAAGTTATATGATTTGGGTAACATTATATAGTTCTGTTAGCCTCAAAGCCACAGGACTAACACTCAAGTTTCCTGATCTGCTAGAATTTCTGTTCGTGTGGCAGCTGTGGTGAGCTTTAACAGGAGAGAGTGGACCTTCAGAATGAGCCCACAAATGCCTTGAATTAACCAGAGCGAAATGGCTGGCCCAACTATGACCATCTGGGACATTTGCATTATTACTGTTTTTTTTTTTCCACTTTGAGCTTGAAATGAGCAAAACTGAGCCCAGAAAACAAGAGTGGAAGATTTTCACAGGGGCTTGTTGGGATGGCCCTCAAAAGTCTGTGTCTACCTCTGTCGAGGTGTTTCCCACTGAACTGTGATGGTCTGGCTTTGAATTAGGTTCCGTCCATAGCCCAGAGCTCAGTGAGGGCAGAGCCCGGGTCTGGTTCATCTTTGTGTCTCCAACGCATAGTACATAGTCTAATAAATATTTCTTAAAAAATAAAACTGAATATGGGGCTCCTGGGTGGCCCAGTCAGTTGAGCATCCAACTCTTGATTTTGGCTCAGGTCATGATCTCAGGGTCATGAGATCTAGCCCCCAGTTGTGCTCTGTGCTCAGCAGGGTATGTTTCCCTCTGCCCTGCTCCCCTTTTTCTCAAATCTTTTTTTTTTTTTGAAGATTTTATTCATTTGAGAGAGAGAGAGAGAGAGCACAAGCAGGGGGAGCAGCAGAGGGAGAGGGAGAAGCAGACTCCCCGTTGAGCTGGGAGCCCAACACGGGGCTCCATCCCAGGACCCTGGGATCATGACCTGAGCCGAAGGCAGACGCTTAGCCATCTGAGCTGGTCAGGCGCTCCTCAAAATAAATCTCAAAAAACTGAAAAGCGTACACCAGCAGAGGTGTGGGATGACTGAGCCGCTGCACAAGTAAGAAGAACCAGTGTCATCACATCAGCTGATGTGGCTTTCTAATATGGGTCTAGCGCCCAGAATGGGGAAGTGGGTGGTCCTGTGGCTCTGCTGCTCTGGTTAGAACACTCCTAGAATACCGAGTTTCCGCTATGCTGGACACACTTCGCTGGCCCATTGGAAAGGGACAGAAGAGTGTAGGGACTTCAGGATTGTCATTTGGGAGAGGTCTGTTTTGTGAAAAGGTGTTAGGTGTGTTTCAGGGCTGACAGAGAGTAGGACTCGGACTGGTGAGTGTGCAGCCGACACATTCGGCTCAGGATGAGAAAGAGCTGTCACAGCAAAGTAAATTTCCTTGGAAAATTACAAGTTTACTGACAGAGTTCAGGCAGAGGCTGGATGTCTGAAAATGTGTCACAGTAATTTTTTGTTGTTTTTGAAGGTTACAAGGGCAGAGCTTGGCTTGGAACCCAGCTTCCCCACTAATAAATTTTATTACGTATTATAAAAGCTACCCTTTGAAATATGACATTACTGTATGGTGCAGGCTGATGTCTGTCTGACAGCGACCTCCGGTCATTGTGGGTGGTTGTGAGTCTCTTAGTTAATCTTTGACTTGGACTTCACCCCCTCTGCCAACCCCCACCCCCTTCACTTGTGAGAACAGTGAGGTTTAGTGCATTTACTGGTAACGGCCACAAGATGGCAGCGCTGCACCACTGGTATTTCCTGAGACCCCCAACTCAGGCCTGGACAAGTACGTATGTGTGTGTTGGGGGGAGGGCGGTGTTAGAATGAGGGAAAAATGAATGAAAAAATGAATTAGACACAAATGAAGTGAATAGGTAATTTTTTTCCCTGTCAAGTGACAGAGTTGAGGTGAGTCTGAAACCACTGGAACACAGTTTTGGTTTTTTTTTTAATAAAGATTTTATTTATTTGAGAGTGAGTATCTGCGCACGTGAGTGGGGGGAGGGGCAAAGGGAGAAGGAGGAGCAGACTCCCTGCTGAACGCGGGTCTCCAGGTGGGGCTGGATCCCAGGACCCTGAGATCATGACCTGAGCCGAAGTGAGATGCTTAACCAGCTGAGCCACTCAGGAGCCCCTGGAACATACTTTAGAGAAGGGTCTCAAACTTTAATGTGTTTATAGATCACCTTGTTTAAATGCAGGACTGATTCCTTTGGTGGGGCCTGAGATGCTGCATTTCTTTTTTTTTTTTTAACTTTTTTTTTTTTAAGATTTTATTTATTTATTCAACAGAGATAGAGACAGCCAGCGAGAGAGGGAACACAAGCAGGGGGAGTGGGAGAAGAAGAAGCAGGCTCATAGCGGAGGAGCCTGATGTGGGGCTCGATCCCACAACGCCGGGATCACGCGCTGAGGCAAAGGCAGACGCTTAACCGCTGTGCCACCCAGGCGCCCCTGAGATGCTGCATTTCTAATAAGTTCTGGACGATGCCGGTTGCAGCTGGTTGGTGGGCCACACGTTGTGTAGCAAAGCTTTTAAAGGTCATTTAGGGATTAGGTCTCACTTCACCTGATTTATGGATGAAGAGAAACTAAAGTCCATAGAGAGTATGTAACTAGTCTAACAAAGTCATGACTTTAGCATGTAACTTTTTGCGTTTAAACCCAAGCTTCTGACTCTTAGTACATTTCTCACTCCACTCTATTGTGTGGCCCCCTTTACTGTTGTTAGTGGCATCTTTTTGGTATAGGAACCCAGAACCCTGATTTTCGCTGCTGTCCCTTTTGGTCTTTGCTCAAGGCATTGCTGTGGGTATCTTGGGTGGCTCTTGTGTAACCACAAGATCAAGTTCAAATGTCTCTGTCTAGTTTTCATGGCTGTACAACATATGGATAACATATATATGGCACTTTGGCAAGCTTACCTAAGTTCCCTGTTTCTTTATCTTATTTCCCCGACATACTTCTCCCTGCTCCTTCCTGTTCCCTAAACATACCGGATTCAGTCTTCTCTCAGTGGCGGTGCTATTTGCATGCGCTTTGGAGTTAGGCACACCTGCTTGTTAATCCCAGATCCATCACCGACCTTGGCAAGTTATTTAATCTTTCTGAGGATTGGCATCCTGTGAAATAATCCCAAGCAATGGTTGGGGGGATTAAATAAAACAACGCGCAAGCCCCCCTCATTCCTGATATCCCCCTCCAAATTAGCATCTCCAGTGGTGCCTGACACCTGGTTCCCTGTGCTTGTGTTTCTCATTGTTTCTGTTTCTCTAAGACTTAACCTTTCCCAGGCATTCCTGACCTAGTTGACCCCATCCTTCTATAAATTATTTCACCTAAGTATTAGCATCAAATTATGTGCCATCCTCTCAGTGAGACCCCGTAGAGAGGCTTGAGGGATGTTTGGATTTGTAATATTTGAGGTATAATTGAGTTACATCTTTTCGTAGTGCTCCCTGAGTGTCACAACTACCTTCTGTTACTTACTGCCTAGCAGCAGCTCCCCTGCACAAGCGGCACCAGATCCTGGTAGGTTGTGAATACTTCAGGGATAGTTCTCATCAGGGTCCTTTCTGCCTCTGGATTTGGGTTAAACTGGTGTTCCTCTGTGCATGTTATCGATGGCCCCTCCAAGGGAGGGGGATGAAATCTCTTTACGGAAACCTCAAGATAATAGCAGCAAGGAAGTTGAGCACAGTATCGTTGCTTCAACAGCCTGGTGACGTGAGATTGTGTACACTTTCCTATTTCATGAAATTTACAACAGCATCCTTAGTCACTTACTTCAGAAGAGATTAAGGACAAAGACCAAGTGCGGAGGGCAAGGTTGTTTAAGGGAGTTTGTGTGGCTCCGACTTAGATTCTGTGAACCATTCAACTGTACCTGGTAGTGCTTGTCTTTGCGTGTGTTCATGTATTTATATCACGTGATTTATAACTCCTTCCCTCAGTGGCGATTAGGAGCTCACATCAGGCTCATGACAGTAAAATTATACGGTGTGTGCCTTCTCTGCAGCAAAGACTTCCTGAAGTCTGGAGAGAAACTAGACCAGCAGAGCTGGACACTTTACTTAGCATCCTGCCTTCTTTTTTTATTGGACAGCAATCTGCTCACCCATCACTTTCTCAATCAGGGGATTTTTGGTCTTTCCTTTCCCCTACCATGGGTCCATGCCAAAGTCCAAATATATTTATCTTGCGCCTGGAACTGGGTGTTATTTTAAAAAGAGAGGACTGAAGAATGGCTTCCTTAATGATTTCCAGGATTCTAATCTTCATTGTCTAAGCTGGTGGCTTCCAGCCCTGGATGCTGGTTAGAATCACCTGCAGGGCATTTAAAACCTACCAGTGCCTGTGCCTTATCCCCAGAGAGTCTGACTTGATTGGCCTTTGGTGTGGCCTCGGCATTGTAGTTTTTATTTTTATTTTTTAAAGATTTTATTTATTTATTTGAGAAAGAAAAGAGAGAGACAGAGAGAGCACAAGCAGAGGGAGTGGCAGGCAGAGGGAGAGGGAGAAGCAGGCTGCCCACTGAGCAGGGAGCCCAATGCAGGGCTTGATCCCAGGACCCTGAGATCATCATCTGAGCCAAAGGTGGATGCGTGACCAACTGAGCCACCAATGTGCGCCAAGCATTGTAGTTTTTAAAAACTTCCAAATAACATAGTCTTTTTACAGAGGAACCTTAAGGAAGTGCTCAAAGTTAACATCACCAGTAATGGGAGCTATCAGTATCATGGGCCTGGTATGATGGACTTAGAAGGCACAGCATCATGTCTGTGGTATTCTTGCCAAAAGTGCATAGCATAAGTTTAATCATGAGGATATATTAGATAAGCCCAGACTGAGGGTCATTTCGCAGAGTAATTGGCCAATACTCTTAAAAATGTTAAGTTAATGAAGGTAAAAGAAATTCTTAGAAACTGGTCCAGATTAGAGGAGACTAAGGAGATAAAACACAAATGCAATGTTTGATCCTAGATTGGTTCCTAGTCCAAAAAAAGGACCTTAGGGGAAAGATTGATGGAATTTGAACGAGATCTATAGATTAGTTCATTGTATTATCAACGATAGTTTATTGATTTTGATCATTGAGCTGTGCTTATCTACTACATTAATATTTGGGGAAGTTGAGTGAAGGGTATATGGGAACTTGGACTATTTTTAGAACATTTTTGAAGGTCTGAAAGTAGGTCAAATGAAAAGTTAAAAAAACAAAGAAAAAAACCTTCCAGGGAATTAATGAATTGCCAGAGTTGAGAACCACTTCCCTAGGTCATCTTGCTTAATACCGTCAGAGTTATCTTCCTGACAATGCTATTTTGTCACGCTTCTGACTTTCTTAAAGTTTGCCAGTTTTTTTTTAAAAGATTTTTTATTTATTTATGTGACAGAGAGACAGCCAGTGAGAGAGGGAACACAGCAGGGGAGTGGGAGAGGAAGAAGCAGGCTCCCAGCGGAGGAGCCCGATGTGGGACCCGGAATGCTGGGATCACGCCCTGAGCCGAAGGCAGACGCCCAACGACTATGCTAACCAGGCGCCCCTAAAGTTTGCCAGTTACTCCTATCATCTGTAGAATAAGTTTGGATTCCTTAGGCTGCCATTCAGAGCCCCCATAGCATGCCCTGATCTGCTGCCTTGCTCAGCCTCCAGTTTACTTTCTTTTCTTTTTCTTTTTAAGATTTATTTATCCATTTTAGAGAGAGAGAGAGGGAGAGAGCGTGCCTGTCAAGGAGCGGCAGAGGGGGAGAGAAACCCAAACAGACACCACACTGAGCTTGAAGCCCTGAAACGGGGCTTGATCTCATGATCCTGAGATCATGACCCGAGCTGAAACCAAGAATCGGACACTTAACTGACTGTGCCTCCAGGTGCCCAACAGTTTACTTTCTTGTGTCTGAATTTATTCTAATTCTTTCCCTTATTCCTATAATGCGGTTGCCTTCCTGCTCGGCCTCCTGAATTATTATTCACCCCAAAGCGCATCTCAGACCCTGTCTCTTCACTGAAGCCCTTTGTTGGAAACAGTCATTTTTCCTTTCTTTGAATTCTAGTAGATAGGATGGTGTGGAGTGAAAACATGAGCTTTAGATTAAGAAATATGTGAGTCTGAGTCCTGGTTCCATTTTTAACAAGTTCTTGTAGAGGAGACAAGTGACTTGAAGTTTCGGTTTCTCATTTGCAAAATAGGGATAATAGCATTTACTTCAAAGGGCAATTCTGAGCATTAAATGAAGTCTAAACATAAAGGTCCCCAGCACCTAGGAGGTTCCTTCCTCCCTTGGTTTGTAGCTCAGCAGTCTTCAAAGGGATTGTGGGTGCAAAGGCTCTGCCAGTCTTTAAAAACATATTTGCCTCTGCTCAACACTGAAATGATAGACACTCCTGAGCTGAACTGAGTGCTTGGGGCTTTAAGAAATTCAACTGAGATGATTTTTTCCTGGAACCCAACTCAGTGAATAAGTGACCTATGGATAGAGGAATGTAACCCAACAGAGGGAGAAGGGAGGGACAATGGGTTTCTAAATGGGAGAGCACTGTGATGCCTCCCACACCCTCCTCTTTGCTCTCAGTCAGACAGCACTGAGGAAGTACAACTCCTTACTAAACTTCTTAAGTCATGAGTCCTGCCAAGCAGCCCTTACTAATCCATTCCGTGCCCAAGTGCTATGTATGGTCAGGTCCCCTGTGCAGTGAACGCTTTCCTCCCTTTTCTGCCCTCTCCACCCGCACAGTCCAGTGCTGGGTCCTCTGGTTTGGCTGCAGGCCCAGATCTCTAATATTGCTCTGAGAAGACAAGCCTAGGAGGGGCAGACTGAGAAGGAAGTCAGATGCCAACAGGCATGGAAAGAGACAGGTGGGGCTGCCATTGTACAAAGGCCACAAACTCTGGGTGTGTTTTATGACTGTTTCTGCATTTGGAATCTTCTCCCCTTTATGACCATTCCAAGAACTCTCCCAACCTCCTGCTATCTCATTACATCTTCTCTCTCTAGTGCACCTCTTTTGTGGCCAGAGAATGGCCGTGCAAATAGTTGACAATTCAGTAAGAATGACTTTTCATGGATACAAGGAACCTGACCCCATTTCTTCCCAAAAGAGACTGAGGTTCATAAAAGCAAGCTTTTATGAGGGATGTGCAATTGTGAGTGTGGTGTGAGGGAACAGGTGCATCAGGGAAAGGCAAGACAGGAAACAGAATGCTGACCATCAAATCCTGCAAATCGGGTCAGGGAGCAAAAATCATTCTGGAAGGTAGATTCATTCAGGAGACCTCTGAAATCTTAAGATAGTCACCACCCAGATTAAATTATTAATATTTATTTGGGTAAATTACTTAACTTCTCTGTCTCAGATTTTTTATTCTGTTAAAGCAGGTATGATAACATTCATGGGAAGACTGTAGCTACATAACAGTCCATAGGATGGTGCCAGACCCATAGTGAGTGCTGGGTGGGTGTGAGCTCTTAAAATTATGGCAAGAGCCAGAGATGCCGCCCTGGTCACCTGGGTGGGGATGCACTTTTAGCCAGGGTTCTGGCAGGCTAGCTGGAGATGAAAATGATAGGGGAGGTTAATTTCCAGGAGTAGAAAGATTGGGTCACAGTAACTCATGACCAACATTCTGGAAAGTGTCATAATCCAATGGCGGGATCCCCAGAGGGTGTGTGGCTTCTGTCACAATTATTGTCCCTGGGGGCCCTGAATGTGTCCTAGAGCTCAGTGGTGTTGCTGGAAGCTGAGCCCAGAAGTGGGCTTTAGGGGACGTTTTTGCAAACAGCATTCATCCTGCCGAGAGAATTCCCTGCTATGGCTGAGCACCGCTCCTGTCTCTGCACTATTGTTATTTAGGAGTAAAGAGAAGGACTGCAGAAGGATGAAACAAAGAAATGAATGTATAGATTCACAGGGCAGAATTGGAACTGGCACGTGTAAGTTATGTGGAATTCTATGGAAGTTTTATGTGAACATAAAAGGACTTCAAAAAACCTAGACTTTCCATATAAATACAGTGGCTGCCTTGAGTAGCTATCAGATACCTAGAAGCACTGACTCAGAGTCACAAGCGGTGTGGGTAGTGTGGCCTTCTTTGCTAAATAATGAGAAAGACAAAGGAGGAAACGGTAACGGGAGAGAAAGGAGGAGAGAAAAGGGGGCGGTGAAGAAAAGGGTTGAAGGGATGGTTAGTGAGGGCTGTTCGCACTCCAGGCACCAGCTTACCTTACTCTGTCCCTGTCTTTTCCTAATGCAGTGAGCGCCATCCTTGTGCTACAGATGAGAGTAAAAGAGGCATAGGGAGGTGAAGTGACTGGTCCAGTGTCATCCAGCCAGTTAGCGACAGAGCTACTGTGTTTCACCTCAAAGCTTGTGCTCTTGCCTGTGTGTCAGAAGAAAAGTGAAAGAGAAGGAAGGCAAAGCAAATTTCTGTTGTAGAGTTTAGAAAAGGTGCCTGTGGCACACAGAGGGATGCCCTCCCCCAAAGGTCCAATCCTAAGCCCTGGAACCTGTGACTGTTACTGAATTCGGCAAAAGGGACTTTGCAGATGTGCTGAAGTTGAGGATCTTGAGAGGGTAAGAGTATCCTGGATTATCTAGGTGGGTCCAGTGCGTCGCAGGGTCCTTGTACGAGAGAGAGGGAAGCAGGAGAGAAGGATTGGAGCACCGCAGCGAGGATGAGCAAGAGCCCATCGCTGGCTTTGAAGGCAGAGGGCCTGGCAGCCCCCAGCAGTGGGGTCAGTCGGAGAAGCAGATCTGCCTCCTGAACCTCCAGAAGGAATACCAGCCTGCCAACACCTGGAGTTTATCCCACTGAGACCCATTTTGGACTTCTGACCCCCAGAAGTGTAAGAACTGGAAAAAGAAAGTATTTGGTCTTTGCATTCTGGAAGGTTCCAGTCTGCCACCTGGAAAAAGATTGGAAGAAATATGCCTGAATGTTAAACAATGATTAAGTTTAGATTAGGTAGGGGCGCCTGGGTGGCATAGCGGTTAAGCGTCTGCCTTCGGCTCAGGGCGTGATCCTGGCGTTATGGGATCGAGCCCCACGTCAGGCTCCTCCGCTATGAGCCTGCTTCTTCCTCTCCCACTCCCCCTGCTTGTGTTCCCTCTCTCGCTGGCTGTCTCTATCTCTGTTGAATAAATAAATAAAATCTTTAAAAAAAAAGTTTAGATTAGGTAGAAAATGAGTATGGGTGATAGTTATTTTCTTTTTTATACTTTACCTTAATTTTTAAAAGTAAAAACATTAAATATCATTACTCTAGGATGTTATAAATAGCCCCTCCTGGGCTTGGGGCCCAACCAGAGCACCCAGCACTGAGCAGTGTGGGTGGAGAGGGCGAAAAGGGAGGAAAGCGTTCACTGCGCAGGGGACCTGACTCACCTCTGTACATAGCATGTGGGCACGGAATGGATTAGTGAGGGCTGCTTGGTTTGTAGGGTGTATTCTGATTGCCGGCTCTTCTCTGTTAACTTTCTCCAAAGCCCGTGCTTGCCTTCCTTCCTTCCCACCTCTACCCTCATCAGTCCATAGCCTCCATTTTCCAGAAGACTTATAGGCAGTTAATACGTGACCCCCAGACAAAGAATATCCATCTGGCTGAAACCCTAAAAAATCAATGTGCTGTGGGAGCACAGAGAGGGAAGCGTTCATCTGCCTGTGGGAACCCCTTCAAGGTGTCTGAGAGAGCATGTCATTTGAGTTTGCTGAGGGTAAGGGCAGGAGAAGGAAGGGTGTGAGAGGCAGAGGAACAGCTGGTGCAAGGGCAGGAAGGGAGAATAGTAGATTGCTCCCTCCCCCACCCCTAAGCCTACAAACAGTAGACTCTGTCCTGAGGGTAAGCTTGAGACTTTGTCCTTCAATCTAAATGGCCCATCATCTCAGTGGATCACACCCAAAGGAACAACTGTCTAGGCATCAAGGAGTAAGGTCAGAGACCTGTTACGGGGCGAACCAAGACACTTGGGCAACTCAGAATCATATCAAGTAGCTTTGGACGTGGTGTCCGGGGAGAATGTGCTCATGAAACATTTATTGTTTAGGGGCATCTGGGTGGCTCAGTTGGTTGAGCAACTGACACCTGATTTCGACTCAAGTAGTGATCTCAGGGTCGTGGGATCAAGCCCCAAGTCAGGCTCAGCACTCAGCTTGGAGTCTGGTTATCCCTCTCTCTCTGCTCCTCCCCCAGCTCATTTTCTCTCAATACATACATACATACATACATAGAAATATTTGTTGTTTAAGGCTCAGGTTTTTCTGCTCTTTCCCTCCTGTTTCTTGCAGTACTGGGGTGGGCAGGGTCTCCCTGTCCTGTATACACGCCTAGTATTTTGCAGGAAGGGCATGTGTTTTCCTTTGTTGATGTGTAGCTAGCTCTGAGTTTTTTTGTTTTGTTTTTTGTGGTTTTTTTTCTTTCACCAGCAATTAAGGAAATGATAAAGTGGCTCCTTTTTCCACTAACAGTCTCATAATGGAGTCATTGAAATCTCATCTTGATTCCTCCACACTCCAGGGAGCCACGCCTCTTCCTGGTCCTCCTAGACCCTGGGGGACTCAGAGGCCATGCAGAGCTCTATATGAGGGAAAACAAACACACAACAGAAAACAAAACCCAGGAGTGAGTAAGAACTGTTGCAGTTGCCTCTGTTTTCTTAAGGTATGTGTTCCTTTCTCCCTTCCCCCCTCCACTCTGATATTTGAGGGCCAAGTCCCCATCTCTGGGCACGAAACTGGTTTTCTTGCGGCTGTTACGGTTTGGTTCCACCCACCCAGACAATGGGCCTTTTTTCCCCCTAGAGTCAAAGGCTCTAGTGTTTGGTCCTTGGAGTTCCAGTCTGAACTGGTGCCAAAGCTCCAGCCTTCCTGTTCTGTTCTTCCCAGGTCATCTGGGAATCTGCAGGCTTGTGGGGTGCAGTAGGGAGTCCTGAGTTATGTCCAGAAAAAAGGGAAGATTATGGGAATCCCACACGGTTGTGCTTGGGAGAGTCTTCTAGGCCTCTTAGCTGAAGAAGCAGAATTGTGGGCCTGGGGACCTGGGCCCTGGTGCTAGTGATTAAAGGCCTACCCTTGAATGAGTAGATTTGTTTCTCTAGTCCTTAGTTTTGCCATTTGCACCATAAGGAGCTTTGGCTATTAGAGCACAGGCCCCGCGGCTTGAACACCCTGGCCATGCCTTCCTTCTCTCTTCCTCCTTAAAGTCCATATCATCCCTTCAGGGCCCAGGGATCCATCATCAGATAAAATAAATTTAGCTGATGTCTGGGTGAGAGGCGACATGTTCCCTGGGTGGCTGGCCTCTTCAGTTAGAGTGGAGTGGTGGATATTTTTGGCCTGGTCTTATTTTGAGTCTCTCTTTTGCAGTAGGAGGGGAAGGGCCCTCCCAAATTGTGCAAGTCTTGACAGTCAGCCTAAGGAGTTTGGAGTCCTGTGAGTGGGGAACTACCAGAGGCTTTCAGTGGGAAGTGACCTGGTCAGATTGTATTTCGGGACACGTGCTCTGGCAGCTGGTTTGTTGCAGCTGGTTTGTTGCAGCTGCGGGGAGTCCGCCTGAGAGTCTGAGATCTGAGCTGGGAGTGCAGGGGCAGAAGAGCCATTTGATGAACTGGCAGGCCTTGGTGAGTGACCAGAGTGGGTGATGGCAGGTGGGGAAAGCTGAAGATGACTCAGAGCGGAGTCTAGTTTGGGCTCTTGCGTGGGTCGGGTGCCATTAGCCCTGAGATAAGGATGAGGGATAGGCTGGCTTGGGACTGAGACGCTAACCACAGTTTTGGGTTTGTTTGGATGAGATGCTTGTGGACCGTCCAGGTGGAAATATTATGGGCAGAGGGGAGAAGCTCTAGGAGGAGGCCAGGCTGGGGCCAGGAAGGGTGGAGGCAGTGACCTAGAAGAAGCTTGCCCAGAGCTTGTCCCTCACCTCCGCGTGGTCCCCTCAGCACAAGGCCATGGGTACGAAGGCCTGAGCGCTATTCCCCATCAACCTTGTCTGTTGATCAGAGGGATTTTTCAGGGTTTCGGCCAGATGGATATTCTTCGTCTGGGGGTCACATATTAACTGCCTATAAGCCTTTGGGAAAATGGGGGGTGTGGTTCGATGAGGGGAGAGGTGGAAAGGAGGGAAGGCAAGGAAGGGCTTTGGAGGAAGTTAATAGAGAAGAGTAGGCAATCAGAACACACCCTACAAAACACTTGACGTTCTTCATAAAACATAAAAGCACAATGTAAATTTGAACTTTCGTTGAGAGCCCAGCGTCTAGCGTCCTGGGGCAGAAGAGAGTGGTGAGACTAGCAGGGCACAGGGAAGAGGTAATTTAGGATTAAGCTATAGTGAAGTGGCTAGCTCTAGAAACCCTATAGCTTAAAAGTTACTCGACCTGTCAACTTCTTGGGAGTAATTAGTTTTATATGTATGTATTGCAATATAAAATAGTACTAGCCAACAAATGTGGTATGCTTACTAATTATAATACAACTGACAACTAGTAGAACAGCTAGTACCCAGCAAGTACCGTGTGCTTACTACCTGCCCGGCATTGTGTGAAACACAGTAAATAACTAGATCACCTCCTGTGCTCCCCATAATAACACGTGGTGGGTACTTTTATGAGCCCCATTTTACAGATGCAGGGGCTCAAGTGCAGTCATCTGCCCAGCGCCCTGCAGCTCGTGTGCAAGAGCCAGAGTGAGGCCAGGTCTGGGGACTTCACCACCTGTGCTCTTAGCCACTTGGTGCCAGGCGGGGCAGTGAGAAAGTAGGACTTCTTTGAGATTCTGAGATGGTCCTCGAGCATCTGTATCAGAATTATCTGGGATGTTTGTTAAAAATTGAGATCGACGGGTCTCACCCTGCACCAACTGAGAGCAGAATTTCTCAATCACTGATAGTTGAGACTACTGAGTGGGGGCTGGAGGTCTGGGTTCTGGAAGGCAGTGGAATCTTGGCTTCTTTAGTCACCCGCTGTTTGGGTCTCGTCCCTCTGTGAATCGACAATGTGGTCTACGCTTGCTTTCTTCCTCTGGGCTGTTGGAGGGGCACATTCCATCTCGAGAATGGATGAAATCACGCTGACATTTATGATAGGGAGGCATTTGGAGGCAACGTCCTTTATTCACATTTTCCTTTCACCCTTCATTTGCTTCTCCCCCCTCATGGTGGGTTTCACTTCTCTGCCTGTCCCCCAGGGTGACTTGCCACCTGGGTGGAACAGAGGCTCGGGGAGGGCAGGGGAACAAGGGAGGGGCTCGGAGCTCTGTGGGGGCTGTGGCACTGCAGGTAGAGCTCTCCATACAGCTTAGCTGCTCCACCCTGTGACAGTGTGGACAGTGGAGCCACAGCCCGGGATGCCAGGTAGAGGCCCCGTCACCCATGAGAGTGGGCTTTTCTGAAATGGGGAGTTAATCTCCCTAAGGCTCCAAGTCAGGCAATGCAGATAAGCGGGAGAAAATGCCAATCCTCTTCTCATCCCCAAGTGAGTTTGGAGGGCTGATCCAATTATACCTCTACCTTGAGTGAGGACAAGGGAGTTTTATAGAGTTCACTTTGGGGGATATTCCCACACTGGCCTCCTCTGGGAAATCCAGAAGGAGCGGGAGAGCCCTGGGCTGGGAGTGAGGTGAGCTGGTGCTTAGTAGTGTGTGAGCTAAGTGTTGAGAAAATCACTCATCTACGCTAGACTTGGTTTTCTTATCTGAAGTTGAATTTGGTTGAGATAATCTTTTATGTTCCTTCTTGCCCTCAAGTTCTGATTTTGTGATTAATAGCAGGAAGGCAGGGGCAGCTGTGGCAGAGCCCTGAATGCTACTTCTGTCTCACATGCCTGCCTTTCCCCAAACGAGCAGGTTGGAATTTCTGTTTGTGTCTCTTCTTGCACAGCTCCGTGTTTATTTCAGTGGCCTGGAGATGTCCACTGTGGGTGTGGTGAGGAAAGTCTTTGGAGCCAGGAGCTCCCCTTGGCCCTGGGGAAGGAGGGCCTAGTTGGGGGTTCCCTGCCATTGCACAGAATTCTCATGGTTTGGTTTGATATGACTTTCCTTCCTGTTCTTCCGCCTCCTCCATAACCTTCCCCTGAACATCACATTCAGTTTCCAGAGTGGGCTATGATTGTTTGGATAACTTTCCTGGCTCTTTCCTGCCTGTGGTTCCCTGAAGCAAATAGCAGGAAATTCTTTTCATAGCCATCAGTGTGTCCACTCCATGTTGTCCTCTTTCCCCACAGAACCGGACAGAACACACAGGCCACGGGGATGCATGTGCATGCTCTAGCTCCCAGCATTCATCTGTGCTGGAGTGTGATGGGCTTATATTCCTAATATTGTCTGGGGGCTCACGGTACACTTAAATGAGTCATGTGGTGTCCTGATGGCTTGTGTGTGGCTGCCATTTAGTTTAGAGTGAGTGCTGGGAATGTGCACGCCTGTGTTACAAAGGCCTGGGTGTGTGCCTGTAGATCAGACTGTGGGGTCAAGGTGGTTGATGCTCAGAGGAAGTGATTCTCGGAACTGGTTTGCTCTCTCTGTTTCTGTTTTTTTTTTTGCAACATACTGGTAACGTGTTATCAGAGGGCTGATTAAAAAAATGTTAGAAATTTTCTTAATCTAGTCTGAAATTCACCTTGTTTTATTCTTGGGTGTGTAATCTGTGAGGGTGTGGAGAGGTGGAGAATGAAACACCGGCCCTTCCTGAGCAATTGAGGTTGGTTCTCAGAAATGAGATGTTGATTATTTAGCTATCGCCACCCTTGGATTTGTGAGTAGGATCCAGAGGATTGGAGAGCTTTGGTGACAGAGGTATTATGTTGTTCTGGGACGATTGGAGACAACTTGACAAGCAGGAAACAGATCAAGTTTATGGCTTGTTTCTAACCAATCTTTAGGCATTCCAACCTTTAAGAATAATTTAATTTCACTGATACTGTCACCTACTACCAACTGTCAGGAGCTAAATTTTCAAGGATAAATGAAATTCACTCCCTGTCCTGAGTTGTTAATAACTGGTCTTTTCTTGGACAAGGCTTTCTGGGCCCAGTTCCCTCAGTTCCCAACTCTCTCACCAGGAAGACTTTGAGAGCTCTCAGAACTGGACAGGAGTGGTTGATGCTGGAACAGCAGATGCAGGAGAGAGGGGCAGGAGTCCAGCTCCCTGTACTGTCTTGACTCTCCTTCTCAGGAGCACAGTGACCACGGAAGGTAGGAAACTGGGCTCCTTCAGAAATGCTATGGTAGGTAACATGGTGGGGATGGCACCTCTGATTGTCCCTTACCTTGTCTCTCAGCTCCTCACGACTTAAGAGCATGCCCTCAAGCTTTCCCAGAGATGAACAATGAGTGTCTTTTCCATGGGGCCCTGGAAGCAAGATTGGTTAGCTACTCAGCAATGAGGGACGCCTGGATGGCCCAGTTGGTTAAGCTTCCCACTCTTGGTTTCGGCTCAGGTCATGATCTCAGGGTCATGAGATTGAACCCCATGTTGGGCTCCACGTTCAGCCCGGAGACTGCTTGAGACTTTCTCTCTCCCTCTCCCTCTGCCCCACCCAGCCTTTCTCTCTTTCTCTCTCTCAAATAAATAAATAAATAAATAAAATTTAAAAAAAAAAAAAAAGAGGAAGAAGAAGAACATCAGGAGTGAGAAGGGAGGGCAGTGTGAGGCCCTGCAGAATTATCTTTAAGGAACTACAATTACTTCACTCCATTCAGACCAGGAGGTTGGCGGTAGCTCAGGGGGGGTAGAGAGAACGATGCGCAAAAATGCTCGGACTGCCTGGTGCCAAAACTTCTTCTGAGGCTCTCACACTAAGCTCATATCCCTTCTACCCTTGGGAGGCACCAAGTGAACTTGGGTAGTACTTCCCCTCTCTATGGAAAAACCATTTTGCTAAGGCTTCATGATGTCCTTTTGTGACTTCTTTTCCTCTTCAATACTGCCTTTGGTCACTTGCATAAAATTACTGGAGGTTGGGTGAGTGAAATTTTTCCAGACCCTACATTCTTGGGGTCGGTTCTGGGCCCTGCACATTTCTGTTTCTCCAGGTTGACCCTGGGAGCTTAGCACCAGTCCAGGTCCTTTTGAAGCTCTTTCACTAGCCTGGTTGCTCCCTATGAGAGCGGCGTCAAGTGCTGGGATTTCTGAGATGTCCATGTGCCTTTGGAGTCAGGTAGACCAGACCTGGATTATAAGTTCACACTTTGTTCTTTATTAACTGCGTGACCTTGGCAAGTGACTTAAGCTCTCTTAATACCCAGTTGCTACACTCCTGTCAAATGGAGGTGATGCCTACATAATAGTTATTATAGTAGTAAAATGCATTGAGAACCTTACACTAATTCAGTTAATCCTCATACATCTCTAGGAATTAAGTGCTAGTGAAGTTGCCATTTTTCAGATGAAGAAATCGAGGCATGGAGAAGTAAATAGCAGGATCAAGTTCATGCAATGTGTAAATGATGGAGCTACAATTCTGAACTTGGGCAGTTTGACCCTGGAGCCTGTGTCCTTAACCACTGTACTAGACTTGTATTCACAGCATGTTAACAGGAAGTCATTGAGATGAACACTTAAAGCACTGGGTATAGTGCTTGGCCCATAGTAGGCACTCAGTAAATGGTACCTGTTACTACCAGAGTGGAGAAGCCTGCTTCCATGTGGGCAGGTGGCAGATGTGGCCCTGGGTCTGGGTGAGGCAGCAGGGACTGGAGTCCTCCTGCTAACCTGGGGCATATAGGGTGTCAGGGCTTCTACCGATCTGTCTCTTTCAGACAGGGCTTGTTGGCAAAAGTCTTGTCCCTTTAATCCCAAAGTTGCCTGACAGGCCCTAAAGGAAAACACAAGAGCTGAAACTGGGTGGCCATAGGGAGGGGCTCCCTCCCAGCCAGCCAGGCCTCAAGAACCACTTCTCTGACTCTGCTTCTGAGGAGCTTGACATCTTGCTTCCTGACGTCTTATGCGTTTAATCAAGGCTTCCAATAAGCCACCTGTGGAACAGAGTGGGGCTACTGTCTAAGTTGGCACAGGGTGAAGGGTTAGTGCCAGGAAGCCAGGGAGACCCAGATGTGGGCTTCAGAGAAGGGGGGGTATCACGGTGGCTCTGCTGCCTGGTGCTGTGTACCTTGGCTCTCTGCCAGGCCCCGGGAACAGTTTGGTCAGCAGTGAGTGGTTCCGGCACGCCTGCCCCACTCGAGGTGCCAGCTGGGCTTAGAGGCCACAAGGCTTTGGATTCCCTTCATGGGTGTGCCACTTTTTAGTTGGGTGGCCTTGGCCTTTTATTCATGTTCTCTGACCCTCAGTTTTCTCATTTGTGAGAAAATTGTGAGGATCAAGTGAAAAGCATATATAAAGCACCAGAACAGCAACTCGCATACTGTAGGTGCTCAGTAACTGTTCTCAGTCATGGTGCAGTTGGGGGATGGGAGGAATATAAAATGCAATTCTTGGCCTTTTTTTTTTTTTTTTTAAAGATTTTACTTATTTATTTGTCAGAGAGACAGACAGCACAGGCAGGGGGAGCAGCAGACAGAGGGAGAAGCAGGCTCCCCACTGAGCAGGGAGCCCGATGCAGGACTTGATCCCAGGACCCCAGGATCATGACCTGAGCCGGAGGCAGACGCTTAACCAGCTGAGCCACCCAGGCATCCCCAATTCTTTGCCTTTAAAGAGGTTACAGTCTGGGTGGGGTCAGAGATAATGAGACAGGTAAACATATAAATCACAACCTCACAGGGACAGCATATAATGTAACACAGGGGCCCAGGTATAACAGACATGAAAGCTTTTGGAGTTCAGAGGTAGGAGAGCTGCCCTGTGGACTAGGCTGCTCAGAGAACGCTTCCTGAGCAAGTGAACTGTACAAATGTGCACAGGGGTTAGGAGGAAGGCAGAGGGGCATTCCAGGAAAATATCCAAGAGGAGACCAAGCAGTGTAAGTTCAGGGGAAGGAGAGGAAACAAATTGGATACCCCTAAAGGATAGAACCATCCTTGACAAAGGTCAGGAGAAGGCAGATAAATATTCCAAACAGGATTATTTCTTAAAAGATTTATTTATTTATTTTAGAGAGAGAGAGAGGGAACTCAGGTGGGGGGAGCAGAGGTAGAGAAGCAGGCTCCGTGCTGAGTGCAGAGCACAATGTAGGCTGAGATGGTGACCTAAGCTGAGACCAAGAGTCAGACACTCAATCAACTGAGCCATCCAGGTGCCCCCCCGCCGACGAAAAGTTTTTTAAAAAAGAGAGAAAAAGGTGAGTTTCAGGCAGAATTTCAGGAGAAATTTCAGGGTCTCAAAATTAGAGGTAGAGCAAGGGAGGCGGCTGCCAGTGAGCTCATGCCAGGCTAAAGTTCGGGAGAGGAGCCTAGAGGGCAGAAAGAGAAGGAAGCCTCTCCCCCACCCCCATCTGGACCTGCCAGTTTACACACAGTGCAAGCCAAGTTTTCCTGAAAGGGAGTGAAAACTAAGGCCAAATCCTTGGCAAGCCAGTTAGGGGCCTGAGGAAGTAGATCTGTTGTCCAAGGAAGTTCAGACCTCGGTGTGTGGTATCCAGTGAGAATTCCCTGGTTAGACTCTGGCTGTCCTTGGCTGAAAATGTCTGTCTTTGAAAAAAAATTCTTTTGTATTTTTTCTTTTCTTGTTTCTGTTGTTAGTTCCTGCTGAAAAATTAGTCAGTCTTGGCTGAACTAAGTAGAAAACGTTTGTTCTTACCTAGCCAGTATAACTAGGGTGGTTGTAAGAATAGCTCTGGAGGGGCGCCTGGGTGGCACAGCAGTTAAGCGTCTGCCTTCGGCTCAGGGCGTGATCCCGGCGTTATGGGATGGAGCCCCACATCAGGCTCCTCTGCTATGAGCCTGCTTCTTCCTCTCTCACTCCCCCTGCTTGTGTTCCCTCTCTCACTGGCTGTCTCTATCTCTGTCAAATAAATAAATAAATAAATAATCTTTAAAAAAAAAAAAAGAATAGCTCTGGAAAACAATATGGTGGTGGCTATGGCCTTCCCGTTACCCTTTTGGTAACTTTAATAGCATGATTGCATTGTCATTATACCCTATTCTTTATCTGACTGAGTATATATTTAACTTCTCTTGCTCCTCTGAAAGCAACTTAAAGTTAGAAGCTGTATCTATCTACGTTTGACTTTTTAAGTACCTGCCAAAAACTACTGACAGGGGGCACCTGGGTGGCTCAGTTGGTTAAGCATCTGCCCTAGGCTCAGGTCATGATCCCAGGGTCCCGGGATTGAACCCCACGTGGAGCCCCATGTTGGGCTTCCTGTTCAGGAGAGAGTCTGCTTCTCTCTCCCTCTGCCTCTCCCCCTGCTCATGATTGCTTGCACTCTCTCTCTCTCTCAAATAAATAAATACAATCTTTTTTTTAAAAGAAAAAATCACCGACATTATAGGTACCCAATAAATTTTCATTAAATTGAAGGCTCTTCCATGTGCCTCACACACAGATTCCAGTAAATGCTTGATATTTTTATCCACCCATTCATTCAATCTCTTAATAAGTATTTAGTCTCCTGAATGCCTTCTAGATACTAAGCATTATATTAGGCATATAATGGGAATGAAAACGAAAGGTTTTAGTGATCCTTAAGGAGCTCATGGTCTCGTAAGAGAGTCAGATAAACAGGCAGTTACAAAGCAGAATGACAAGTGTTGTGACCGAGGGACAGATGGGGTATTACAGGAGCACAGAGGAGGGTCTCATAATTCATCTGAGATGAGGTAGAGTTGTTGAGACCAGTCAGACAAGGCTTTTTTTCCTTTTTCTTTTTTCAAGAGCAAAATTCTAAAGGAGGAATAAAAATTGAGGAAGGAGCCTTCAAGGCAGAGGGAATAGCATGAGCAAAGTCAGTGGTGTGAGGGGTCCTATATTCAGGGAACTGCAAGTGATTGAGTATGTTGTAACAGAGAGTGCAGAGGGACGGTGGTTAGAAATAAGCAGGGAACATTAGGAAGAGTGTGACATGCTGGGTAAAGAAGTTTGGATTTTATCCTCAGGGTGATGGACAGCTACACCTAGATTTTAGGCAGAGCATTGACATGATCAGATTTGTGTTTGGAGATCACTTTGACTATCAAAGTGGAAAAAAAATGGAATCAGTGTGTTGGAGGAAGATGAGCTACAACCCAGGGCAATTCCACGAGGGAGCCCCGGGCACAGGATAGGTGAGTTAGGCGATTGCTGCATCCTGCTTCTCTAGGATGCTCCTTTCCATCTTGAGGGACCGGGTCTCTAGTACCTGCCATAGTGCCTTGGTCCACAGGAGACGGTTCAGAAATGCTTCTTAGATATCTCACTCCTCTTTGTATCACCCAAGCCTAACTTGATGCCTGACACTTGGCAGTGCTCGGTGGGCGTTGGTTGGCTCCACCGCTGTGACTGGTGCTAGCAGCTACCGGGCACTGATTTGAAGGTAGGGTGGGTACCCTTTCTCCTGTAGTCACAAACCAGGTGAAATTGCTTTCCAGGTTAGGACTGACCTTGAAGATATCTTTTGCATGGCCTTTCTCAAGATGTCTCCAAAGACATTCTCCATCTTGTGATGAGTCTTTGTTCCAAAGTGAACAGTGGGTTCCTTTAGGACAGGAAACATTAATTTTATTCATTTTTATATTCCCAGGACTTATCACAATGCATGATACATAGTGGGTGATGGTAGATATTTGTTTTATGAATTTGAAATTCATTGTTTTGGACTTGAAATATGTTTTATGAAATATGTTGTAAATGTTGATTAGGTGCCGATTCCCCCTCAAAAGCCATTTATTTATTTATTTAGCCTTTTATATCATATTTTAATGTACATATACTAAAATTTACATATTTGTATAAGGATCATTAGAGGACCAGAAGCAGCAAGACGGAACGCAGTCTCCCCTTGCATGTGGGTTGTATGACAAACTATTCCAGGTCATTGACAAAAACTGCAATATGCAGAATAATAAGGCCAGTCCCCTCTTGTGCCACCAAAGAGCAGCACACAAGGTAAATATGAAACACAGAAGCATAATAATCGTTGCAAGCAATCTTGTTGTTTCAATCATTTTCTTCAGTTGCTTCATGGGTCCCATTAAAAAGCATGCTCTGGCTAATGCAGCATTATTTCCAAGGGTATAAAATGCTGTAAAAAGCTTTATGCCCCCAGGAAGCCACAGCAATCCGGTTTTAAGGGTAGAGAAGAAAGTGCTGCACACGAAGCAGATGACCAACCACTTCAACCTGGTGTTGACACTAAGGGACAGAGGTATCCAGGACCTGTGAAGTGGGTTGTTCTGGCCGCTCAGGACCCGCACAGCTTCTCCATGGCCCTACTCCCCCGCCACACTGGTGGCCCCTGCTTGCTGGACCCCTCAAAAGCCTTTTAAACCTGTAGCCTAATAGGTAACTGGGCATACCGAGGACTGGAGGAGAGGAACTCTAAGAGATGGGAGAAGTTAGCAGAATGGGAAGTTATTTCTCAGAAATACTGAAAAGCTGAATTGAAACAATTCGGAACTGCTGTAGGCCAAAAGTTGTAGGTTCTTAGAAAGTCCTGTTGGGGAGATTGGGAAGCTCTGGGTTCCCTTTACCACTTACCATTATATAGATTGCTTTTGTTTCTCCTCATATATTTTATTTTAATTTTTAAAAGATTTATTTATTTGAGAAAGAGCGCACGTACGAGAGAGCACAAACAGGGGAGAGGGAGAAGCAGACTTCCTGCTGAGCAGGGAGCCCAACACAAGACTCTATCCCAGGACCCCAGGATCATGATCTGACTTGAAGGCAGATGCTTAACGAACTGAGTCGCCTAGGCTTCCTGTTCCTCATATATTTTTTTTTTTTTTAAGATTTTATTTATGTGACAGAGAGACAGCCAGCGAGAGAGGGTACACAGCAGGGGAGTGGGAGAGGAAGAAGCAGGCTCCCAGCGCAGGAGCCCGATGTGGGACTCGATCCCGGAATGCCGGGATCACGCCCTGAGCCGAAGGCAGACGCTTAACGACTGCGCTACCCAGGCGCCCCCCTCATATATTTTAAACTACAGTTAAACTAGATGACTCAGCACATTTTCCTGATTCTTTGCCTTTCTTTTCTTCATTCGGAATGCCCTGCTCCTTTATGCCATTATCATTATCCTTTAATTCCCTATTGAAATGCTGCACTCTTTCCCTGAAACCCTGTGGAAGAAATAGTCTCGCCCTACCCTGAACATCTCAGAGTTTAGACCCCTTCATGATACTTAGTGCTATTACTAGAATTATAAATGGGTTATCATTCTCATTCCCACTAGAAGGAATGGATCTAATTTAGCTATGTGTATCTCATAGCACAGGGCCTTGTAAATTTTGAATGAACCATGTGACAGAACTGTATTACTGGCTTAGTGTGATGGTTAATTTTACATGTCAACTTGACTAGGCCATGGGGTGCCCAGATATTTGGTCAAACATTATTTCTGGGTGTTTTTGTATGAGATTAACATTTATATTGGTAGACTGAGTAAAGCAAATTGCCCTCCCTAGTGTGGGTAGACCTCATCCAATCAGTTGATGGCCTGAATAGAACAAAAAGGTTGACCCTCCTCTGAGTAAGAAAGAATTCTTCCTGGTTGCCTGGAACATCAGCTTCTTTCTGCCTTCAGACTTGAACTGAAACATTGGCTCTTCCTGGGTCTGGAGCCTGCTGGTCTTTGGACTAGAACTATACCATTGGCTCCCCTGGTCTCTAGCTTGCTGACTTACCCTAAAGATCTTGGGACTTGTCAGCCTCTTTCATCAAGTGAGCTAATTCCTTATAAATCTCTTTCGTTATATCTATCTATTTATCTATCTAATCTCTGTATCTAGATATATATCTAGATATATATCCATCCTATTCGTTCTGTTTTTCTGGAGAACCTTGACCAATACACTTAGGTCCTGGATTTTATTTTATTTTTTTATCTAATTTAATTTATTTATTTTTAAAGCTTTTATTTTTTATTAGAGAACACAGAGGGAGAATGAGAGGGAGAAGCGGACTCCCCATGAGTGGAGAGCCCGACACAGGGCTTGATCTCAAGACGCCGAGATCATGACCCGAGCCAAAGGCAGGTGCCCAGATAACTGAGCCACCCAGGCGCCCCTAGGTCCTGGATTTTAGAAATATTCTAGAGAAAGAAAAAGAGTTTGATCTACCTTACCTGGAATTGGATTAACATGAGGCCACTTTTAAAACGATGCTTACCTTTGGGGCACCTGGGTGGCTCAGTCGTTAAGCGTCTGCCTTCGGCTCAGGGCGTGATCCCGGGGTCCTTGGATCAAGCCCCACATCGGGTTCCTCCGCTGGGAGCCTGCTTCTTCCTCTCCCACTCCCCCTGCCTGTGTTCCCTCTCTTGCTGGCTGTCTCTCTTTCCGTCAAATAAATAAATAAAATCTTTAAAAAGAAAAAACAAAAAACAACGATGCCTACCTGTTCAACTCCTGAATGCTTCTTATTTGAACTCTTCTCCCTTTTCCAAGATTTCAGCCACATAGGACTTGGATGCTTCCATCAGCGCTCCACTATAGTATCTGACTGACGCCCACCCTGCTTCTCACGTAAGGCCCAAATTTTCTTTGCTTTTGAGTCCTCTTCCCAATCCCCCCCATCAGAGCCCCAGCTCAGTGTGGTAGGTCCGAGGTAGGTGGTGGGGGAAAGCAGCCTGACCATTCAAGTAATTCATGTATAGCTGAGAGCTCTCTAACCTTCTCAGAATCATTTGCTAAATGAATTGGGTGGAATATCAAGTAATTTAATAAAGTGGGGTGAAATTTTTAGGCAGAGTGGGGATGATATCTTTGAGTAACTGCCCAGTGGGCAGGCAGAACAGCCTTCTGACCGTCAGCCCGAGGTTGAGGACTTCCTATGCACTTGCTGCTTTGGCAGATTCTTCCCTTTTCCATTTCTGAAACCACAGCTTCTCTAAGAACAGTAGCAAGTAAGCACTCCCACAGAAATAGGGGTGGAGACTCTGCTGCCCACACAAGAAGGGAAGGAGAGGAAAGGGAAACTGCATATCTCCACTGGATCTTTATAAGTTAGCAAATACTTAGGGTTTTGAAAGGCTCATTTTAGAAGAATATAGACTATTTTAAAGATGATGGAGAAAATCATAATAAATATTATTATTTATTATAAAATAAAGCCCCGAGGAGAACACATGTCAGTGGAGGCATGAGAGGCACCCTGTTTTAAACATGTTGGTTAGTCACATCTGCACTGAGGCTGCTCTGTCTTAAAATACTTAGCACCTCGCCTGTTGTAAGATATTTTTTCTCCAGGTTTCCTATAAGAAGGAAGGGGAAGATTTAGGGGAAAGATCATGATCGTAATATAAAACTATAAACTCCTTGCATCTGTTTCCATATTTAAATATATATTAGGTCTTTCTCATATTTAAAAAAATCCCTCGAGGGGCGCCTGGGTGGCACAGCGGTTAAGCGTCTGCCTTCGGCTCAGGGCGTGATCCCGGCGTTATGGGATCGAGCCCCACATCAGGCTCCTCTGCTGTGAGCCTGCTTCTTCCTCTCCCACTCCCCCTGCTTGTGTTCCCTCTCTCGCTGGCTGTCTCTATCTCTGTCAAACAAATAAATAAAATCTTAAAAAAAAAAAAAATCCCTCGGGGCGCCTGGGTGGCACAGTCAGTTGGGTATCTGACTCTGTGTCTCAGCTCAGGTCGTGACCTCAGGGTCATGGGATTGAAATCTGAACTTTGCCTGAGATTCTCTCTCCCTCTCTCTGCCCCTCCCCACTGTACTCTCTCTTTCTCAAATAAATAAATCTTTAAAAAAAAAATCTCTTTTTTGAACCCTATTCCTCTTGCTGACTTCCACTCTAGCACTGTTTCTTTTGTATAGACAAACTTCTTAAAAGTTTTTTTTTTTAAGATTTTTTAAATTTATTTATTCGACAGAGAGACAGCCAGTGAGAGAGGGAACACAAGCAGGGGGAGTGGGAGAGGAAGAAGCGGGCTCACAGCGGAAGAGCCTGATGTGGGGCTCGATCCCATAACACCGGGATCACGCCCTGAGCTGAAGGCAGACGCTCAACCGCTGTGCCACCCAGGCGCCCCAAAAGTTTGTTTTTAACCAGTATCTCCCATTTGCTTATCTCCCACCCACTCCTCAGTATCGCAGAGTTGATTTTCTTCCCACGTTGTGCAACCAAAACTGCTCTGACCAAGGGCTCCAAAGGTGAAGTTATTCTCAAATAAGATAAACTCTTCTTACCTTCGTTTTATGTGATGTCATAGAGCCCTTGCCCCTGCTGGCCACTGCTTCACTCAGACGGCTGTCATGGCCCTCACTCTGGTGGCTCCCCACCAGTCTAGCCATTCCTTTTCAGTTCTCTTTGCCACCTCCTCTGATCTGTCCGTCCCCTAAATGCCATTGGTCTCTAGAGTCCTGTCTTGTCCTGTGTACTCCTGTCTTCCTCTGTGTACTCACCAGGCTCTCTGTGGCTTCAGTCATAATCCATCTCTCTTGAGTTGTGTATCTTTGCTGACTGTTGGGTATCTGCTTTTGAATATGCAGCATGTCCCAAACTGTCTTACCTCCAAACCTGGTTCTTTAAAAATAATAATAGTTATCATTATATTAATATATGTGGGCTGGTAGCCCACAGTGATCTGTGCCAGTAACCTGCCACCACCCTGCCTCTTCCCTTTGTCATTCCCCCATCTGGTCAGTTATTAATCTTGACAGTGCCACCTCCTACATATCTCTAACCTGTCCCCTCCTTTCCTACCTAACTCACACTGCTAACTCAGGCCCTCATCATCTGCTACTCTGGATCCCTGCAACATCTTCTCCTGATTCCCTTCCTTGCCTCCAGCCTAATTAATTCTGGGTCCCCTCCCAGTCCCCCTGCCCACAATGCAGCTGGAGTGCCCTTATCAACCAAACTTCTGACCACATCCTTTTCGGTTATTAAAGCGCTCCAATCCTTCTCTGTTGCCCTCAGGCTGCACTTTGACCTCTTCAGCATGGCTTCCAAGTTTTTTGTCCTGCTACAAATTTAAAAGACCTCAGTTTTCTTTAGCTTCCTCTGTCCCAGTCCTCCCTCCATCCCAATTCTTACACATTATGCTCCAGCTACACCAAACTACTTTAATTCCTGAAATTCCCTGCTTTCTATGAGTCTGGGCCTTTGTACTTATTCTGTCTGCCTAAACCACTCCTGTCGTGTCTCTTTATTTTCCTATCAGTTTGAGTTATCTTTCAGGCTTTGGTTTGCACCTTACTTCTGTAATCTACTACACTAACACACCAACCTGGGATTACGCTCCTGAGGTCCCCAGCACTTACCCATTTTGTAGCACTTACTATGATCTCTTGAGACCATCTGATGAATGTACTGTAAGGATCTTGTAGGCAGGGATGATGTGTTAAATTGCTGGGGCCTAGAACAGTACCTTTCATATAATAGATGCTCAATAAATAATTGTGGTATCAACTAATAATTTCCATAGTTACTTAGGACACCTTTCTTCTTAAATCATTTGAACAAGTGGTTTAGAGCTGGTAGGGAGAGAGCACAAATGAGGTCCAAGGCCTTAATATCAGTTTTTGTTGTTTTGTTTTGTTTTAATTAAAGCAAAAGTTCATATTTTTGCAGTGTTACAGCCTAGCTATGGGTCTTAATGGGCTTATGGGATAGTATAGCTGTACCTAAACTCCAGCCGGCTGACACCATCCCTCTTGAGAACTTTAGATTTCTTTTTAAGTAACAGCTTGAGATAGAGTTCATATAGCATACAATTCATCCATTTAAAGTGTATAATTCAGTGGTTTTTAGTAATTCACAGAATGGCATAACAACTGTCACTGCAATTTTAGAACATTTTCATCACACCGACAAGAAACTCCATATCCATTAGCAATCTCTCCTCATCCCCATCTCCTCTCTCCATCCCCTGGAAGCCACTAATAGTTTTGTCTTTATAAATTTGCCTATTCAGGATATTTCATATAAATAAAATCATACAATCTGTGGTATTTGTGACTGGATTCTTTTACTAAGCATGTTTTTTTTTAAGCATGATGTTTTTAAGATTCATCCATGTTGCATCAGGTATCAGTATTTTATTTTTATTTCTTTTTATTGCCAAATGATATTCCATTACACACCCCATTTTATTTCTCCAGCCCTCAGTTGATGGATATTTGGGTTGTTTTCACTTTTTGGCCAGCACAAATGCTGCTTATGAACATTTGTGTACAAGCTCTTTTGTCGACATAGTTTTTATTTCTCTTGGGTGTATATCTGGGAGTGGAATTTCTGGGTCATATGGAGGACTTCAGTTTTTTTTTTTTTTAAGTAGGCTCCATGCCCAGCTTGGAGCTTGGATTCATGACCCTGAGATCAAGAGTCCAATGCTCTGCTGATAGGGCCAGCCAGGAGGCCCAGGACTTAAGATTCTAAAGAACAAAGGTTGTAGGGGTGCCTAGGTGGCTCAGTCGGTTGGGCAACCAGCTCTTGGTTTCGGCTCAGGTCATGGTCCTGGGGTGCTGGGATTCTGGGGTTGAGCCTTGCGTTGGCTCCTTCCTCAGAGCAGAGTCTGCTGGAGGATTGTCTCTCCCTCTGCCCTTCCCCCCACCTGGGCTCATGCACATGCTCTCTCTCTCTTAAATAAATAAATCTTTTTTTTTTTTTGAAAGATTTTATTTATTTGACAGAGAGAGACAGCCAGCAAGAGAGGGAACGCAAGCAGGGGGAGTAGGAGAGGAAGAAGCAGGCTCCCAGTGGAGGAGCCCGATATGGGGCTCAATCCCAGGACTCCAGGATCACACCCCGAGCCGAAGGCAGATGCTTAACGACTGAGCCACCCAGGCGCCCCAATGAATAAATTTTTAAATAAAAAGAACAGGTTGCTTTACAGAATAAGCTCACAAACACATGAAGCACTAATAACTCTTGCTCTTTAATTTATTGATTTACTGGCAGGCAAGTTTTACAACTGACTCAGAAGAATTGACATTAATCAAATTTCTCTAATGTAAAGTAGCCAGCAAATGTGCAAAGTCCAGTTCTCCTGTGCAGGAGAATAAAGCCCTTCTTGGGTTTAAACGGAAGTGGGAGAAGTTAGTGTCTGGTTCTGCCCATTTCCACTCCCAGTCCACCGAACCCCTGGACCACACAGCGCTGGCTGATGGAGTCATGCAGGAAAGCTTCACCTGGGGAGCTGGCCTCTAGTAACTGATTTTAGCCGTAATTAAATCACTGCTTCCTCTCTGTATTTACAATAGGAATGTGTTATCCTTTTATATTACACCTCTCTTTGGCTCTTCTCTTTTCATCTCCAACATCTCTGCCACCACATACACTCCTGTCTTCCCTGCTCTTTCCTCTCTCCTCAGCCTCCTGCTTGATAGCCTCCTGGTAGTATCACGTTGTTCCTTGGTCCTGTTAAGTTAAGACAATGAAGTTAACAAGACTCAACATGGGTTTTAGGATTCCTTTTATAAGTATATCATATCCAGATAAATACGGGCACCTTAAAAGTAGTTGTCTTGGGTGGCTATACATTTATTCCAAGAGTTCTGTTGTTACACAAAACATTTTGGTATTTCATGTAGTTTCTCTCAAAACCAGTTTGAACCCTACAAGAAGACCAGTTTCACTTCCTTAATAATCACACCTAGTATTGCAGGAGACCTCCCACTTTGCTTGTATTTATTTGTCTTCCTATTCCCAGTTCCCCTTTTCCTTTCTAGCTCTAGTCCCCAGACAAAAGGAGTTCTGGGTTCAGATGGGGTGAGGCTCATTGACACAGAGAGGCAGTGAAGGGAAACTGGCGTGCTTCACAAGACTTTGACCTTTATACAAAGCATGCTTAAGCTGCTTTTTTTTTTAAAAAAGATTTATTTATTTGTCTGAGAGAGAGAGAGATAGCAGGGGGAGGGGCAGAGGGAGAGGGAGAGAGAAAATCTCAAGCATACTCCCCACTGAGCACGGAGCCTGATGTGGGGCTCAATCTCAGGACCTTGAGATCATGACCTGAGCCGAAATCTGAGGTTTAACTGACTGAAACGCCCTGGTGCCCCTAAGTAGGTCTTTTTAATGTGAATTTCTCCAGTGTCCCATTTCTGCTTTGTGATCCCCCTCAGCCTTTTTTATTGGAAAAAAAAACCCCATAAAATACTGGGGCTGGGAATATGGCCTTGAATTATTCTCCTCTCAGAGGAAGCCTGGGGAGAATGAGTAGAGAGAGGTATGTCAGAGGGCTCCATTTCCTTCTGGTCTTGGGTAGTTAATGTTCTACCAGCAATTCCCACTCTTGGGAAGACATTGCTCAGGGTAGAGGGCACTTTGTACAGGGTTGTGATTCAAGGAAGACGTGCATCTGACCTTCCTTCTCCATCTTTAAGATCTGTAGCTGTGATCTTGTATCTTCTTAGTTCTCAGGCTCTGGATCTTCATAATCTCTTCCTCTTTGAGTCTCTGCTCTGGGAGAAAATGAAGATGTTTATTAAAGGTGGGGGGGGACCCTGAAATTTGCAAAACAAAAATTAACATATAGCTGCCCATCATGCTTCCCTTTTCTCCCTAGCAGCTTCTGAACCTCCCCACCCCCAGTGAGATGTTAGCTGATTGTACAAACGTATCTACAGGATTTTCTTAACGATGGAGCTATGTTTGAAGGCTTTATGTTCTGGTTACCATCTTACCTGCTTTTCTCTTTTCCAGAGGATTCTACTTCTCATGAATAGGTATGAGACCAATGGTCGAGAAATTCAGCCTCCCTTTACCCCTTATTAATTACAGAATAATTGATGCAGAGGCTGTTTAGATAATATAGCTGTGGGGAGAGAGAAAAAGGAAGCATCAGAACACCTGCCAGGGAAGAGACCAGAGAGCACCATTAGTGAATGAACATCTCTGGAGCAGAGTAAGGGAGGAGGTGGAAACAAAGAAGGGAGCTCAAGGAAGCCAAAGAATTGTAGGAATTGAGGGTATAATCCATAGGGGGATAAAAGGGGCTAGGCAAAGGCTTTCGGAGGTCCCTTCCCTAGTACCTGAAAGAGTTGCTTGATGAGTGACTGTAATGGACATGGCCTTAGGGTAGCTTCTGGGGATACAGAGATAAATAAGATATAGTCCCTACTTTACAAGTGTATAGCCTAACAAAAAGAAGATAAGTAACAAGTACAAATTAGATGAGATTTTAGGGGTGCGTGGGTGGTTCAGTCTGTTAAGCATCTGCTTTTGGCTCAGGTCCTAATCCCAGGGTCCTTGCTCAGTAGGAAGTCTTCTTGTCCCTCTCCCTCTGTCCCTCCCCCCTGCTTTCACTCTCTCTCTTAAATAAATGAATAAAATCTTTAAATTGAACTATAATTGACATACAATATTATATTAGTTTCAGGTGTACAACGTAATGATTCGACAATCATATACATTATGAAATGCTGTTAAGTGTAGTTACCATCTATCACAATACAAAGTTATTACAATGTTATTGACTGTATTCCCTATGCTGTGTTTTTCATCCCTATGACTTAATTTATTTTATAACTTGAAGTTTGTACTTACTTTTTTTTTTTCTTAAGAGAGAGAGTACGCACTTTTCTTTCCATGCCGATGGTGCTCTCACAACCATGGTGAACGTTCCTAAACCCGCTGGCCTTTCTGCAAGAAGTGTGGCAAGCCCCTACCCCACAAAGTAACACAATACGAAAAAGGCAAAGATTCTCTTTACGCCCCGGGAAAGCGGCGTTATGACAGGAAGCAGAGTGGCTCTGGTGGGCAGTCTAAGGCAATTTTTCGGAAAAGGATAAAACTACAAAGAAGATTCTGTTGAGGCTTGAATGGGTTGAGCCCAATTGCCGATCTAAGAGAATGCTGGCTCTTAAGAGATACAAGCATTTTAAACTGGGAGGAGGTAAGAAGAGAAAGGGCCAAGTGATCCAGTTATAAGCTTCATATTTTGCTATATTATGAAGGCAGTAAAATCTCGAGATTATGTTAAAAAAGAGAGAGAGAGAGTGTGTGTACACTTGGGAACAGCGTTAGGGGAGGAGTAGGGGGTGGGGGGAGGGGCAGAGGGAGAGGAGAGAGAATCTTAAGCAGGTTCCATGGTCAGTGTAGAGCCTGTTGCTGGCTGATCTCAGGACTGGGAGATCATGACCAGGAGATTAGGACCTGAGCCGAAACCAGAAGTTGGCCACTTAACGAACTGAGCCATGCAGGCACCCCAGGAAGTCTGTACTTGCTAATCTCTTTCACCTCTTTCACCCATCCCCCCTCACACTCCTCCCCTCTGGCAATTACACCAGCTTGTTCTCTGTGTTTATGAATCTATTGCTGTTTTGTTTATTTAGATTCACATATAGTGAAATCATATGGTATTTGTGTTTTTTTGCCTGACTTATTTCACTTATCATAATACCCTCTAAGTCCATCCAGGCTGGCAAGATTACATTCTTTTTTATGGCTGAGTAATATCCCGTTTTGTATATATATGTTTTATATATATATATATTTATATACATATATATAATATTTTTTTATCCATTCGTTTATCAGTGAACCCTTGGATTGCTTCCATATCTTGTCTATTATAAATAATGCTGCAAATAAACATAGAAGTACAAGTATCTTTTTGAATTAATGTTTTGTTTTCCTCAGGTAAATACCTAGAAGTGGAATTGCTGGGTCATATGGTATCTGTTTTTAATTTTTTGAGCAACCTCCATACTGTTTTCCAAAGTGGCTGTATCAATCTAGATTCCCACCAACAACTCATAAGGGTTCCCTTTTTTCCACATCCTTGCCAACACTTGTTGTTTTTTTTTTAAGATTTTATTTATTTATTTGACACAGAGAGAGACAGCCAGTGAGAGGGAAGACAAGCAGGGGGAGTGGGAGAGGGAGAAGCAGGATTCCAGTGGAGGAGCCTGATGTGGGGCTTGATCCCAGAACACCGGGATCACGCCCTGAGACAAAGGCAGACGCTTAACGACTGAGCCACCTAGGCACCCCCTTGCCAACACTTGTTATCTCTTGTCTTTTTGATACTAGCATTCTGACTGGTATGATGTCTCATTGTGGTTTCGATTTGCATTTTTCTGGTGCTTAGTGATGCTGATCATCTTTTCCTGTGACTCTTGGCCATCTATATGTCGTCTTTGGAAAATGCCTATTCAGTTCCTCTGTCCATTTTTTTTCCCAAAGTTTAGTTTTAATTTTCTTTTATTAAGTAAACTCTACACCCTGCGTGGGCTCGAACTCTTGACCCTGAGATCAGGAGTCACGTGCTCCACTGACTGAGCCGGCCAGGCACCCCTCCTCTGCCCGTTTTTTAATTGGGTTATTTAGTTTTTTTGGTGTTGAGTTGTATGAGTTATATATCTTGGATATTACCCTCTTATCACCTATATCATTTGCAAATATCTTCTCCCATTCAGTACGTTGCTTTTTCATTTTGTTGGTGGTTTCCTTTGCTGTGTAAAAAGTTTGATGTAGTCCCAATAGTTTATTTTTGCTTTTGTTTCCCTTGTCTCAGAAGACAGATCCAGAAGAATATTGCTGGGGCCAATATCCAACAGATTACTGTCTATGTTTTCTTTTAGGAGTTTTATGGCTTTCGGTCTTAAATTTAGGTCTTTAATCCATTTTGAGTCTATTTTTGTGTATGGTTTAAGAAAGTGGTCCAGTTTCATTCTTTTGCATTTAGCTGTCTAGTTTTCCCAGCAACATTTATTGAAGAGACTATCTTTTCCCCATTGTATATTTTTGCCTCCTTTGTATGTAATTGACCATACAAGCTTGGGTTTATTTCTGGGTTCTCTGTTATGTCCCATTGATCTATGTATCTATTTTTGTGCATGTACCATATTGTTCTGATTCCTGTATCTTTATAGTATTGTTTGAAATCTGGTATAATGATACTTTCAGCTTTGTTCTTCTTTCTCGAGATTGCTTTGGCCATGTGGCGTATTTTGTGGTCCCCTACACATTTTAGGATTACTTATTCTAGCTCTGTGAAAATACTATTGGTATTTTGGTAGGGATTGCATTGAATCTGTAGATTGCTTTGTGTAGTATGGACATTTTAACAATATTAATTCTTCCACTTCGTGAGCATGGTATTTCCATCTATTCCATTTATCTTCCATTTCTTGCCTCAATGTCTACAGTTTTCAGAGTACAGATCTTTCACCTCCTTGGTTAAATTTATTCCTGGTATTTTATTCCTTTTGATGCAATTGTAAATGGGATTATTTTCTTAATTTCTCTTTTTGGTACTCCATTATTCTATAAAAATGCAACAGATTTCTGTATATTAATTTTGTATCCTGCAGCTAAAATTTATTGTTTGCCCATTGTCTTCTAAGCATTTTACACATGTATTAATTTGTTGACTTCTGAAATAGCCCTGTGAAGTATGTATTGTAATCCCTGTTTTATAGGTAAAGAATCCAAGGCACAGAAACATTACAAGTAGCTTGCCTGAAATCTCAAAGTAGGTCCTCAGGAGCAGGACCACCAGTGCAGGTAGTCCGGTTCCAGAACGTGCCTTCCTCAATAACACGGTCTCTGGTAAGTCATCCAAAGCGGCCACGGGAACTCTGCTGCTTCGTATCTGCATGCCTGTGTACCACTGGCTTGCCCTTCTGCCTGTAATACTTTTCCTTAAAGACTCTGGTCAAGGGAGGATGCTCCATCTTCTTGGACTTCTTTTGCCTGTCCTGGGGGCAGTCACTGTCCTTGGAGCTTGACTGCACTTTGTCAGATTTTGTTAAACTACACAGTAGTGTATTTTGTGGAATATCTGATTCCTTGTGTTATAAGCTTCTGGAGAGCAGTGACTTTTTTTTTTTCTGGAAAATTTCAAACAGTTGCAAAAGTAAAGGTAATAATAAAGTGAATCTGCACGCACTCATCATGCAGCTTCAGCAATTATTTTGTGGCTGGTATTACTTCATTTATACTCCTCTCCTCAAACCTGGATTATTTTGAAGCAAATTTCAGACATCAGATAATTTCATTAAGATTACAATTGTATTACTAAAATATATCTTTACAAAAACATAACCACAATACCATTATTGCACTAAAAATTAATACTTCCTCAATGTCATAAAATATTCACTGTTCTAATTTCTGCAATTATAATTTTCCCCCTGCCTTCCCTTCTCTCTCCTTCTAGCCTTTTTTGTTCCTTTATTTCTTTTTTTGTCTACACCTCTTTAAAAAAAAAAAAAAAGCAGAGTAGTTTGAATAAAAATCCAAGTAAGGGCTTTATTTTTTAGTCTTCATGTTCTCATCAGCACCTGGCTTAGTGCTTGACATATAGAAATCCTCAGTAAATGTTTAGTAAGTGAATGACTCATTAGAAATCTATAAAATGTCCTAGTTGAATGAGTGTAGCCTTACTGTTAGGTAATATCTGGTTGGTTTCTTGGGATGGCTTTTGGTTTCTGGTACTTTAGTTAGGGATTAACTTAGATGCTGGCTATTATCAGCTATTACTAAAGGTTTGAGGACAGTGAGTGTGTCTGTGACTCAGACATTTACATGCTAGAAGGAAATGCACTGGGCTCTCTTGTCTCTGCTTTTTGTCCTTGGTCTCTATTCCACTTTGAGTTTGAACTGACCATGTTTGGCTTTTTTGTTATTTCTTCAAAACAGGGGTGACCCTGAAGGAGTTCCTTGAGAGCATGAACAGAGTTCACATTGCGGTGGTAGGTTTTGTACCTGACAGATTGAATTGGCTGGTCCTTCACTTACTTTATTTTTAAGAATCGAGATAAAATTGAAATACATTGACATGCATATAGATCTGGGGCGCCTGGGTGGCTTAGCCTGGGTGGCTTAGTCGGTTAAGCGTCTGCTGCCGTCTGCTCAGGCCATGATCCTGGAGTTTTGGGATCAAACCCTAAGTTGGGCTCCCTGTTCAGCTAGTGTTTGTGTTCTCTCTCTCTCAAATAAATAAATAAAATTTTTTTAAAAAAAGAAATGCATACAGATCTTAAGTGTACCATTTGATTTTTGGTAAATGTAATCCATGTAATCACCACCTGAATTGAGATATTGAACTTGACCCAGAAAGCTCCCTTCTGCACCTTTGCAGTTAATTCCACCCCCTATGGTGAATCCTTTTTTTTTTTTTAAAGATTTTATTTATTTATTCGAAAGAGAGAGAGAGCAGGAACACAAGCAGGGGGAGTGGCGGAGGGAGAATCAGGTTTCCTGCTGAGCAGGGAGCCCAATGTGGGGCTCGATCCCACCACCCCAGGATCATGACCTGACCAAAGGCAGATGCTTAATGACTGAGCCACCCAGGCGCCCCCCTCCATGGTGAATCCTAACATCATTAATTATTATTGCCTATTCTTGAGCTTCATTTAAATGATATCACATAGTATGTGCTCTTTCATGTCTAGCTTCTTCTGCATAACAATGTTTTGGAGATTCATGCATCTCATTTTAGCAGTAGTTTGTGCCCTTTTCATTGCTGACTAGTATTCCCTTATATGGGTAAACCACAGTCTGCTTATCCATTCACATACCGATGGATATTTGTGGTTTCCATTTTTTGGCGATTATGAATAATGCTGTTAGAAACGTTCATGTATAACTCTTTGTGTGGATATCTATTTTCATTTGTCCTGAGTAGATATCCAGAAGTGGGATTGCTGGGCTATGTAAGTATATTTAACTTCATAAGAAAATGCTAGACTCTTTTCCAGAGTGGTTGTATCATTTTATATTTCCACCAGCAATATGAAGAATACCAGCTGTTTCCCATCCTCAAACAGGTGGTATCAGCAGTCTTTTAAAGTTTAGCTACTTGCCAATAATTTTATTTTGAATACTTCTCTATGCCTTACAGAATATTCATTTTATGCCCATCACGTGGAATATTCTCCCAACTCCTCAGTTTTTCAATTTTACCCATGTTTTAGGTCAGTGTTTCCTGACATGGAATATACGTGAGAATCACCTGGGAGTCTTTCCAAATAGCCCAGGTCTCACTGCAGACACGGTGCCAGCAGCTTTCTCAGGGATTGTTCATGGGCTCAGTATGCATGTAGGAAAAGCTCCCCCAAAATTCCAATTTATATTCATAACTAAAAATCTCTGCTTTGAGGCTCAAGTCCTACCTGTGATAACAGAGGTTCTTCATCTTGCCTACACATTAACAGGACCTGGGGAGCTTTCAGCACTCACCAGTGCCAGAGTTCCAGCTGGCACCAATGAAGTTGGAATCTGCGGGTGGAGCCTGAGTGTCACGTGTTTTTTAAAATTTCTCCATCATTCTAAGGTGCAGCTGCATTTCCCATTGAATTTCTCTCTGTCTTCTCTCGTGGCATTTATACCTTTTGTTTTTATATTATGATACTTCTTCTTGTCTTATCTCCTGTCCTAGCCTTTCTCATTTCTGTGTCTTTCATGGAGTCTGACACCCACACCTGTAGTGCAATAGGTGCTCAGTAAGCATTTCACAAACACATAAGTTGGTCATCAGAAAAAGATTGCAGTCACAGGTCAGTTGTATCCTGAGTCTCAGGGTCCCTGTCCTCCCTGGGATCGGAGTTGTGATGACCAGTGGGGGTGACTCCTCTGTGAGATAACAGAACCTTGCCCTGTTTGGTATTTGTTTTCAGGCATATCATTGGGACAAAGAATTATATGTGTATGTGAGGTAGAGGAGCAGGGTCAGGTAAGGAGACAGATCTAATTAGAATGGAGGACTTATACTAGAGCTGTGGTAAAGAGAGTAAGAAATATTAGTAAAGAGGAAGAAACTTGAGCTTACCTGATAGGCCGGGGTAGGCCCCTTACAGACCCTTGAGCAGGAGAGTGAACCAGTTTTTAGGGAGGTAGTGAGGCAAGAGTGAGCAAGAAAGATTTTGGTAGAGAGACCGGAGATAAGGAGTCAGGCTGTCCTTCAGCAGAGTTGGTGAGACGTTGGGTCGTTTAGGGTCACGAGTATCGACAGAACAATGTACTGAGAGGTCTTCAAGAACCATCAGGTTTTGCGATGTATCGAATGTGGGAAACCAAAGAGCAATGGGGAAGAACCAGTGGTAGTGTGGAAAGTGGGGAATAAGAGGGGTGAGTTGCCCAGTGGGCCTGCGGGGGTGGGGATGGGGGCGCAGTTTAAATGAGGAGGAATTTCAAGTGTTTGGATGTGTCAGGAGTTCTGGGAAGTAGTAGGCGCTAGAGGGAAAGATGCGGGAGCCATCTGCAGAGAGGTCACTGAAGCTGTGGAAGAAGGTGTGTGGAAGTATCCAGTCCAGGTATCACTATTAAATGTGGTATGGGGCGTGATGCACAGGTCAGGGGGCAGAAGAAGGAGAATGTCCAAGAAGGAAAAGTTGTCCATGGTCTTAGATGTTGTAAAAATGAACAATGTGAGGACGGTGAAAATACCTTTGAATTGGGCCAAGGACGGATAGTGACTTTCTGCTACCTCTAGCGGTCTTTGGCACGGAGTCACCACCACAGAGGGGCCAGGAGAAGCCAGGTGACGAGGACAGGGGACACAGTACACGTGCTTCTATGGCTTGGAAGTGAAGGAGATGAGAGGATAGGCTAATACTTAGTGGGACTAATAAATGAAGGGTATTCAGGTTAGAAGAGATCTGACCACCTAAGGGGGCAGAGGAAAAACTGGGGACAAGGAAGAGATAGAAGGTGCTAGAGAGTGGTCTGTGTGACTGGACCTGTGGAGGCCCTGAGCCTGAGCTGTACTGCTGCGTCTCATTCACCGGAGCCACCGTGCTGGAAGCATCCTTGTCCCTAGTAAAATAGGCAGTTTCTTCCAAGCAGGCTGAAGCTATGGCCTGTCGTTTCTAGATACACTCACTTTGTCAGCAGGCATGCAAATGACTTAAGCTAATTTTCTGATCACTGGATCAAGTATCTGTAGACTTAGGCTTACTCTGACTCCCAGTTCAGCAGGCTCTCTTTCTTCTGCCTGTAAAGAAAATATTGTCTAAAGTAATATCAACCATGAGGCAGCATGTTCATGTTGACTTTATAATTTTTATTATAAATATAGAGCAGATTTTACAAATAGTTCAGATGTGGCTATAGCCAGACAAAATTAAATAACACAGAATAGCATGAATGAGGGGAAGTATATACAGATTGTGTCAGTGTTAGAAAACCCTTGAAAGAGGTACCTGAGTACAGAGAATTCCCAACTTGCCTCTTTGAGGGGCCTCTTAGACACAGCATGACATCACGTAATCAATATTGAATAAAACACCTTTCTCAACAGTCCCAAAGAGACTGTGTAGAAGAAGGCTGGGTGGGAAGTATGTTGCCTGTCCTTCTCCTGTCCTTCCTTTCTATTCTGCACACTGGGACTCATAGACGCCCATGGGAGAAAACATTTCGGAGGCTATTCCAGAAGCCTCCGACCCAGTTATCACCCTCCCCTGTCCTAACACCCCTCATAGCCTTGGTTCCCCAGGAGCATCAGCACCAGGAAGCTCTCTGGGGGGTAAGCAATGCCAACAGGGGCTGAGTGTGTTCCCTGCAGGGCACCCTCACTTCTCAAGGACCAGTCGCACCTCAGCAGAGGCCAGGTCTCCTGAGAAAGCGAGTGGGGCAGACATCATGCACGGCAGAGACATGGAAAGCAATAGTAGTTGAAGACTGGCCTGAGATGCTGGGAAACTGAGTTAGACCCATTTCTAGTCACGGAAGAGGTAAACTGCTGCTGCTGCTTTTCTTTTTTGGAGCCCCGGACATAAACACCTTGAGGAACTCCTGGCCAAGGGGACTTGAAGGGTTTTGGTGGCTTCTTTCACTGAAAGCAGTCAGATTGGCTTACATAGCTAAGTAGAAATAGCCCCTTTCACATAAACAAGCCATTGCAAAAACTAAAATGGCAGAATGTCTCAGGGAAAAAACCCAATACACTGAACTGTGCATTCTTAAACAATTATTTAAATAATCTCTGAAGGGTAGCTCTCTGACTCCCTTCCCAAATTCCCAGCTGATTATCTCTATTAAGAGCTGACTGCTCCCTGAAGCTATAAGCCCTCCTTCTGTGAGCCTTTCCTTGAATAATAAAATTATGAAACATACACATATTTTTTTTCATTTTCCACTCGGAATCACCTGTAGACCTTGGCGAATAATTTTCCTAATTGCTTCTAGCAGGTTCTCTGAAAACAGCCTTGCCAAATGGCTTAGGTGGCCTTCTCGTTAAGCAGCAAGGTGTTTAGGCCCTGGTAGACAACTCTGACAGTAGATAAAGGTGTAGAATTTCCCAGTTCAGCGTCTCTATTCAGCATATTTGTTTTCCTGTGCGGGGGGTGGGGGGGTTCACACCGGGCTTTGGAGAGATAGAAGCTTTTACTTTTACTTCTTCTCTCTTTTCTTTTCTGGCACATGCATCTCAATGGATTAGGAGAGGACTCTCAGGGTTATGGCAAATTCAAGTTAGACTCCAATAGGACAGGACTGGGGCAGGAAGGAATGACTGTGCTCTGAATGGTAAGTTTAAAACAAGGAAAGGAGGAGGGGCAGAGGTTGTGGCAACTTCCCAAGGTCTGCTTTGCCAAATTGTAATGACAAGGAAGGTTGGGTTTCCCAAGAATCCCGGATGTACCTTTTCATCTATTGACACTGAAGGGAGAGGCTGTGACCAGGCAGCCTGGAGGTGCCTTCTTAGGGAGTGAGGTGGGGAAAGAGGTTTCTTTCCCTTTTCCTGAGGATGAAGGGATCTGCTAGTGATGGGGATGAGAAGCTTGGAAAGAGCACAGTGAGGAGGACAGGTGGCGTTACTTCTTTTGTACTTCCATATACACCGTTTCTGTGGCTGCTGGGGGTGCTGAAGTTGATTTCTTTGGTTTCTGGGTATTGAAGGTCAGGGAAGAATATGCCACTTCTTCAATCTGAAAGGCAGGGGCGGTCTGGTCAGTTAAATCAGAGGCATAGTTCAGGCCCTCACCTTGTGTGCTGTGATTCAGCACCATGTGCTATCACCACTTTGAAACTTTTAGCTTTGAAGAAGGGTTTTTATTAGCCATGATTACTCTGCTTGCTAACATCCTGCTGAGTGATCATTAGAAGAGATAGATTATAGTATCTATTCATACTGGAATGCAACTGAGAACGGACAATCTACAAATGCACAGAAGGACATGCATGAATCTCACAAAACAATTTTGGATGGAAGAAGCTAGACACACACAAGGATGTACTGTGTATTCCATTATGTAAGAGCATGAACAGACAAAAGCGATCTAGAGCACTGGAAGTCAGGATAGTGGTTACTCTTTGGAAGGAAGTAACTGGAGGGTTTTTTTGGGGGAGGGGATGACATATTTTATTTCTTGACCTGGGTGCCTTTCGTGTTCAACTTGTGAAAATTTATACATTGTTAAAATATATTTATGATTTAAGCACCTTTTCCTATATTTCTACTGAAAGGTTGAGAAAAATTTGGTTAAATTATTGTAAAGTAAAGGAACCAAGATCTCAGAACCATTAGAATGGACATCATCCTTTGTTGGTAAGAGCAGGGTCAGTGAAGATAGAGGAAGGAGAACCATCTGGTGTCTTATGCTGGGCGTTGTGCTGGGTGCTTTCCATTTGTCCTCTCATTTGATTCCTTCAACTTCTCTTTGAAGTGGCAGCATGCCCATTTTACAGATGGCAAAGCCACAGCTCAGAGAGCTTGAGTTACTTGTCCAAGGTCACAGAGCTATTGAAAGTCACAGCCAGGATTTAAACACAGGATGGGGTTAATTCCAAAATTCACATTCTTGAACTTCATTCATTCTTGAATGAAGTAGACTCCAGGGAGTCATTAACCAGTAATCCTTTGTTCATTGCTACATTGAGGAATTTTGACCCAAACTTGATCTCACATTTGTATCTTCAAGAATAACCCATTCTACACAGAGATATTTTCCACGAGAAAATCAGCCATTGAAACTGGCTGTGCTTACCTTGTTAGACAAATTGTCAGGGTGGTCCTGACCTGGGGAAACAAAAGAAGAGTTCCCAATCCATGAAAATGCAAAGCTCATTTATGGCCTTAGAATGGGGTTGCAGGGTGAGAGCGAGGGTGGGGAGGTGGGTCCTAAGCTGTTGTGATTTCTAGCTGAAGGAGGTGGCAGTTGGTGGGAGGGTGGGGTAAGGAAGTGGCCTATGAACACTGGAGGAATTCACTTTTCTGAGTCTGTGGTTCAGACCCAGGGCAGGGGCAAGAGTAGAGCCACAGGAGGCCTCAGTCCGCTTCTGACAATTTCTTCCAGTTCACAAGGTCTTGATTTTCTCCCAGATGTATTTCTCAGCAACAGGCTCCAGTGGAAGGAGGGACATTGAGGCCCACAGTACCCAGAGCACCACAAGACAGGGAGAGTCTCACCAAAGGAGAATGCCCACATCCATCATAGAGGCAGGAGGGGGGAGGAGTATGGGCAAGGAAATGACTCCTGGAAACAGGTCCATCTTGCTTAGGCCTGCCTGGCCCAGGCAGAGTGAATGTTTCTCCCAGGGATGTGTCCCAGGGGAATCTTTTGTGGCTAGAAGGGTGTGATGACCTATGCCAACCTAAGGTTGGGAAATGAAGCCCCCCTTCCAAAAATTCAGAAGGTAGGAAGCAGTTTGGGAATCCAGGATTCCCTGCTAGGGCAGGGCACATGGTGGAACACACCAGGTCTCGCTGGGTGAGTGGCTTTACTTACTGTGGTTGGAGGCTGAGGGTTTGTGCTCTGTGACATCACGCAGGTCACTTGCCCTAAATAAATATCAGAGACTGTGACTGCCATTCTCAAGCATAGGATCTTTGCTCCTTGAATTAGGAAGGACATCTTCAGCAGATAATTCTTTGGGGCTCCTCAGTGTTCATTTATACCATGGTTGGTACTGCCTTTCCCCTTATGGCCTCCTCCTTCAGTGTACCCACGATCTCCTCTAGAATTTATTCTTTTCCTGTTTGCTGGATGTCCACATGGGGGTCCACTGTTTATCAATTGCGTCTGAGCCTTCTTGTACCCTGACACCTTTACCCTTCTGTAGGTAGATGCTGGCTTTTGTCTCACTTTATTATTGTCTAAGAGGCCTTTGGTTGTTTTTGCCTTTTCTTAGGTTCTCTTCCTGTCCTATCCCCCCATCCTACGACTGTCAAAAGAGCACATGACTCACTTTCTCCTGCTCCTTTCATTTCCTCATTTGTTTCCTTCTGGGACTTTGTTTTCCCTGACCGGGAGACAGAAACATAAAGGGATCTGCCCCCTTCTAAACCAGATGGGGATGGGAATAACTGTGTCCAAGAGAGTGGGGTCCAGGAAGCATGAAGAAGAGATCCACAGGAGTTAGTGCCGAGAAGCAAGGACTTAGAAAGAAGGAGGAGCAGATCCAGGTGCAGAGACAGGGGCAAAGTCTCCTTCCCTCTCTCAAGCATGGCAGTTAGGCTTGGAGAAGTGGAACAAGAAGAAAAGTCATCATACCCGCCAGTCTTTCTGGTAAACAGAAAGTACACCAGGGCTGCTATCACAGCAACCCCAGCCAGGACTCCAATCACGATGCCGGCAATAGCCCCAGGTGGGAGGCCAGAACTTGGTTGTGTTAAATCACCTGTCATGGAAAGAAGAGAGAAGAAAGAATGAAGGTGACATTATTTTACAGTGGGGGGTCCCCTGGGGGACAACTCTCAACATGTAGTAGTCTCTACTTGTTCCTTCAAGGAATACATTTTCTGTGGGAAGTTTGGTGTGAGGTGATTAGCTGACTTCATCCTTCAATTTTTTTCTCTCACTGTATTTTTAGGCTGGTGATCAGACTTGCCTCAATTCCATCCTGGCCTTTCTGCACTCTGATATTTTTGAAGGCTCTGGAAATGTAAGAAAGGCTGATTGCTATTTTTCTATAACTTCCCACCTTTTCATTGTTTCATGTTTTTCTGTGTGCCAGCTGTGGCAGCCACAAATATGCCTCTCAGGTCTCTTTTGGTCAGGACTTAAGTGATGGAAGGCCTGGAGAGTGCATTCTGAATTCACCATCTCCTTTGCACAGAGACCACACTTCCCACAGACTCCCAGCAGGGATATGAAATAAGCCCAATTCTGTGAGAAACCATTTTCCTCTGAAGGGTGACTTAAGCTCAAGGACCCCTCCCCCCCTCCCCATCAGCCTTGCAGACAGACACCCTTGTAGAACTGTACTTCGATCTAAAACTTCCTTCTGTCACATCTGCACAACAGTCGGAGGAAGCTCCCAGGCTCCTCCCATTCCTGTCTTACTTTCCCTCACAGGCATTTTTCCCAGTAAATAAATGAATGTTTTTCCCAATAAATATAAATAACTAAGTAATCCCACTTTGGCTGCATCTCGGGGGATAAAAACTAAATATACTAGGCTTGAAACTTTGCATTCAACTCCTTTTTTTTCCCTTTTCCATGTTCAGTCAGTAACTATGTCCCAATGGCTTTTTACGTAATGCCTTCCACAGCCATATATAATACATTTGCATCTGTTTCTTCTTTTTTATTTCTGTTGCCCCTACCAGCCAACTCAAGCCTGATGTATTAATGTTAGCTACTGTTATGGTGTACTTAGTATGCATCAGGCTCTGTGGTAAATACATATATCTCATTTGATCCATATAATAACCCTTTCAGATAGACATTATTTCCATTTTACAGATGAAAACACTGTGGCTTAGGGTAGTGAACAATTTACCCAAAGTCATATGGCCAGTGAAAGTGGATCTGGGATTTGACTCTAGGACTACCTGACTTCATAGAAGCTAATGATAATAGTAGTAGTAATAGCAGCTAACACTTCTGGAACATTTTTTCTGTGTGTAGCATTTTGCTAAGGGTTTAATTGATTTTTACATCAAATCTTTAAAACAATACTATGAAGCAGGTACTTATTACAATTTTCTTTTCTTTTTTTAAAGATTTTATTTATTTGAGAGACAGAGTGAGAGAGAGAGAGAGAGGTCACAAGCAGGCGGGAAGGCTAGAGGGAGACGCAAACTCCCTGCTGAGCAGGGAACCCAATGCGGGACTCCATCCCAGGACCCTGGGATCATGACCTGAGATGAAGGCAGACGCTTAACCAACTGAGCCACCCAGGTGCCCTCTTATTATACTTTCCAGTTGCGGAATATGAGGCTCAGAGAAGTTAATCTTGTGCAAGAAATCTGTAATTGTTAACACTTACATTAGAAAAGAAGATCTCAAATCAATAACCTAACTTTGTAAGAAACTGGAAAAAGAAAACAAACTAAACCCAAGGCTAGTAGAAGGAAGGGAATAATAAGGATTAGAGTGGGGATAGATAAAATAGTGAGTAGAAAAACAATAGAGAAAATCTATGAAACCAAAAATTGATTCTTAAAAAAAGATGAATAAAATTGACAAACCTTAACTTAAAAAAAATATTAAAATTACTAAAATGAGAATTGAAAGTGGGGGAAGTCACTACCAATTTTATAGAAATAATAAATATTACAAAATAATAAATATTATAAAAGTACTATGAATAATTGTATGCAAACAAATTGGATAACTTGGATGAAATGGACAAAATTCCTAGAAACACAAAAGCGACCAAGATGGAATCATGAAGAAATAGAAAATATTGGGGCACCTGGGTGGCACAGCGGTTAAGCGTCTGCCTTTGGCTCAGGGCGTGATCCCAGTGTTATGGGATCGAGCTCCACATCAGGCTCCTCTGCTATGAGCCTGCTTCTTCCTCTTCCACTCCCCCTGCTTGTGTTCCCTCTCTTGCTGGCTGTCTCTATCTCTGTCGAATAAATAAATAAAATCTTTTTTAAAAATATGAAAAAAACCGTAACAAGTAAGGAGACTGAATCAGAGCATTCAACAAAATTCAACATCCTTTCATGATAAAAACCCTCAAAATAGTAATAGAAGGACACTGCCTCAATATGATAACGGCCATAGATGAAAAACCCACAGCCAGCATCTTATTCGATGTTGAAAGACTCTAAGTTTTTCCTTTAAGATCAGGAACAAGACAAGAATGCCTGTTTTTTGTCACTTTTATCCAAACTAGCATTGGAAGTCCAAGCCAGAGCAATAATTAGGCAAGAAAAAGAAATAAAAGGCAACCAAATTGGAAAGAAGTATAAAATGATCTTTTTTCACAGATGACATGAACTTCCACATAGAAAACACTAAGATTCCGCAAAATCTATTATAACTAATAAACAAACTCAGCAAAGTTGCAAGATACTAAGTCAACACACAAAATCAGTTGTATTTCTATATACTAACAATGAATAATACAAAAAGGAAATTAGGGGCGCCTGGGTGGCACAGCGGTTAAGCGTCTGCCTTCGGCTCAGGGCGTGATCCTGGCGTTATGGGATCGAGCCCCACATCAGGCTCCTCCACTCTGAGCCTGCTTCTTCCTCTCCCACTCCCCCTGCTTGTGTTCCCTCTCTCGCTGGCTGTCTCTATCTCTGTTGAATAAATAAATAAATAATCTTAAAGAAAAAAAAGAAAATTAAGAAAATTCTATTTAATATAGCATCAAAAAGAATAAAATACTTAGGAACTAATTTAACCAAGGAGGCGAAAGACTTATACACTGAAAACTACAAAGCATTGCTGAAAGAAATTAAAGACATAAATATATGGGAAGACATTCCATGTTCAGGGATTGGAAGACTTAAGATGACAGTACTACCCAAAGTGATCTGCAGATTCAGTGCAATCCTGATCAAAATCCCAATGACATTTTTTTTTGCAGAAATAGGGAAATCTAGCCTAAAATTCATATGGAATTTCATGGGACCCCAAGTATCCAAAACAATCTTAAGAAAGAACAAAGTTAGAGGACTCACATTTCCTGATATCAAAATTTACTTCAAAGCTACAGTAATCAAAACAGTGTGGTACTAGCATAAAGACAAACAGATAGATGAATAAAATAGAATAGAGATCCCAGAAATAAAACCTTAGAGCATACACAGTGACACCATTTTTGACAGGGGTGCCAAGACCTTTCAAAGGAGAAAAAACAGTCTTTTCAGCAAATGGGTGTTGGGAAAACTGGACATCCATGCAAAAGAATTGAATGCTTATTTAACACTGTATATGAAAAATTAACTCAAAGTGGATCAGAGACCTAAATGTAAGAGTTAGAACTATAAAACCTCTTAGAAGAAAACACAGGGTGAAACTTCATGACTTTGGATTTGGCAACAATTTTTTGGATATGAAGCTAAAAGCACAGGCAACAAAAGAAAAAACTAGATAAATTGGGCTTCAATTAAAATTTAAAACTTTGGTGCATCACAGGACACTATCAACAAAATGAAAAGACACCTCACAGAATGGAGGGAAATATTTACAAATCACATATCCCATAAGGAGTTAATATCCATGATAGAGAACTGCAACTCAGCAACAAAAAACCTAATCAAAAAATGGGCAGAGGACTTGAACAGACATTTCTCCGATGAAGACATCCAGATGGCCAACAGACACATGAAAAGATGTTCAAAATCACTCATGATCAGGGAAATGCAGATAAAAACCACAATGAGATAGCACTCCATGCCCATTAGGATGGCTATTATTCAAACCAAAACAAAACAGAAAACAAGTGTTGGCGAGAGAAGTTGGAATTTCCTTGCATTTGCTGGTGGGACAGTGAATGGTACAGTCACTGTGGAAATGGTACGGCAGTTCATCAAAAAGTTGAATAAAGAGTTAGCATTTGATGCAGCAATTCACTTCTGGGTCTGTGCCCCAATGAATTGAAAGCAGGGATTTCAATAGATATTTGTACACCCACGTTCATAGCAGCATTATTTATAACAGCCAAAAGGTGGAAAAAACCCAAAAGTTCGTAGACAGATAAGTGATAAAGATGCGATACACATGAGGGAATATTATTCAGCCTTAAAAAAGGAATGAAATTCTGACACAGTACAACATGGATGAACTCTGAAGACGTTATGCTAAGTGAAAAAATCCAAACACACAAAAAAATAAATATTGTTATGATTCTACTTAGAATAGTCACATTCATAGAGACAGCAAGTAGGACGGTGGTTACTGGGGTTAAGATCGGGAGTAGGAAGTTATGATTTAATGGATGGTGGTGATTGTTGCACAATACGAATGTACTAATGCCACCAAACTATATACTTAAAATGGTTAAAATTGTAAACCTTATGTATATTTTGCCACACAAAAAAAATGATAAAAGAGGAAAAAAGGAATCTTGTGTAAGGTCACACAGTAAATGTCAGACCTAGGATAAGAAACTGAGTGTATTTGATTCAGAGACTTAGCTCTTAACCACTCTGCCATTCTGTTTACTGAAATGGTCTCTTGATTCTATTCTGCTCTTCTGTCCCCTGTGACTTCTATCCATTTTGCACATCACTGGTAGAGTAATCTTCCTAGGAAGATGTAACACGGGACAAGATGTCAGTTACCTTCCACAGCTATCCTGACAGGCTCACTTTTGCTGGAACCGCCTGGGTTGGAGACCTCACACTGGTAATTCCTGGCATCCTCCCTCCTGACAGGGCCTATGGTGAGGGTGCTGTTGTCCCAGGACAGCTTCATCCTCTCCTTGAACTTTAGACTCTTGCCATTGAGGAACCACCCAATAGAGACCCCAGTCTTATTTGTGGAGCAGGTCAGGACCACAGAGTCCTTATCTCCTGTGACTGTGGTGTTGCTATCATGGAGAGAGGTCTGGGCCACTGGCTTTGTGAGGAAACACAGGAGGCGACAGAATGAGAATGGGCCTGGGGCCCGGAGCTACGCTCCTTCCTTTGAGATCTCGACCACTCCGAGGGCCCCAGCGAGCTCTGTAAAGGTGCCCCAGAGGATGGCCCTGCTGTCTGCAGAAGGTTGCGTGTCTTTGTTCAGGTGACGATCTGTAAGGAGAGGGCTGTACCTCTACCTCTGACCCTCAGTCACTTGTCTGCTCTGCCTGGACATCTCTGTAGTATCAGCACCAGGAACCTCTTCTAAGTCCACATGTCCAGCATCCTCATCATTAGGTGGAATTTTTTACCCAGTGGCTTTTGTATGACCTTTCCAAGAGCTTTCTGAAAAGATCAGGCCCCCTCTCTAGTATGGTAGCTTTACACAGAAAGGGAAAGCATTTCCCTTTTGTTAAATAATTTATTAGAAAATGAGAATGGCCCAGCCAGTCTTTGTGAGCTTAAGTTCCAATCTAAAGGGTTTCTCAATCTGAATAAGACTGTGCATTGAATATTACAGGGAGGAAATGTTTAGAGTAGTGGTCACAGTTTTAACAGAAGGCTGGTACTCTTAGCTGTAAGCATAAATATATACTTTTGGCACTGCTCCTTCTGTCCCATGAAAGGACTTCATGGAGGGAATCTACCAATATTCACTGTTCTCCTTTGGTGTATGAAACGTGCCGGTGTCATGCAGGGTTATAGAACTGGTAAACGTCAGAGCCCGACACAGTCAGAGGGTCTGCTTCAGGGCTCACTCTTGCCCATTTCCCGGCGGCCTCATGTGAAGGAGACTCTGGCACAACTGGTGGCACAATTTGGCCGGATTGAAGACAGGCTTCTTCTGTACCTTCTCCATATGCTCCTGTCCCACCACAGATGACATCAGAGCAGAGTCAGTCATAGGGCAAGCCAGGAGCAAAAGGACCTTCCTTCTCCCTCTGTAAGCCCCTTCCACCACATGGGGCTTTCTGGGGCTGAGAGAACTCTATTCCCACGTTCCAGGCTGGACCCAAGGTCTGCCATGAGAAATCAGAGAGCAAGGGGAGGAAGGGCCTACAGACATGTAATAGGAGAGTTCAGGGACAGATTTGAGATTTTCTTGTGACATAAGCAAATGGGAAATAACTCTTTTCTGAAAGCCAGACAGACCTCCACCACAGCATCAGTGCAGACGCTCCAGGGATCCACTTACCAGAGACTGTGATAGTCTGGACTGTGGTCTTATTGAGGCGAGTGCCAGAGTTAGAGGCGATGCAGGTATAGGCTCCACTATCATTCGCAGTGAGGTTGGGGATAAAGAGCTCCTGTGTGGACGGCTGGGGCCTCCCATTGATAAGCCAAGAGTACCGTGCGGGTGGGTTAGAGGCTGCATGGCAGGAGAGCCTGAGGCTGGCCCCTGGACGGTAGTGAGAGTCTGAGGGGGAAATGGTGGGGGCGTCCGGGCCATCTGGAGCAAACAGAATAAAGCCACAGGTGATGTAATCCGAGGGAAGGGGAAGCTTCTGGTCTGTATTAGGCCACAGTGTCCCTCTGAGCTGGGTCCCAACCTTGTTTGAGAAA